>NW_024609873.1:6746627-7123758 GCF_016920785.2 Ixodes scapularis
CCTCTGCCTGGTTGCTGCACGGTTCTATCATTGATATCATTAGTTGTAGTAGTAGTAGTAGTAGCTGTACTAGTAGTTGTACTAGTAGACTAGGTACGCTTCGGTGTAACGACACTCAGCCGTTGGGTTGGATTGGATTATGGCGACTAAACCCCGCACAGACTACAAAAAAAAAGTATTCTGATAAAATATATATATATATATATATATATATATATATATATATATATATATATATATATATATATATATATATATATATAATAAGCCTTGGCCCTATTGCTGTGGCACCCCTTCCTCTTCACGGTTTCTCCCTGAGCAGTCCGCGTTTTGTGATATTTTTTTTCCCGCGGGCAGTACGATCTGTCGTCGGCACACTTGGTATTGCCGTTGTTGCACGTCGGTTTGCTTGCGTCGCGCCGGATGGAATTTCCTGAGCCCCTGTGCGGGGATTCACGTCGGGTGGCACGAGTGGCCTCGCTAGCAACGCTCCATCGCGACGTAAAAAGGAAAATAAATAGATAAATAAATGTGCTCCGGTTTGTGTGGGGGCAACCGACATCCGGCAACTTGCGGGTACACAGGTGGTTTCGGGTTTAGCGCAGTTTCCGTACAAAACCGGACAAGGAGTGCACATAATCGGGTGACCTACTTGTTAGGAATGGAAGGGAGATTGCTGAATGATTAATTAAAAATGAAATTATTATTGTTATTATAAATATTATTATAGAGAGTTGAACGGCACGAAAGCAATGGTGGATCTATCGAAATTAGATTACGATTAGCTGTAGGTATTCCGACTAATGTGATCAAGTACGTTTTGATTGGTCGTAGTTGGGATTATAATCGCGATGCATTCGGTCTTTATCTTCTGATAGCGAGTAGAAGAGTGGCACGGGAGGGATGGGGAGGGACCGAAAACGTGCACTAAAGCCTCGGTAGAGAGAGAGAGAGAAAGAGAGAGAGGGAGAGGAAGTGCGAAGAGAAAAGAAGGCCCTTTTTCGCGAATGGATGCACGCTCGGCCTTGGCACGGAACTCGACGGCCTGGAACGAAGCGGCGTCGGGATCATAAAAGAAGAGGCCTTTCCCGCTCTCTTTTTACCCGTCCACCAGATTGGTCTTTTCTCCGAGACGAGCCAGCTGGAGTCGGGGCGGCTCCCGGAGTCCAAACTCCTCGGCGGCGGAAGCGCCGGCTGTGTGGGGCCGACCCCTCCACGTCTCCCAAGAAAGAAGGGGGTTCTCTGGGTCCCGGTTCACAGCTCGGGGCTCTTCTTTTTTTTTTTTTTTTTTTTACCATTTTTTTTTTTCTTTTCGGCGAGCGGGTGTGTGCGGGTTAGCGGTTCGCCAGGGAACGCGAACACGGCAAAACGGCTGTTTCGACGTGTTCTTACGGTTCCTCGGTCCCTCTCTGCTACCTCTTACGGTCCCTCCCTGTAGCGTCACCAGCGGGAGTGCCTATTGCCAGCGACAACGTGGACGGTGTGTGGGAAAAGCAGGGCGGAAGCTTCGAGTCATCGCGTCCTTAAACCCCGGCGCTCTTTTTTTACTCGTCTGATAAGCAGTGGAAAGGTTTATAGCGGTGGTGGTCAGTCGGACACATTCAAAAAGCCATAAAACGGAACAATTTTAAGTGAAGAGCCGCAATAAAAAGGGGGGCGTGGTACTTTTCAGTTTTTTTTTAATTTTTCTTCCTAGTTAGTGGTTAAGGCTAATTACACTAATAAAGCGATTGATCGCTCAGTACTCTCAAAACAAGAATTTTGATCTGGGCAGGGTGGCGCAAGGCTGACAAAACAAGAACTGCCCCCCCCCCCCCCCTTTTTTTTTTCGTGATTTTTATTTTGACCATGGAAAAAAGGGGGGGGGGGGGGGGCATTTACCAGGGGGTCGCAAGCCGCATGAGGCTCGCGGGTGGCGGTTTGGCCACCCCTGGTGTATAGCAGAGCCGTCGATATGAGAAAGGTCTCGGCGTGAAACACTATCGTCGCTTTACGATGCTGTCAGAAGGGTTCGACAGCCTGCGCGAGTTTTCTTACCTTTACTTAGTACTGGGGGCAAAAAGTGAATGGCCACACACGACGCCTCGTGTCCCGTGCTGCCTCTCACTTTTTGCTCCTGTGGTTTCTGGCGTAAAACCCTGTACTTCGTTTCAGCGTAGGTCCGAGCGCGGCCGATGTTATGAGCCGAAGGGACAATCATACAGCGCAAAAAGCGCAGCGTCGTGGCGTGCTATCTGCGCTTTACAGAACTAGCCGGCAGAGGAGCACGCGCAGAGAAATGGCGAATACCGGCTGGTCCTATCAACTGCAGAAAGCACGCCATGACGTTCTGCCTCTTTCGCTGTTTGATCGGCCGCGCTCGGACTTCAGCTGAAACCAAGTTTAGTATGAATAGGAACCAACGAACCCAACTTGCAATCATAACTTTGCTATCCTAAAAAAAAAAAAAAAAAAAAAAGGCTTTTTTTTTTTTAGTTAGAGAAAAATGAAGTGTGTTAGCTAATTCTCGCTGGAAAATTAATTGCCTTTTGTTGGGTGAAACCTTTGCGAGTTCGTCACAAGGCCGGCGCTCTTCGCTCAGTGTACGAGACCCAAGTGACTTCCGTTCGCGCCTGACGTATGTACTAAATTTGCCCCCTTTTTTTTTGTGCGTGTATTTTTCTTTATGAGGAGGTTTGTTGGCACTCGGTTGTGACGGACGTCGTTTGTCGTTAGCTGCGCGTCGTAGCCGGGGTGAAGCTCCTTGGACAAGGTCTGCGGGGCGACCCCTTTGGCCGCCTCGACGGAGGGGGAAGGGAGGCTCGTACCGGCCTCGCAGGCAGACCGCCGTTTTCTCCTCGCCCCATCATCTCCCCTCGCCGTCGGCCTTGGCCAAGTCCGGACTGCCTGCGCTATCTCCCCGAGGCGGCACCAGTTGCGCAACATTCGCCGCGGTTCTTCTTTTCTATATGTATAGATAGAAGCGTGTATATAGTATCTCGTTTCTTTTTTAATGGCTTCTTTCTTCATCTCGCGCACTTTTGTTGCCGCCTTTTTTTTCTTTTTCCCCGCTCAACTCCCGATCGTGCGCGCGCGTGATAAGCGGGAAAGCGGACCGACGAGCTAAGCGCCGCGACGGAGACGCTGACCCTTTTTTTTTTATTATTATTGTGTTTCTCCGCCTAACGATTTTTTTCGCGAATGCTATACCCTCTCTTTGTTTCCTGAGCGAACTTTCATCTTAGTCATGGACGCGTAAATATACATATATATCGTGTTGATGATCCTTCGCTAGCTTGCTTGTTTCCCGCAGCGAACCGTCGAAGCCAGGGCGATGCGTGATCAGATCGGATTTGTGTCACGTGATCTCCGGGGAGGGCGCCTCAGCCAGGCTTGGGGCGCGTAACCGCGGGGGCGCGATCGAAGCCCCCTTTATTTGCTGATATGGTTCGTTCTGTGAAGGTATTGGCGTAGTTGTGGTGGCCCCTTGGCGGGTCTTCCTACTTGGGGCCGTGTGTGGCGCCGAGAGGTGGCGGATGTCCGTCTGTCAGACGTGTCCCCCGCTCCCCATTTGACCGACACGGCGTCGTTCGCTCTGAAATGCCCCAGACGGTTGCTCGAGACCGCGCAGTTGACAATACGCCGGTGCTGGCGCACTCCACTGAAAGAGCCAAAGTGACAAAAAACAAAAAAATATTACGTAAAAAAAAAAAAAAAAAAAAGTTAGAAATTTGTGCACATTGTTCTTTTTTGTCTCGTAATATTATGAATTACGTCATTCGATCCGTGTTCTGCAGGAAAGTAAGCCTGCATAATATATATATTTTTTTAACTTAGGAGGAGTAATGAACAAAAGACGGAACTTTATCTTGTCGCGGTTATTACATTTAGCTATTCATACGGGCAAGTTTCGATTCGGGTGCGAAAAGCAGGCTGCGGCAGACGCGGGTAAACAATACTCGTCTCGAACATGAGGCCACGAGGCCGGGGGCATCATGAGCGCGAAAACATTCCAGCATAAGCAAGCCCCTCCTTTTCTTCCTTTACTCTTTGCGGTGCGCCGCGCACATTTTTCCCCGCCGGTTATGCCGCGTTTGGGTTGGCTGGCTGGTTGTTGCGTCGTCCGTTTGCCGCTCCACCGTAACCCCCCTCCCCCTCATTGCGCTGCTCGTCGCTCTTTCCTCGGTGTCCCAGTTGTTTCCTAGGTCAAGCGAGAGGCCTTGCATTTCTCGGTGCCTTTTCTTGCTTCTCTTTTTCCAACTTTTCCTGTTTCCTTTTCGGGATTGTGTAAGCGTCAAGGGGGACGATCCGAGCTGCTTGCTGGGCGGCCGCTACCCCACTGTTTCCAGAAAAAGAAAGGGAAGTAAGGGTGCTGGGGTCTCTCTCTGCAGTCTTCCAATTGTGGCTCGCTTGCTCCTGTTTACCGTTTATGCAACGCCGTAAGCTCTTACGCCTCCTTGGACGGGAAGGAATCGAAACTGTCTGGCGGGAACGAGGAGATTTGTTGTGCCCTCATTGGAAACTTTGTCGAAGCCTCCTACGAGGTGTCACCTTCCTGTTCTTGTTCGGAGTTGAAGGGTGTCCGGGTTTCGAGGGGCGACATGGACACGTGCACGTTTTTCGTTGGGAGTGGGTAAGCATATCGTCGTGAAATGCGGTAAACGTTCGTTGAAGCTGTGCCCGTGTGGGATTGTCCTCCGATAACTTGCTCTCGCTTGAAATGGGGACTTTTCGTAGGGCGCGTTTCCCTCTCCGCTAAGCCCTCCGCAACGAAGAAGTTACTGCGTCTTCGCTCCGATGGCCTTGAATGTAGAGGTTCGGGCATGGTGGCGGGTTAGGGAGAGCGTTGCGGGACGGCGAAGACGATCTACGAATACTCCCTAATGTCGCCGAGCTCTTCTTTCATCGTTCCCGAAACGACGCTGCCGCATTTATTGGCTTCTTTTTTTTTTTAGTTCAAACAGAGTCAGCTGTTGTTCTTCTTCGGCTGGCGAGCGAACAGCTTTCTGTTGTAGCTGCTAGGTGCGGTCGATTTCGCTGGAGTCACCAATACCCGCGGACAACTCTCTGTTATGAACTCGGAGGTTCGGGAGCGCGTGCTCGAGGGCCGATCAGATCTCTGCACGCGCGCTCTGCACGCGCACGCGCACTCCTCCTCGTCGGAAATGCCGCAGATCGAGCCCAAGGACGGATCTTGGTAGAAGCGGTGCTGGTTATACGTTTAATCGGCAGAGATAAACATACGACTAGGGTGACTAAAAGTGCGTTGTGTAGGAAAACAAGTCGATTCACACGCAGGCGGCCTATTTTGACCGACATAGCTGTGCTCGAAAGAGGGTGGTACTTCTTAAGTTTGCCCTTAAAAACGGCGCTCACTCCTATTTTTTTTTTCTTTTTTTTTGCATGAAAGGTTACGATATGAGAATACGTGGGCGCCGTCGCAGACGGCGTGTGTAGTAATGCTCGAACCTGTCGCTATCTGTGCAAGCCGTGCCGAGTGAGCAGCGACAATGGCGAGAGATTGTCACACTGACACATCTCTGCGTCGGGGGGACGACCGGCCCAGGGGAGATAAAATGGAAAGGCGTTCGTGGGGCCCGTTATCAGCTTGACCCCCGCCGTGACACTGGCGTATTTGGCGCGCTGCGAACTGGGGAGGCGCGGGGCGAGGCGCCTTGCCGCTTCGGGCCTGTAGAGGTCGACGACGTTCCCGTCGGAGACTGGCTGTTCTCTTTGAAGCTCGCGTTCAGCTGGATGGATGGGTGCTAATGGCTGTACCCTTTATAACGGGCGGTAGCTTACGCCACCTAGCCTAGAAACCAAAAGCATTTTTCTTTACCCTCTCACTTCTAAGCTGTGTTGCCAATTTAGCGGTTTCCCCGCAAAATTTAGCGGTTTTCTCAGTAGATTAGAGGAAGAATTTGGCGTTTCGAGGTTAGCGGTACTTTTTAGCGTTTTTTTTTTTTTTTTTTTTCGGAATTCCTTTAGCGGGATTTTGTTTTTCGAGTTGGCAACACCGACTGAGAGCTTAAAGGGCCACTCCGATAGGAAACGAAACCCAAATAAATGGCTGACATCGCTTTAGTGACACGAAATTAGACCAGAGCCGAAATATCACGTCGAAGTTAAACCGTGTACTCCACTAAAGCCGCGCTCGGTGTTGTCCTTACCTGCTTCCCATTGCCCCTGTCCTTCTGCGCTCCTATCCAGTCATGAAGCAATGAGCCCAACTGAGCATTTTGTTGTGCGCTTTCCTACCTTCGTCACCACTTCGCCTACTCGCGCATTTCGAGCGCGTAGCCCAAGCACGGCTGAAGGCGTTGAGTGCGTGCTGGAGAGGTATTGGAAAGACGCGCTCTGGCGTTCTCCTTTTGTCGGTGACTGTGACGCCGTAGTCCCACTAGAGCGACAAACAGATAGCCGACACTGACAGGCCTCAAACACGTGCCTGCGGCATGCTAGCGAGGGTATACCTATGGAATGATGATTGGGTGGACGCTACGATATAGCTGCCTTTGTCTCTGCTTCCTTTTTTAACGCGTTGGAACGACGAACACCAGCGTTCGAACGCGTTCGGAGCCCGCTAATCATTCCAGTCGGAGCTCGGCGGGTCCCCTCCTTTCTGTCGGTTATCGAGCCACTCGCGATGGAAAACGGTGTCGCTCGGCGGACGACTGTTCCCCGTGTCACCTGTGCGAGTTTCGTCACCGCTTCCCTGACCGCGGACGCCAGCTGGAAGGAAGCGCCTGCTGAGATCATCTATCAGGCGTTGATTGCGACGTCGTCCACGCGTGCGCATACCGAGGCGCTCGCAGCTGGCCTCGCATCTCGGGTAATTTGTGCTCTCGCAAGTGTCTCTTGCCGCGCCGCATCCTCCGCGTCGCGAAATTTATAACATGTGCGACAGATTTCGCGTCCAGGAAAGGACGAGTGTGCGGCAAAAAACGAGTAAAAAACGACGAAAGTTTTTTTTTTTTTTATTTTATTTAAGCGTTACAACGTTAGGTTAGGTGTGCATCGATGTTACGCCTATTCCATAGTTAAAAGGGTCCTGCAAGGGCTTTTTTTTTTTATTGGTTTTTAGTTTGCACCGAACCTGAGCGCACTGAACGTAGTAACTTAATGAAACTTTTCTTTTCTCAAATTTCGCTTTATTTTAAAAGTTATAGGCAAATTAAAATTACAAAAACAAGCAAAAAAATAACCTCCTTCGTGACGTCATTGCTTGCTTCAGTGGCCGTGAACTAGAGAAGGGGTTGTGAGCTCAGCGAACGGTCACGGCTGCCGCACTCAGTGTCGACGGCTCGAGAGGGCGCCACTAAAGCATGTTCTGGATAGGCTGTATGAAGCGGGCGGCCAGGGCGGCTTGCATTGCATTTGCTGCGCGATTAAACACTAATTCGGCATGACACTTCATTGGCCACAAATGAGAGGATATATGGGGGTAAAGATCAGTTCAGAACGGGAGCCACTTCGCCCTGCCATACCGCCAAAGGGCCAAACCGCAAGCCAAAGCTGCTCGTCGAAGGCCTTGGGAACGCTCGGAACCGGTCGGATCCTCCAGTCCGTACGACCGCAGCGCCGCCGCATACGTCCGGGACCTTTCTACGCTCGCCGCGAGCGATCATCGCTTCTCAACCAATCAGATTGAAGCTTTAGCCGATAAGAACGCCGAATAGCCAATCACGAACATGTTCGCCCGCCGCAAGTAGACTACGGTCCGCGAGCGCTTGTACGCGCTCACAAAGCCGCCGCGGGAATGTGTTGGGCGCCAAAGCGGGGCATATTACACAGCAGTCCACGCTCCCAATGCGGCAATGCGGATCAGACGGCCTTGGCTGTGTAGCGCAACCGGCGAGGAAACGTGCCCTAAGCAGCCCCCCGTCTCTGATTGCTCCTTCGCAGCGACCGCGCTCCCCTTTTCGCCCCCCTCCGCTCTGCGCCGGCGGCGGCCGCTTTCGCTTTCCAAACGATTTGCATAAACGCGTTCTGTGTCAATGTCGTCGACTGTGGGGTTCCCTTTTCTTTTTTTTTTTTTTTTTTCAGTCGGCGGCGCGAATGCAGCAGCACAATTGCTCGATAGTATAGTAGCGCGCGGGGAAGGAGGGAGAGGGGGAAAATCGCTTTCGTCGGGTCACAGGTGGGTGATGTTGCCAAAAAGGTGCTCGACGGTTTTGATGTTTTCGTTTATCGCGCACTTTCTCTCCGTGGGCGGTCGGCCAAGGACGTCGTAGTGGAAAACAACAAAAACCCCGAAGAGCGTCGAAAATAAACGAAAAAAAAATGTAATCGCTCGGTGTGTACCTTGTGTGTTCGTTTGTTTCCGCGGCAGCAGCAGAAATGCGTGCATTTGTATCATTGGATGATTGGATGTATGTAAGTAACGCGACTGAAGTTGGTGAGAATGGCAACACGACATTGCCGTGTTTACGAATTTTAGCAGTGCAGCTTGGTGTCGAGCAACATATCTTAAAATTATAAAACATCAAGGACGACGAGGAAAGGGAATTTGCAGTAAATATATAAAAAATAATTATATTTATAGTAAATTCCCTTTTATTTTGACATGTTTCTCCTTTCCTTTTTCGCGAACGATGAAACCTTTGGGGCCGGTTTTATGGTTTTCTGCCATTCTATGTTCTGCTGCTCAATGAAACAAGTTTTGTTTCCGTCCTCGCCCTCGAAGTTTTATTCCTTCAAGTTTTGGTATCAGTTTAACAACACTCTCTCGTTTTAAATTCCGAAGTCGGTGTGCGCATTTGTATATTCGACTGTACTTCTGAATTTGGCTCCATTCATGAAGATGACTACTCTGTGGCTACTTGACTTTATCAAAGTTCGCCGCTGTTCTTGAAAATAGGTCATGTACCCCTGGTTACCCCTGGGCAATGCATACCAGTCCAAAATCACTGTATAGGGGAATCAAAGATAGTGTTAAAACACTTGAAGTACTATAAATACATTGTATTTATAGTACTTCAAGTACATTGCACCCACTGTAATTTTTACTTTACTTGAAGTATATCACGTCTCATTTACTTTCTACTTGAAGTACCTTTTAGATGTACTTTACCCAACACTGCTCGGCGCGTTGGCATATCACATGCGGTTACATGTGTAGATAACGACACATTCACTCGAAACGCGCGCACTATAGCTGCGAGTTGACACGCCTGATAATGTGTGTGTGTGTGTGTGTGTGTGTGTGTGTGTGTGTGTGTGTGTGTGTGTGTGTGTGTGTGTTGTGTGTTTGTGTGTGTGTGTGCGTGTTTGTGTGTGTGTGTGCGCGCGCAAAATATCTGTCCTTGAGTATACACCGACACGCGGGCTTGACGTCACGGAGCTGCGGCGGCGCTGCGATCGCGCCGGAGCCGGGGTGTGTGGGCAAAAGCGCGCACGTTTCGCATGGGCGTCATAGCATTTCAGCATGCTGCGAAGCTGTGTTGCCGTTAATGGCACCGAAATGTACAAGAAAAGCAGCGGAGTGAGTTTCTACAAGTACCCGGCAGACTCTAAAAGGCACAGAAGGTGGGTAATATCCGTGGATCGAAAAGAATGGTCGCCTCGCGCGAACGACCGTTTGTGCGGCAAACACTTTCTTGGAGGCAAGTGCGGCTTACATTTCAATCTCCGTCCCGAGGCTTGCTTATGTGCAGGGAAACCGTTGTCTGATCGAGACCACCCGGATTTTGTTCCCACGGTGTTCGCGCACAACGCACCGGCCAAGCGCTCGTCGGAGGCTCGCTACGCCCGTGCTACCGAGCAGAAGGGGATCGGCGACAGAACGGCAGAGTTGTAGGCGTTACCGAAAAAAGTATCGAAATACTTTACTCGTTACTTGCAAAGAAAAGCTACGCGTTACTGAGCTACGTCATCTAAAAATAAAAGGAACGCGTTACCGCCACCGATAAAAAGTAAGGCACGTTACTTCTGCGTTACTTTTTTTTAAATTAGGATTTAACACATTTTACGGTTTTGACGATACAGGTCATATATCAAGCAGAAACTGAACATAACTACTTTATCTTTTTTTTACGGTTTCACCTAAATACTTACGAGAAAAAACGCAAAGAAAAACATGGCTTGACGCCTAAAACACGGAAACAATTGAAGAGTAATTTCTTTAAGACTTGGGAAGTAGTAACGACTAACGTAACTACGTTACTTGAAATAGTAACATAGGTACGTTACCCGTTACTGTGTCGAAAACGTAACGAGTGAGTTACTACGTTACTGAAAAAAGTAACGCGTTCCTGGTAACGCCGTTACTTGTAACCTGTTACCGCCAAGACTGCAGAACGGACAAACCTTTACTGGTTGTAATGCCTTGTGGTCACGAGGGTATGAAAAATATCATACCTTGACTTGAAGACGCTCTGTGTATTTAATCAATTAATGAATACACAGACTTCCGCAGACCCACAGTCTGCTCATCCCGCCAGCAGTGCGGAAACCGACTGGATGTAATCGTAGGCCTCGAGAGACTTGTAGGCCTGCACCGTGTCGGGCGTGAAATGACTTGGCGAAAACTAAATAAACGACGACCTGAGCCGTCCACTTCCGTGGCAGCAACTTTACGTCGGAAGTCCAGCATCTATAGGCCTTGTTTACGACGCACGGATCCTCGTAGGCAACGCCGTTCACGCACAGTTTGTTTCGATACCGCTACCGTTCAGGCTCGGGCAACGAGCTCAAATAGTCGGGCATAGCATACGACATACGTTATGAGGAAATACGACGCACAAATAAAGATACAAGCGTCCCTACAACGTCAACAACGAGCGAGCGCCATAGAGCGCAATGGCGAAAACACGGAGAGCCGGGCTGCTTTTGCCCACATAGCTACCGCGCATGCGCGGCCTTCCGGCCGTGTTGGTAAACAGAGCCGCTCCGCGTGTCGGTCTATATGTCCCTCCCATCCTTCGCGCGACCCTCTGCTACACAATGTGCGTGCTAGTGTGCCATATGAGCTTATCTGAATACTACGAATTACGAAATGATAGTGACAGCGGAGGCGAGCTGGTATAGTTTTACCGTTTCTTTCAATTACCCGAGACTGGGGCGAGAAAACTATAAAATATCGAAACGTGGAAGAGAAAGGCAAAGTGATAGTAAGGCAGAGCGTCTTGCATTGGGGAGTGCCTCTCTGTGTCACCAAAACTTCTGCTTTTTGGAGAAAAAAAAAAAAAAAAAGAAGTTGCGACATGGCGGGCGTGCAAAAAAGTTTAGGAAAGCTATCTCCAGTTCCGTTGCCTTCTGTCTGGGTAAACAGCCTCCTCTTCTGCATACATGGAGCTGTTTCGACCTTGCTTGGAATCCGCTTCCAACTTTTTCGCAATCCGTGTCTTTTCGACTCCTTCCCACGAAAGTGGTGTGACATCGCCTTCGCCGTCTCCCGCTTTGAAATAGCACTTCCCTTTTTGTTTCGTTTCACCGCGGGTTTTTGCGTGCTCGGGGCTCTAATATAAGAAGAGCGCCTCCCTCTTCCGTCTCTTTCGAAAGCCATATTCACATTCGGACTCTTGCAGGTTCGTCGTCTGGCATTTAGGAAACATAACAGCAAAGCTAACTGTAGTACATTCAGTTGAAGGACATAAATTGGCCAACGCGTGACGTGACTTTTTTTTTTAATAGTTTTTGTTTTTTTTTCGGGCACGCAGCTGCGGGCTGTTCCTCCGACAGCTACCACGACGTACCTCTTTTAAGTATTTTGTTCGAAAGAACGATGCCTTTGGAAAGCATGACATCGCTGGTCGCTGTGCCCAATCAATGGAATCACACCGTTAATCGAATAGATGTATAATATCGAAGAGCCAGTCTCGGAAGGGCTCTCACCGAAGCAGTGTGCACTCAGTGTAAAAAGGTATAAGTATGGCCGTTTATTTACATAATTTACGATCACGCTGAACGCCTGTCCACTTTAGAATCGAATGTCCTGAGAGTCAGAGAGGGAGACAGTCAATATTAAACATCCCAAAGAATGCGCGAGGGCCAGCGTGTGCTCTTCTTTTTCTCCTTTCTATCCACACAGGGGCGAGAGCCGTTATGCTTTAAGGAACCGTTTCGGCGCGTCCGATACGGTACGATGGGCCCTCCGGTACGCAATGCGCATATGCGCGAGTTTTCTGCGGTGGCGCATGCGCAGTTTGCACCGCGGAGGGGGCCCACCGTACCGTATCGGACGTGCAAAAACGGTTCCCTAAAACGCTCTACTATACTCCCCTTGAAGGCCGTGAAGGCCCGTTCACATGCACCGTTGCGTCGACTGCGTTGCGTCGTGCGGCCTCCCCATTGGCTCGTCGTAGGGGTCGCCATAGCAACAGATCGACGCGAAGCAGTCCTAATAAACGCAGCTGCGCGAACGAGCCTGGCGACGGTTCGAGGCATAAATGAACCTTGCGGTGTGTAGGTTTGTGCAGAGATGAGTCCGTGATGAATCGGACTGAGGATGGATGACTCGGCGTACGCGGTAGGTATATACCCTTTCGGGGCTCCGTCTGTCCGACCTTAGAATCGAAAGTAAAGGCGGGCGTTCTTCTCTACGACGTCGCTCCCGACGCTGAGTGGCAATCGCGGATCCGTGTATATCGCGTGTTGCTTCCGCGTATTGCGTCCGTGCACCCGTGTTAACCTGATGCAGCATGCGAGTGACGCCTTTGTCCTTGTTTTTTTTTTTTTTTTTGTTTTTTTTTGCACGGTAAGATAGGTTAAATAACGTGTATTTCTTTTTTTCCCCAACTACTCACATGTCTTTCAAAAAAAAAAAAAAAAGGTATTTTTTGCCGACATGATGGCATAACTATCTGCAACTCGAGCATTTTCGAAGCATGTTTGCCTCGTAGGTAGCTTGGAACATCGGACAGTTTTGGCACGACCAACGTCGTACAAGGAAAGGGCCTCGGACAGTGTCTCTGGAGACTGCGTACGATGCAGTGTAACGGCGGCTTTCGCCGAGGAATGAGATGCGTCTGCGGGACCACGAGGTTTGCTTCCACGGGACTCCGTGTACCTGTCCACGCGGACCTGGTTTCCGACCAAGCACGTTATGTTGGTGACCTTGCCAGTCGCTCGGGTCGTTTTCCGTAGATCGTTTTGATTGGCTCGCTGCTTTCTCCGCAGTTTTGGCCGAGGTTAAGAATCGCCGTCGAGATGCGGTTTTCGCTGCAATTGCGAAGCGAGGATACTTGACCTCTTTTCCGTTGTTCCGCGAGCAAGGTATACCGAGCATCCCGTGCGAAGGCGACCTTCTGGGCGCTGAAAAAATGAATAAATAACGATAAAAAAAAAGGAAACGTTTAATACGCAGTGAAAATAGTCCGAGAGTCCATAACGTATTTCCTGTCGCCAGTCTTCTCTGCGCAGAGCGAGACCGCATTACCCGCCACATAATAATAATCACAATAACAATAATTTATTGCGATCGTAAACCGTACATAAACAGACCTGCGGAAGCGTGGTTCTGTTTGGGGCTGTACGGCGATTTCGTCCATATCTCTGAGGCGTGTTCACTGTTAGTATTTGAGCGTGTTCGGGACGCACGCACGAAACGAACCTCCATTAATGGCCCGCTTGGGTGCCCGCAGCCACTGACTGCGCGCGAGGAACGCAGGACGCTTTGTAATTGGTCCTTGGGCGTTCTTGTCGGCGAATGCTGCAACCTGATTGGCCGCGGAGCGGTTTATGAGATATGCACGGGACTCGCTACCACGCCCTGCCTCTCTCACACTCTCAGCGAGTGTCGTCAGATAACCGAGAACACAACGGAGGTCGCAATCGAAACTCCCCCGTAGTCGTCGTCGTCTTAGTTCCGAGACTTCTGTGTTATTTCAAATATTAGGACAACTGGTGTCCGCGCGCCAACTTGTTTATTGACCTCCCATTTTATAATCTCCCTCGAGAAGGACTACTTATACTCTTATGACGAGACCCGTTCATATTCTTCGGCACTGAACTTGTTTCCGCGAAGATTGTTTGCTCGGGCATCGGCGCCCGATAGACGCTCGAGTTGACCCCTTTGGGTCGAAGAGGGTGGGGGAGAGAGAGATGTGGGCATTGGAGATTGGGCTGATTAGATAAGGTTTGAGTAGTATACGAGCATATATGTGTGTGGCGATTGATTCGGTGACTGGGTTAGTATAAGGCGCAGCTGACTCGCGGGGGATTGTTCGTTCGGTCGATGACGCGATGGGCGACGTTATTGTGTCGCGACCCCGCCGAGGTCAGAGGGCGACTAAGTTCGACATTTTCGAGCTTTCAACTCGACATGCGGCAAGAGCTCCGCAGAAATAACGTAAATAAAATAAAAAAGAAGCTGTCATTGTTTTGTGGAGGAGGGTGCAGCATTTTCACGATTCAAGTACATTATACGTTGATATTCTTTATTTTTTATTCTTTTTTTTTTTTTCATTTTGGGAGATTAAGAAGTCCAACCTCATTGATTTCGCCACAAGTTCGAAGGTTGGCCGAACCTTCGAACTTCGAACTTCAGGTATGACGGAAGTTCGCGGCATCCCTTCTCCTTAGGCAGCTATCAGGCTGCTTCTGACAGCTTAGGCTAGAATTAAAGAGGAGCGGCCTGGAAGATAGTCTAGTTGGTTAGGATTAGCGAGCTCGGTGACCAATCTGTTAAGCGAAGAGTCCCGATGACTCCTCGAAGCTGGTGAATCTTTCTTCGTCAGGGCTGTTAACCGGAACACGGGAGTAGCGCCGTTAGCTTGTTTTCCCTGGGCCATACATTTCTTGTGCACGATCTTTAAGCGGTGTGACGGCGGCCTTCAGGGCGTCTTCCGTCAGAGACCGGGGGGATGATGCATGGATGTCGGGTGAACTCGTTGCGAGAGGCTTCTTGCTTCCTCTTCTTCTTGCCAAAGGCGGAGGGTTCTTACGTCGTTGTAAATACAACAAACCAAAAACTTTTAACCGATGAAGGGCAGGCGCTTGATGATGTCCGGCGAGACTGTATAGCTTCCACCGCACTTCCAGCTTAGGGGTGAACGGAGTAATGCACGGATTTGCGTGTCGCTCGAGACTGACATTTCCGGGGAATGCCTTTCCTTCGCTTTAGTACGCGTCAGAGACATCTCATTGTTGCGTCGATAAGGTCACGCTAGCACCTGTAAGCTGTTGGTTGCTAGGCATCTCGACCTTCCGCGCAGTTTCCGAAAAAAAAAAAAAAAAAAAAAACGTTTGGGGAGGGACGTTGTTGTTGCTTCGAGCGCTACTTGGAGAGTGACAAGCGCGTTTTCGAAAGAGCCTCTCAGAGTTGTGTTGAATGATGAGAAACGACCCGGGCAAGGCTTAGTGAAAAAAAAAACTTCCAGCCTTTCCACTCTGGCGAAGAAGGAAGACCAGCGGAGCTGTACAATGGAAAGCAATGGCCGGCCGCAAGTCGAAAAGCCAGACTGGAAAGGCTACCGCCATCTATGAGCGACGGCGGCAACCAGATACGTGGCTTGCCGCCGTCGCTCATAGATGGCGGTAGGTGTCCAGGGTTCGATGTCTTCATTTCTTTGCGGGGGACACGATCCTGAAGAAACTAGCCCTTAACAGCTCCGCTGTAAAAATAAATAACAAAACACTTTTTTTTTTTTTTTTTGTAGCTACGAAGTTTGCCAGATGTGTTGTCTGGTGCTTCTTTGATTACCTCTAAAAAGCAGTCGATTTTCATGTTTGCATATAACTAGAGAAAAACGATAAACTAATCGCAATTTCGTGATTGGATTAGAAGCGATAGTCGATTAGTTAGGTTCCTCCTAAATACCGGTACCGGACGCGTCTTGACAGTTGTGCGTTTGGGGTTGGAGCCGCCACAGTCACGTGGTTGGCTTTATTATGGGCCATTTGGTCCCATGACAAGGCGATGTGACCTCGGGTCTCGTGGCATAACGGTGTCACGTGCTGCCTTGACGCGCCGCGACAATGTCACGTGACATAAATTTCCCGTGAAGCCGTCCGGCTAAATTTGGATTGCACGATTTGGAAACTGCTGTCGTGTTTTCGTACGTTTCGATCTCGATTTTTGGATTTCCGCGCGAAACTCGGGCGAAACCGTCGTGACAGGTCTTTTGTCTATGGAACGCCACAGCGCGGGTAAGGCAGGACGAGGGTGACAAAGGGGGAGAGAAAAAAAAGACGTCGTCTAGGCGTATGACTTTTTTTTCGTGCGGGGCGCGGCCCGGCTCAACGCATTCAACTGAGGGGTACTTTCTCCGGGGCAGCCCCGATGTCTCGCGCAGGTGTTTTCCCGACCCCGAGGGCCTTTTGAAAGGAACCTAGTTTTATCGGTACTCGGCGCTCCATTTTTGGAGTGGGTACTTTTTTCCCCGCGTGCTAGATGTGAGGGAAGACGGCGGATGCCGGTCTGTTGTGGACAGTCTGCTTGCCCCGCGATTGGGGAACTTTTTCTACTGGTATATTTATTATTGCGATTACGATTATTTAGCTGTGAATTTTTTTCAGGTATGCATCGAGCGAATGTAGGTCCTGACTCCCCTCAGGTAGTCGTCAAAGAATGAAGTGTCAGCCGGTGACTGAGTTCAAGGGAGTCTCTTCCTTTCCACTTTAGCGCAACGAATGCTGGAGAGGATGTCGCTAGTGTCCTGCGTTCGCTCATCTAAAGTGAAAGAAATGAAAAGGCCTTTCCCTGTCTGTCTCCACTTTCTCCCAGCTGGAAGACGGGGACAGTGTGTGGTGCGCTCTTTTATTATCTACATCTGTTAGTTTGTTTAGGATAGATTATCATCTCCAGGACCAGCTTACGTGTTAGAGTTCGACTGTTCGGCGTTGACTTCGACCTAAGCACACGCTTCGTGCCACGGAAATGGACACCATCTTTGTGTCTCAACTTTTTTTTTTAAGCTTTTGATAAATGGTGTCAGGAAGCTCGGTCGATATCGTTTTTGGTCCGTTCGCGGATTCTGTGAACGGTCCTGGAGGACGGAAAATGGATTTCCTGTAATTTCAGATAAGGATTCAGACAACTGGCAACAATGGTGTTGAGCAACGATATCGGTGACGTGTCGTTAGCCTGAAACGTCGCGTATTTTGGTTACATGAGAGGTGACAAAGAAGGGTTGCGTTGCAACGCTGGGCGGTTGTACCGCGATCAGTGCGATTGCTTTCGTTCTGCGTCTTCTCGATCACAAACGTGTCGCCTTCCGTTTTCTGCGACCTCCCTGCGTTCTCCTCGTTGTGCAATCGTTTCTAAACGTGCACCGTACGGCGGTAGACACAAAACAAGAAGCAAATACTTTTTTTTTTTTTATCTCAGAAATCTTTTTAGTCGGTGCACATATATAGACTATTGCGCAGTCGATATGTCGGCCTGGCGTATCGACTTAGCTTCGCTCCACGTGCGACTCGAGATGCAAATCCAATCTTGGTTGTGGCGCCAGAATTGGGACTTTAAATATCGTGCGGACATACTCAGGGAGCGGTGGTAGGCGTCTAGTCCGTTGCACGAGAACGCAATACGATAAACGTTTCGCCAGACTTTTTTTTTTTTTTTTAATTCACGTTTGTTACGTGGGTACTCGTGCTTGTGAAGCGCTCTGCCGAGCTCGCTTAATTTCGTTATTTCATTAGACCCTGAAAGAAAAGTGTTCCCGCTTTACGGAACAATTTTGCCGTTAGGGTGGTGCCAAATGCTCCTCCAATATTCATAGCGAAGCGGCTGTAAAAAAATAAAATAAAATAATATTTCTATACATTATCGACTAGACGGGTTACGAAGTCTCAAAGGCTCGCAATAAATGCGTATTAGCGTAGCGAAATAACGGTTCGAAATAAACTATCTTGAGGGGTGGTGACACGTCGAGTATGTAGTGGCCATTTGACGATAGTTATATTCTATGGAAATGAAGCTTCTCTTTCTCTCGCTCTTTTTTTTTTTATGTATTGTAAAATATTGAAACCGAAATCGCATCTGTCTCATTACAAAAAATTAGGCTCGTCTGTCTTTTTGTTGCTCGTCCCCCCACCGCCCCCCCCCCCCTAAAAAAAATAAAATAAAAAAAAGCACGAATGGAATGTTTGCAAACATTGAAACGGTAACAGTACCTGTTACAAATACGGGGGAAAAAAAGGCCAAGTTTTTTACATTTTTCTTTTATGAGGCAGTTTTTGCTTTGAGTGCTCAGAACTTCAGAATTGTCTCTGAGAGGATTAGGGCGGCACAGGAAGGTTCTCGAGTCTTCCCGCGTCCAGGGCATGAGCTTCCGGCCTTCGATAATGCTTCGGTGTCTCGTAAGGTTCTTCGAACGCATGCTGGAGGCCCGACCATCCGAAAGAGACACCCTGTCGTTCCAATCCTGTTTCTGACTACAACTGTCATCACACCGCCGTTTTTTTTTTTTTTTTTTTTTTCGATTTTAGACAACACTTTTAAAACACAAACGAATGGTCTCCCTTTCTGTTGGTTGTCGTTCTCTCGGTAACGAGTTTTTGTCGCGGTTGCGTCGTCGTCTTTCCGAAGTCGGGCGACGCTGCATGCTGCTTAGTGATGACTCGTGCCGCAGAAACTGTTTGCTAACGAATCGATCCCTGTCTCGATCCTCGTCTCGGCGAGCGGTGGAACGCGTCGGTCGGACGTTGTTATTTTGTTGGATGAACGAGCGACGCACGTGTTGTTCGAGGACACGGTGCCCTTCAGAAGGCATGAAATAACGCTTGTTCACCGGCTATCCTGCGATTCATTTTGCTTCTGTGTACCCTCAGTCGCAGCAGTCGTACTGCTCGTGTTGACTGCAGCCACAATACGCACACGCGTCGTGTTCCAAGCAAATTTGATTGATACCCAGCGTGTCTGTAGACCGTCTTAGTGTGACCGTCGCACGAGGAACGAACACGCCACAAGACAGCAAACTGTATGATATAGGAGGAGTCTGATCGCGGAATTAGGGACGCGCTGTATCCCTACAGAGCATACATATATACGAGATGAGCCAAGCGCCCCGCATGTGAAGTACGCTCTACACAAAGAAAGAGGTTTACTCCCTTCGAATTTGAAATCGATTCGGCCGCAAACACACCCGTAAGAAGACACTGTACGAAGAGTCGACGCGAATTGATATGTGCCTACTGGTTTTGTGAATCTCTGCACGTACACTCGCCTTTCATTTCAAAGGTTGCGTCCAAAGTGATTTTGTTATTTTATTATATTCGTGCAACGTCGTTTCTTGGCTAAAGAGAACTTTTCAACAAGCACCACCCACTTAATATTAATTTAAAAAAAAAAAATGTTTGCGCGATTGTAACTGAATGAGCATCGTGTATTAGTGTACGGTCGTATAATCACGACTTCGTGATGCGCATTAAACGCCCCGGACTGTATGCACCACTCCAACCGTTAAGCCCAGCGTGCGATGTCCTCAGCCCAGCACGCGCATGTTCTCGTAACTTCGGAAAGCGAGCAAATCACGCGCCATACGCGTGTTCTGCTCGCACTCAAAACATGGGCGCACGGGCGCTGGCGAACCTTGAGTGCCGATCACAGCTGTGCACGCGCACTCTTCGCTTGTGAAATGTCTGATGCACTGCGCAGACACCAGGCGCCATCGAAAAACAAACTGTATAAACAAGCGAATTTTTTTTTTTTTTTTATGGTATTCCACGATTTGGTCGGACCGGGTCTGCTAGTTCTGCGTGTGTTAACACGATGGTTGAGGCGGATGTATCGATGGATGGGCCTCGGTTGGATGGATGTCAACTGGTGTGGGCCTCCGACGACGGTGGCGTCCTTTTCTTCCAATTAGACCGAGACGGGTTCTTGGAGTGGCGTGTCGTTGTACCTGTGGTGCGCCGCCCAGGGGAGCCACCCACGAGAAGGATGGCGGGGCAGACTGGCGCCCCGCTCCCCGGCGTAAACAAACCGTCGGACGGAGAAGGCTCGGCGTCGGGGCAGTCGTCTTTCCGGCGCTGTTCGACGGAGTTTTCTCTCTCCTTCTTTTCGGTCGGCAGACGACGCTTCGCACCTGTCTGCTACGACAATATACCACTTCAAAGACGAGGCGTGCTCGCTACGTCATCGTCGGTGTACGAATCCCCGAGCCGTTCGAAGCGGCAAACGCGCGCTGAAGCTCGATATCAGTGCGGGGCAAAGCAGCAGACGTCTTTTTGGCGTCGCCGTCTATACTCGTGTTGAGACGCTGCCAGACGCGTTTGCGGCGACGCGGACGCAAGATCGGCCGTGCTGCATGGGTACACTACTAGTGATAACTCTGTAGGAGGCCTCGTATTCTAAGTGGTATGGGTCTGATATTTCGGGTCCCTCGAGACTGGCGGCAGTGCTGCCGTTGAACGCAGCCTCTTTTTGATGGTGTTGTACCTTTTCTCGATTAATTGTTTTCTTTTTTGTGTGTTTTATATTGTATGCAGTGCATTTGGTTGCTCCGCGATGGAACAAGCGCTTCGTGCATACGCACGCAAGTCGACGCAACTGCGTCCCCACTTTCTGGTGGCACTTGGACTCCCTTCAGCGTGGTCTGTCTTGTGCAGCGTGCAGTGATGTGGAAAACGTTTTATTTTTATTTTTCAATGACGCTGAAGTCTGCGAGAAAAAATATATTAAGTGCCTTGCGGCGACGCTGTTTTGGATGAAAAAGGCTCGACACTCGGAACAATACAAAGCAAAATGGGAGAACGCTCGCTTCGCGATATTTTGCCAGGGACAACGGGCGTGCTTAGTCATCTGCCTGGAAACACACTGGGCAAATGGCGTCGAGCATATAATTTCTTGTGTATGCTTTTGCAACCGCTCTGTACCTGTGAGGGGGCTGAGGACCAGTCAAGCTGCTTAGACAGCTTTTTTCCTCAGCTCCCACCATATTTATATGGTAACTATAAAGCTATTATTATAGGCACAGTTCAATTCGGAGAGTAGAGTCGCCGTACGCGTGTTATGTCGATAAGAGTCGATAATTAACCTTGAAGACAGACTCGTATGTGACAAAAAGAGGAGGGCGGTAGTCTGGGTTGCTTTGACTCCGTTCCAATTAAATGACACGTTCGTGCGGTCTCTGGCGGCGCTCAACGAGCTTCAGTAGGAGCGCGCGTACCGTACGTAGCGCGCGCGGCGGCGTGCCCGCCTCCTCTGGGAGGACGACGGGCTGTCCCAAATTTGGAAGCAGTTAAAAAGAAGGCTCCTCCGGGCTCGCGTGTTGCGCAAGGCATTACGGCGATTGCCTGGCTGGCGGCGAGGGACGAGAGAACGAAGAGGACGGCAGCAGCGCGAGGCTGCCCGTCCAGTGTCAAGAACGCCGAGAACGCCGGCTGCCGCCGCCGCGCGAAAAGGCGGAGGCAGACGGAACGGAACCGGCTTTTTCCGTCGTCTGCGAAAACGTCGCTCTCGCTTTCTCTGTGTACTTTCTCCTCTTCGCGGGCTTTTTGGCCGTCTGCTAAAAAAATGGCTTCTGTAGCGCGGGGTTCGAAATAGATGGACAAGGTCTTGGCCTGCTTCGTTGCGATCCCGTTTTCAGGCTTAATGATTGGGCTTGGCTCGGCGAAGTCCGAATTCGTTTGGCTTGTTTACACAGTGAGTGAAGGTCCGCAGCAAGTGACTTGACGTGGCTGGGCTAGAACCGGCTTCCAGTCTGGATTTGTCTGACTCGTGTACGCAGTAAGCGACGGTTTAAGAAAAGAAAGAAAGTGACGTGACGTAGCTGGTTGGAGCCAGCTTTGGTTCGCACGTGGCTCGGGATTGGAAGGTGAAAGTGGCTTCTTGTTCTGCTGGATCGCTGTGGCCTTGATTGTCTGAAACAATTACTGATATCCATTAAGGAGCAGGACATTTTTAACCAACTACCACAACTGAGCTGTACTTTAGGGAAGATATATTATTCCCCGACTTCCCCTGAACTCCACCCGGAACCTCTGTAGCCATCAGGTTACCCCGCACCTCCAACAAAGGATGTCACGTCGTTCTTGGAGATTAAGAGACGGACGTTCATTCGATCCGCTGCTACGGTACCCGCGACAGCCTGTCTTCCTTTTCTTCGTAGCATTATTTGATTACAGCGAAGCTGGATGTATGGCTAGGGTTCCATGCATTTTTGGTATCTGTGTGCAGAAACCAAATTGCGTGTAAAAGCGCTCCCTTGCGCGGAAAGGCATATACGCCCCGTCACATCGATACGCATTTCGGTAAGGAAATGCGTCGAAACGTGTGATAAAAAAGATACATCCGAGAACAATGGGCCTTCTACCGCTTGAGTCGGGTTCCTTCACTGCTTTACATAATTAAAATGAGCAGTTTTTATACATGTAAAGATTATATGTATAGATTTGACTTTAGCAAAGAATCTCACCACAGTTTTAATGGAACCCATGAGTGTATATCATAGTGATCACAAAACAATCATCACTATGGTTTCAAAATGATGTACATATACTGTAAATAAACATTTGCTGAAGTGATTTTGTGTGTCTCTTGGGGAATCATTTGTGGTGGTGCTCTACAGCTTCGCTGGCCAATCACGCTCACAAAGTGGAGTGGCTCACACTATTTTATTTTATTGTAATTTAACTCCAAAAGTGAAAAAAAAAAAAAAAAAGAAAAAAAAAACGATTTCGAAGAGGCGCCTAGTTGACCGCAGAGGATCCAAGAACCCGGGAAAATGTTCAACTTGACTGCTCGCTCTCGGCCCACCTTCACTCGCGAACACCTTTCCGTGAAATTTCACAAGTAGCGAAGAGTGGGCGTGCACAGCTTTGATCGGACTTCAAGGTACGCTATAGTGCCCGCGCACCCAAAGCTTTAACCTGCATAGCAACCAACAAGGTTCTACTCACCTTGCCTCGCTTGGTTTTAATAAAAATTTTTTTTCTTCCGAATAATCTACTTCGGAATAATCCGTTACTCTTTCCCGCACGCTGAATGTGAAATCAAAGGTTACCGGCCTGCCTCTGTTCCCCTCTTTTGTTTTTGACCCGGTGAGTTGACTCGGGTCGGCTTGACTTGGCTTGACTCGGCTTTGTGGTGGCTGCGCTGTTTGGCTCCGTTCTCTGGCTAGCTGGGGATCTTCCAGACTCCAGGGGCGTCTGCTAACCTCTCCGTTCCCCAACAACAAAGGGTCGCGTGTGTTTGTGTTGGAGCGTTGGCTGGAGCCGTCGAAGGCGGGAGAGGGAGAGACGAAGCGTGTGTAGAGGAATGTATATATATTCTCCCGCGGTAAATCTTTCTTTCTTTGATGGCAGGCTCTTTTTTTCTTCTTCTTCTTGGCAGACGATGTGTCGGGTGAGAATCTTGGTGAAGGCTTGAACGGATCCGTCTGCTTAGAACGGAAGGGGACGTCATTGGACTTTGGAGCCACGGGCCAACCCGGCCGTTCTTCGTTTTCTTTTCGAAGGGACTTTGCCAGTTTATCTTAGAGCCCTTCTTCGCGCTCCTTCATTCGCTCTTCTTTTTGCCCGTTCATCTCTTCAGCCTGTCCTTGGACATCGTTTTCCTGGGGTGGGCCCAGCCCCAGTTCCGATGTGCCCGTTAAATTTACCGGACGCGTGGAGCACACGTTCTGCTTGGTTGTCCCATTTTTGTCGAGAAAACTCGATACTTTCCGCCGTTTACGCAACGTGTTTTGCCCTCTACTCGGAACTCTGGTTGATCTGTCTGTACGATATATTCGTTGGCGATTTCCAATCTTGAGGAATATCTCGGTATACGGCGATATTTACACGATTGTGCGGTCGTGGATTGTGCTGAGGCCACGTAGACTGCGCAGCGTTGTTTTTACCCAAAAAGCCCAATCGTCTGGAGAAAAAAAAAAAAAAGAAAAAAAGTAGGCTGGATGGCGGTAGCTACCGCCCGATGCAAGGGATAGGCCTCTGCCATCCATCCATCAATATTCCAGCTTCCTGTGAGGTCAGTATATCTATACGAATTCCTTATCATCGTTTTGTGTATTCCTTCTCAAAATGCTTGTCAATCGTTCGATTTCAGTTAGGTCCGCAGAACTCTGGTGCGCAAAACTTAAGGTTAAATTTTGTCTAGGAATTACCTTTTTTTTTTTTATTGTTCTGGTTTGGTCGTTGCTAGGCAGATAAAATGATGTTGCGTGCGTGTATGTTTATCCAGACGGAAGTTAGTGGGCCTCAATGGGCGTCTTTTGTCTTAGCTGCACACGAGGAATTTAACCAGTGCAGTACAACCGGTAGCCTGGAATCGGTAAAGTGCGCCACGCACTAGTGAACGATACACAACGGCACGCCGGTACGCTGCTCATCCGGATCAAAACGTCCTGGGTCCTGCAGCGCGAGCTTTCGCTCCACGTGCTCCAAGCTCGTGTGCGCTAGTCCAGTCGGCCACCGATCTCTCCCCTTCCGGGCAGACGAAAAAAAAGGAGAGCACACCTTGGGTTCCCACGGTCATTAAGGGATACAGGGGCGCCGCTTCACGGGAGCGGAACGCTTCGTCCTTTGCCGTTTCGTTTGACTCGCTCCCCGCCCCTCCTCTTCGTATCTTCAACAACAACAGTGCCGTTGTTTCGACTCGTCTCGGAGAAGCTATCATTCGCCTTCACGTGCCTTCCACGTCCACTTAGGCTTTTTTTTTTTTTTTTTTTTTTTTTTAAATCGGAATTTGGCGTTGGGAGCCGGACGACGAGATTTAGACACTGGGTATGAACAGCACCTGTACACAACGTTTTACCTTAATGGAAGGGATACTGAACCGAAATTTGGATTTCGCAAAATCGGGCCGCAGAAGCGTTGAACGGGTCGCTACGAACTCCAGAACCTCGCTCATACATCGATATCTCAAACAGATTGCCGTATTTTTTTTTCTTTAAGAAGGGCGCGATCAAGGGAGGACTTTGACGTCACGATCCTCCTGGAACAGCTGAGAATGAGGGGAAGCGGCCTCGCTTCTCTCCTCCTCGCTTCGGTTCACCAGCTCGACCGCTCGACGCGACGAAGCGAGGAGGAGAGGGAACGAGAATCGTGACGTGACATGTCTCGTCAGCCGCGTTCAATCGCAAATTTCTTTAAAAAAAAATAAAATAAATAAAATAGGCCATTCGTTTGAGATATTGCTCTTTGAGGGGTATTTCTGGGTTTTGCAGCGTCCCGCCTATCGCTCCAGCCCTGTTTTGTGGGCTCGAAATTTGGGTTCAGTATCCTTTTAAAGGGGTACGGAAACGAAATGACGTGGCTGCGAGCTCTCTACCTCTCGCTTCAAAATCGGCCAGCGAGAAGCGCAATGCGTATCGAGCTCGTGACGTCAGTGGCTCCTTCACGGCCAAGGGTACTGTAGTTGCGAGCGTTGCCGCTTGGTGGCGTCAACGCGTGACGATCTCGCCTAGTAGTGATATCTGCGGACTCTATTAACTGGACGTCATATTTGTGCGCGTTGTTCTCAGCGCATCCCCCCCGGGAAGGGGGGGGGGGGGGGGGGAAGGGTGGGGAGGGGGGGGGGGGGGGGGCAGGGCAGCCAGCCAGGCAGGCAGGCAGGCACTGGGCGTCCCGGTGAGTTTCCGGGAAGCTTGCAGCACAAATCCCCAGCGTAGTACCAGAAATACGGCAAGATACCAGCAAGACCTCAGGCTAGCGGCCTCAAGCTATATACAGTTCCCGGTCTTGTTATGTCCCAGCGAGGTCGGTCTGGCAGAGCGACGTCGCAAGGCTAAATTTTCGGCGTCTCCTCTTTTTTCGGCGTTACCCGAATTTTTCGGCATTAACGCGGGTACCGGAAATAAGCGCTGCGTCATCGTTCACCCGGAACTTGTGTCCTGCCTGATTAAGTACGAGTCCCAGCCGAGCGTGGGAAGTTCGGCATTCTATACGTACGGCCTTTGCTTTCTACGTGATGTCGGTATGAGTCGCGGCTTCGAAACGCCGGAGGAGAGCAGTCGCGAGGGGCCTGACTCCACCGCGAGAACAAGCAGCCGACACTCGGAGGCATGCGGTTTAGAGAAGCTCGTTTAGCGAACGCCGTTTTACCGACCCCGGTTTATCGAATGCCTTTATAGAGAACCCAGTTTAGAGAAAATGGCAATGAGCCTCCTTTTAGCGAATTCGGCCTCCGCGAGGCGGCGTGTACGGGTAAATCAGGTGAGTTAACGTTTTTATAATGAGCCGCCGCAGACTGCCGCCGCGAAGCTGCGGGAGCGCAGCGAGGGGCATGGCTTAACACGCGCACCAGTGATACACGCGAGAAGTAGGAAAGCCTTTTTTGAAGAAGCGTCACTTTTTCGATTTCATTTCATTTCATTTTATTATACCTCAAAGGCACTTCTACCGAAGTGCATTTACATGAGGGGGGATAAGAATACAAACTCACATAAAAACAAACAAAAGCAAAAGTAGATTCACAAACAAATACAAATAGTAATATTTGCCGAAAAAATGGCTAGGGTTAAATCGCATCAGGATGCAAATCATGGTAAAAAAAAAAAAAAAAAAAAAAAAAAAAGAAAACTAATGACTAGCTACCGACATAAACATTTAGACTAACGAAAAACACTTTTGAGGTGTGCCTTGCAAAGATCGCGGAATTTAGCTGGATTATTTTCGAGAGCAATAGCCTCAGGAAGAGAATTCCAGTTATTGATGGCTAGAGAGAGCGGGGAATTTCGAAATTTATTAGTTCTCGCAAATAGAGGGTTTATTTTCTGGCTGTGGTCACGACGTAAGGAGATGTGAGATGGAGGTTGGCAGTAATGGTTTCGGAATGACGAAGAGGAATAGTAGATTTTGTGGAACATGACAAGACGAGCAAGTTTAGTTCTTTCGGCCAGTGGGCAAAGGTCTAGATTTGTTTTAAGTGCGGTTACGCTTGATGTCCGTGAGTAGTCATGAGATATGAAGCGAGATGCTTTATTCTGAACTGATTCAAGTTTGTTAATAAGGTAAGCTTGATGCGGCCACCAAATAAAGTTGGCATAGTCCAATTTAGCCCTCACAAAGGATTTATAGGCTGTTAGTTTAACACAATGCGGGGTACTGTGAAGGTTACGTTTGATATATCCTAGAGATTTACAAGCACTAGAAACTACAGTGTTAATGTGGGTATTCCAGGTTAGGTCGTCTGAAAATGTTACACCTAAATATTTGTAGCTGGACACTTTTTCGAGAGGCAGAGTTTGTAATGTATAATTTCGTATTGCAGGCGTTCGTTGGCCAATGAATGTTAATAGTTTACTCTTGGTGACATTAACTTTCATCTGCCATGTGTTACACCATAGTGCCGCGCGCAAGGCTGAGAAAGCAACGCTCGGTCACGGTCCTCCAGAAAGTTCCCGTTTATTCATGTGCCGCACGTAACTTCTATCATTTATCCCTGCTTTTGTTTTCTAGAAAGTGCGTGTTCATTCTCGCCCCGATCACCCGACGCTCGAACCGCTTTCGCCGAATCTTCGAGATAGCGGCGCACTCTAGATAAGAGGCCGCCCGCGACCTTGTCGAGTCAGTATCGCCTCAGCGTTCGACCTTGCTGCTTCGCCGCCTTCGACGCCCGCGACGCTCTGTTGTTATTTTTCTATTTCCTTTTTATTTTTGGCACAAGTTCGCCACATTAAACGTCTATTTCTTTCTGTGTATTTATTGTTTCTTTTGGTCACCACCCGTGACATTTTTGGTGGAGGTGCGGGGTACCGCATGCCCCTGCCGCGTACCCCTCCGAGGGCCCGCAGTCCAAGTCCGACGCCTAGTCCACGAAGAACCAACGAAAGCACTTCCGAGATCCGGTTCAGTCGTCGCACCCAAGGCCTACACCCGGAATTCGGACCTCTGCCGCCCAAGACTAAGCAGCCAACGAGACCAACGATGGACAGCCAGTCGTCGCAGAACCCGTCCACCGCCAGCGTCGTCGTCCTGCCCGTCGCACCCCGGACTCCGACGCCTTTCCACGGGGAGATCCACGAAGACATTGAAGACTGGCTGCGACACTACGAACGTGTAGCCCGCCACAACGGATGGACGACTGAGCAGTGCCTCCACAACCTTTACTTCTCGCTTGAAGGCACTGCGAGGCACTGGTTTGAAAACCACGAAGCCTCCTTCCCCACATGGGAGTCCTGCGTCGCCGAACTCAAACGAACATTCATTAACCACCATCGTCGCCAGCGAGCAGAGGACCTGCTTCAAACAAGGGTGCAGGGCCCCAATGAAAGCCTGACCAGCTTTGTAGAGGATGTTCTGCGTCTAAGTGCCCGAGCAGACCCGGAGGCCGCTGAGGAAAAGAAACTTCGAATCCTCATGCGAGGCGTCAAGGCAGAAATTTTTGGAGGCCTGGTTCGCAATCCCCCGACGACCGTCGATGCATTTGTGAGTGAAGCCACGAACATCGAGCGCGCACTGACGGCCCGAGCAGGCCACTACCACCGACTCGCCGGCGCGCCTACTTCTTCAGCCGTCGCAGCTACACTTCCGGACCTGGGCACCACCGGTGTCGACAGCCTTCGGGATATCGTCCGGGATATCGTCCGGGAAGAGCTCCGGAAGATTCTACCTGCTGCAGATCGCCCAGCCTCACTCTCACTCGCCGACGTCGTCCGAGAGGAAGTTCACCGAGCTTTCCATCCCGAGGTTGCCGTCACCGCAGCAGCACAGCAGGAGCCAGCCGTAAGCTACGCCGAAATGCTCCGCCGAGCACCATCAGCGCCGCGTCCGTACATGGCGCCTCCCGGACGTGTGCTTCCAGAGCCGCAGCATTCCCGACGCCAGGAAGATCGGGCACACGTTCGTCCAGAACAAGTTGCGCCAAGGAAGACCGACGTGTGGAGGACGGCTGATCGACGCCCGTTGTGCTACCACTGCGGGGAAGCCGACCATATCTACCGACGATGCCCCTACCGCCAGCTCGGCCTACGAGGGTTCGCGCCCAACGACCCTCGACCACGTCTTGGAGAGCGACCTCGGGACATCGAGGACTACCTCCGCCGCTCTTCAACTCCTGAGTCGTCTCCCCGCCGAGTATTCCGTTCGCCATCGCCCTTCCGCCGGTCTCGCCGAGACAGCCTGTCACCCATTGCGTCCCGTCGGGAAAACTAGGCGCGGCAATGCCGGGAGGTGGTGTTGCCGAAGACGAACGATGCCAAGATCCTCCAAGATCGTCGGAGCTCTCCCACTCTAACGCCGCAACGCCCCGAAACGACGTCTCTGTAACAGTGTCGAACAACCTCAACGTTATCATCGACGGCCACGACGCGACAGCACTCGTCGACACCGGAGCGGATTACTCCGTTTTGAGTGGGAGACTCTCTCGTCGCCTTCGGAAAGTTATGACGCCGTGGGAAGGACCCCAAATACGAACCGCCGGAGGACATCTCATTACACCAGTCGGGAGATGCACTGCTCGCGTCGAGATCCACGGTGAAACGTGCCCTGTCAGGTTCGTCATTCTACAAGACTGTTCGAGGGACGTTATCCTCGGAATGGACTTTCTCTGCGAGTATGGCGCCGTCATCGACCTCGGAACAAACCGGCTGACGCTACGAAAACCTGCTCCACCATCGGAGGAACCCCAAGCGACGTCACCCACGGTCCGAGTCCTCGCAAACCACGTAAACCTACCACCGCGGTCGAGTGTTTTCGTACTTGTCGGGATCGATGAAGCTTCCTATGGTGAAGTTCTTCTCGAGGGAAACCTCCAATTGCTCCTGGGAAGAGGCATAGGCGTCGCAAGGGGAGTAGCTGAACTTCAGGATGGGCGGACTGTGGCCCTCGTGACGAACTTCCGAAACGAAACGCAACACCTCACGAAAGGTGCAGCCGTGGGCCACGTCGAGGAACTCCGAAACCCCGCCGAAATCACCGCGATTACTGACGAATTCTCGCCGTCCCAGCAAGACAGTACGTCGCCAGCGCAGCTCGACATTGACCCTAAGCTTCCGGACTCTAAACGACGTCAGCTGGTTAACCTCCTCGCCGAATACCGCGACTGCTTTGCGACGTCGTCGAAGGTGCGCCAGACCGCGGTTGCCAAGCACCGCATCGTTACCGAGGACGACGCGCGCCCTGTGCATCGATCACCGTACAGAGTCTCCGCGAAGGAAAGGGAGGTGATCCAGCAGCAAGTTCAAGAGATGCTGAATGACGACATAATCCAACCTTCAAGCAGTCCATGGGCCTCTCCAGTCGTGCTGGTTAAGAAGAAGGACGGAACTCTTCGGTTCTGCGTGGACTACCGGCAGCTCAACACGGTTACGAAGAAAGACGTCTACCCACTGCCCCGCATCGACGACACTCTAGACCGGCTGCGCCACTCTCGATACTTTTCATCGATGGACCTGAAGAGCGGCTACTGGCAAATCGAGGTCGACGAACGGGACCGAGAGAAGACAGCCTTCGTCACGCCGGATGGACTCTACGAGTTCAAGGTGATGCCCTTCGGACTATGCACGGCGCCAGCAACTTTCCAGCGTGTCATGGACACCGTACTGGCAGGGCTGAAGTGGCAGAGCTGTCTCGTCTACCTGGACGACGTCGTAGTATTTTCAGCTGACTTCGACGAGCACTTGAGACGACTCCGAGCTGTTCTTCAAGCCATTCAGACCGCCGGACTCACACTCAAGCCGTCAAAGTGCCGGTTCGCCTATGACGAACTGAAGTACCTTGGCCACGTGGTTAGTAACGAAGGCGTCTGCCCAGACCCCGAGAAGACTCGCGCCGTCGCGGCATTTCCAGCGCCGACAGATAAGAAGGCCGTGCGAAGATTCCTTGGACTTTGTGCCTATTATCGACGCTTCGTTCGGGATTACGCAAGGATTTCCGCACCACTTGCGAATCTCACGAAGGACGCCGAGAAGTTCGAATGGGCCGAGGAGCAACAGCAGGCATTCGACGAACTGAAACGACGACTCCAGACTCCTCCTGTGCTTGGACATTTCGACCAGGATGCGGAAACAGAAATTCACACGGACGCAAGTAACGCGGGACTGGGCGCAGTACTAGTCCAAGTGCAAGAAGGCATCCAGCGAGTCATCGCCTACGCAAGTCGGACATTGTCCAAGGCGGAGCGAAATTACTCCACGACTGAAAAAGAATGCCTTGCGGTCGTCTGGGCAATCACGAAGTTCCGCCCGTACTTGTACGGGAGCCCGTTCCGTGTAGTCACGGACCACCATTCGCTCTGCTGGCTTGCTAACCTGAAGGACCCGTCAGGACGTCTTGCTCGATGGAGCCTCCGACTACAAGAGTTTAACATGACAGTGGTCTACAAGTCCGGCCGGAAGCACAGCGACGCCGACTGCTTGTCCAGAGCCCCCGTCGAAACTCCTTCCGGCTGCAGCGACGACAATGACGACGAGAGCTTCCTAGGAGCTGTAAACGCCGACGACATGGCACGACGTCAACGGGACGATCCTGAGCTGCGCGCATTAATCAAGCACCTGGAAGGGGGTGGGGGTACCGTGCCACGTGTCTTCTCACGAGTATTGCCGACCTTCGCCATTCGACAAGGTGTACTCTACAAAGAGAACTTCGGCGACAACAGCACACCGTGGTTGCTGGTAATCCCGACCGACCTTCGGGAGGAGATCTTTCAAGCATGTCACGACGACCCGACGTCGGGACACCTCGGTTACAGCCGAACACTGGCCCGTATTCGTGAAAAGTATTACTGGCCAAAGCTCCCCAAAGCCGTCCACCTCTACACCCGATCGTGCCACGAGTGCCAGCGACGTAAGAAACCGCCAACGAAACCGGCCGGTCTCCTGCAGCCGATTGCTTCCCCGACCGCACCGTTCCAGCAGATCGGAATGGACCTACTTGGCCCCTTTCCGCCGTCAACATCGGGAAACCGCTGGATAATCGTCGCCACAGATTATCTCACGCGGTACGCCGAAACAAAAGCCCTCCCTTCAGGGACTGCTGTGGAAGTCGCCAAGTTTTTCATCGAGTCCATCGTCCTCCGGCATGGCGCCCCTGAAGTCCTGATCACAGACCGAGGGTCATCGTTCATGGCACAGCTGACCCAAGAAATCCTGCGTCTCAGCCACACCAGCCATCGTCGCACCACGGCGTACCACCCGCAGACCAACGGGCTCACGGAAAGACTCAACAAGACCATCGCCGACATGATTTCCATGTACGTCGACGTCGAGCACAAGACATGGGACGAGGTGCTGCCGTACGTCACCTTTGCCTACAACACGGCCGTACAAGAGACCACCGGAGTGACACCCTTTCAACTGGTGCATGGGCGCAGGGTAACGACAATGCTGGACGCGATGTTACCCCACGAACCGGCTCTCGACGGAAGCGACGACGCCCAGGTGGTTGCCCAACGGGCAGAAGAAGTCCGCCAGCTCGCCAGACACCGTATTGAAGCCCAACAACGCGTCGACGCCGGCCGCTACAACCTTCGTCGCAGGGACGTCCACTTCCAGCCCGGTGATAGGGTGTGGGTATGGACGCCCATCCGTCGCCGCGGCCTCAGTGAGAAACTGCTGAAACGGTACTTTGGACCATACAAGGTACTTCGTCGCCTCGGCGAGCTGAACTACGAGGTGATGCCCGACGGAACACGAACATCGTCACGCCGCCCACCACGACCTGAGGTCGTCCACGTCGTGCGCCTGAAGCCGTACTACGCTCGATAGGACTGTGGACCTTTTGTGCTCCAAAAGACTCTTTAGTTTATCGTTCTTTTTTATTTTGATTTGTTTTACACTGCATCGGGGCGATGCACTTTTAAAGGGGGGAGTAATGCCGCGCGCAAGGCTGAGAAAGCAACGCTCGGTCACGGTCCTCCAGAAAGTTCCCGTTTATTCATGTGCCGCACGTAACTTCTATCATTTATCCCTGCTTTTGTTTTCTAGAAAGTGCGTGTTCATTCTCGCCCCGATCACCCGACGCTCGAACCGCTTTCGCCGAATCTTCGAGATAGCGGCGCACTCTAGATAAGAGGCCGCCCGCGACCTTGTCGAGTCAGTATCGCCTCAGCGTTCGACCTTGCTGCTTCGCCGCCTTCGACGCCCGCGACGCTCTGTTGTTATTTTTCTATTTCCTTTTTATTTTTGGCACAAGTTCGCCACATTAAACGTCTATTTCTTTCTGTGTATTTATTGTTTCTTTTGGTCACCACCCGTGACAATAGTGAAAACATATTTAAATCCTGCTGCAATATTAAAGACTCTTCAGGTTTAGTAATACGACGATAAATAACACAATCATCTGCGAAAAGCCTTATGGAAGATGTTATATGGAGAGGAAGGTCATTAATATAGATAAGAAATAAAAGCGGACCCAAAACGCTGCCCTGCGGAACACCTGATATTACGGGAAGGCTAGGTGATTTGTCCTGCCCCAGGTGGACAGCCTGGTTACGGTTACTTAAGAATTGAGCGATCCAGTGGATAATAGAAGGGTGAATGTTTAGTTTTGAAAGTTTATATAGGAGACGTTGGTGAGGAACCGTGTCGAATGCTTTTGAGAAATCAATGAAGATGGCGTCAGTAGGGTGAGACGAGTGGAAGTTGTTATGTAGATCAGTAACGAACTCAAAAAGTTGGGATTCGCATGAATATCCCTTCCTGAAGCCATGCTGACTATTACATATTAATTGATGTTCTGACATATAGTTCATAATGTGGGAGTAGATGACATGTTCCATAATCTTGCAAGGCACACTAGTTAGTGATATGGGTCTATAATTTGATGAGTCGTTTTTATTGCCGGTCTTAAAAATGGGTAAAACTCTCCCGAATCTCCAGTCTGCGGGAAGGGAAGTTAAGTCGAGCGATTGTTGGAACAAGCGACACAAAAGGCGACAGGATATGTTCTTTGTTAATTTGAGAAGTTTAGGACAGATTTCGTCATCACCAGGACCTGAACTTCGGGAGAGCCTTTCTATCGCACTCAAAATGCCATAGGGGTTAAAAGTGATAGGTTCACAGTAGACGTTAATTGGTTTACATATTTGATCACTGGGTACAGGTAATTGTTCTAAGGTAAATACGGATGCAAAGTAGTTATTAAAGACGGTAGCTGATTCAAGGTTCGTTAGCACTTCGTTGTGTTCGTTGCACAATTTAGGAAGCGAATCATCTTTTCTCGGACATATACTTTTCCCAAATTTTTGGGGATTGTTTATTAATAAGTTAAGTAGGTCTTGCTTGTAATATTTATCCTTTGCCTTCTTGATGTTACTTTTAAACTCTTTACAGCAGTCATTATACTTAGTGAAGTCAGACGCATGGTTTGTAATTTTTGCTTTGACATAAAGACGTTTCTTTTTGTTATTTATTTTCCTAAGGATATTTGTAAACCATGGTTGATCAGCACTCGTCCTTAAAACCATCTGAGGCACAAAATCAGACTTTATACGCCTAAATTCATTTTTGAGCATTTCCCAGTTGCGCTCGACTGTTCTTTCGCTAAAATGCAGCTCGTATTCCGAAGCAAACAGCTCAAAGGACTCGTTTAGAGCGTTTTCATTAACTCTACTGTAGACGTTTATGGTTTTAGGGGTTATTTTTTTACCTATTACTGGCAGAGACATTTCTACTAGGACTGTGTTATGGTCGCTGATTTTCTCAAGAATACGAACCGATTTTACATTTTCTGCACTCGAGGTAAAAACAAGATCCAAAACAGAATTATTTCTTGTGGGTTCCAATACAGTTTGAGTTAAACCGTAGCTATTCATCAAGTCAACAAAACTGGACACTTCTGAATGGGCCACCCAAGAGTTTATTTCTTCCTCTTTCCAGTTGACCCCGGGGTAATTAAAATCGCCGCCAAAAATAACAGTACTACTGGGAAATAAAGAAAAAATTTGCTCCATGCAAGCGTGCAGCTTCGTAACAAAAGTACTATCTCGGCCTGGAGGGCGATAGCAGGCGCCAACAATGATGGGCAACGAAGGGTGACTCAAGCGTACCCACAAAATTTCTAGTTCACTATCTAAAGAAACGCAGTTCGATGAACTGCGTTTCTCTAAACTGAGGCTTTGCTTTCTCCAAACCGTGCTTCGATAAAACGTGCCCATTCTCTAAGACGTGCTTCGATGAAATGGCATTCGATGAACCGTAGTAAACCCGCCGACACTCACTCTTCGCGGACATGGTGACAACCAGCAGCCATCTTCCGTCCCAACGCCCGTTCACGAACACGCGCCTTAGTTTGTTGTATTAACAGTCTCTGCCCGCTCAGGCCCGCGAAAAAGTTAATACGTCTGCGACGCGTGTTTGTCGTTCGTCGGTCTAGCCACGACAAACGCCGTCATAATTTGTCAGGTTTACGCGCACCTGCCGTTCCGTTGTTTCGCGTTTCGACCGCCAGGACGCTCCGTTGTTCGCCGCGCACGTCGATCACTCCGGTGCTCTCGAGTTGCGCTAACTCGCGTATTCTCCGCCGGGTGGCGTCACTTGCCTCGCAGCGGCGAACCAACGCGCGTCTCTGACGTCAAGCCAGGGCTGTGGCGTTGCGTCCGACGCATGCGCAGACAGCGTGGGGGGGGGGGGGGGGGGGGGGGGTTAATACTTGGTTTTACGCATAGTGCGCAACACTGTCAAAGCTGCCGGTGCGACTGGTCGGCTTTTTCTATACTGCGTGTCGTTTGCGAGGGAGCGCAGTGCGGGTCAAACGCCAACGGCTTTGACAAGGCTCTACGTCGTGTATCGAACGATTCCCTCGGCCAAGGAAAGCTACCACCGCCAGGCCCTGGAAAGTAAAATATAGCGGCAGAGAAGAAGCTATTGACGGATGGCGTTCTATTGAAAGGATGATCCTTTTGCCCTGCAGCGACCAGCCTCGTTGCTCACGTCACATTTCCGGCGTAGTCGAAGAGTTCCGAGTGACTGATGACGGGCACAGACTGCGCAGGAGGACGCGGAGGGCAGGGCAGGGTTCATCAACAGACGTTAAACTAAGCGCTGTTCGTGTTTTTCTTTTTCTTTCTCGCGTCTGTTTTTCATTACACACGTGAATACGGCAACTCCGCGACTGCTTGGCGCCGGTGTTGAAAAAGCGTCGTTTTCCAACAAATTGCTGACTCGAACATGCATAACGTACCGAATATAGTAAGCTTCGTGCGAACCTCTCGGTATTTCCATCGTGTCCTTATATTTATCGATCATTCCAGCTCGACCACCGCGGTCGGCAGGTTCGTGTATCTAGAGCGGCCTCACAATCTCAAATCCGTTTGCAACGGACTCTCGGAGCGAGAAATTTTGGATGTCTATATCTCTCGAAGCAATAATCACTGATCGGATGAAAAATGGCACGGAGTTTCTTCCGGGACTTCCAGCACGCTCTCCTTGCCTTCCGTCGTGCTTTGGCCGCGAGTGCCCACTCGAGGCTCATGAGACGCCGTTATCCAAAAGTGGGACGCTGGCTCTTGAGGCGGGAAAACTGAAGGACCTCTCTGGTCGTTCTCGTCTTGTCAACCACTTTTAAAAAATGCGTGTAAAAAAAAAAAAAAAAAAAAAAAAAGCACGATGGAAGCTCAGAATCGTCGCAGTCGGAAACCAACACCGTCAAAGGGGACAGTCTAAACCTTGTGTTCCGTCGATGATGGTCAAAATCATCGAAACCTAGACGTCGTAGGGAACGTTTGGCCCATCGCGAAGGGCGACCACAGAGACGCTTTTGGCCGCGCGGGTCGTCACTATTCGATAACTTGGCCGTCCCGCCATTTCGCGCGCGCCTGATTGGTAAAGCCGCAGGCACATGCTGTTACATCGCACAAAAGCCGAGGAAATGGTGATGACAGAATCATCTATGGGACTCGGGTCAAGCACATTGCAAGCATGTTGGCTTCGAACATGTCTGCCAACAGTTTGTCCGTGGCCAATGTGACCGTCAGACAAGGAAGACTTCAGTCTGCACTGACGGCATGATGTCGGCGTGACCGCGGCGTAGCAGCCCGCACGTCGTTGCCTTTGTTGTTTCTTTGTTGTCGTCCAATGGTCTGGTCCGGAGCTCGCGTGCCGACCCGGCCGCCCAAGGGTGGAGTCCCCGCTCCGCGTGCGTGAGACCGACCGCGATTCTGGGAAAGTCGTCTGCTGCCTCTGCCGTCGTCGCTCGCTGGTGTGGCACCGGGCCTGCCTGAGCCCGGAATAGGAACGTCACAACCCCGGGTCCGAGCCAGGGGTGGCCCCCTCTCCCTTCCCGTTTGCCCCCTCCGCTCTTGCCCTCCGCTAGGACGTACCGAGCGCGAGCCGCCACGTTGCGTCAGGGTTGTTTGCCAGTTTGGAGACATTGTTCCCCGAAATAAGCCACAAAACGGGCCCTTTCTCTTTTTTTTTTTTTTTTTTTCCGGAGGACGAAAGTTGTTTTTTGTAGAATCGGGGGTCGTTATGGAGTGCGTGAGGTGTATGCATGGCTCGCAGTTGACGTCATGGCTACGTGCTGCCTGGCCAGTCTGGGTCAGTCCTACTTGTTGTTGCAAAGAAAAAAAAAACGTAGAAATTGGTGGTGCCAAATGTGCGAGCGAGGCCAGCACAACGGCCGCTCGTGTGACGTCAGTGTAGAGCCACGCGGCAGCCGCCGTGTCACACCTGGCACGTACCAAGGCCGTACTGCCGGCTTGTCTACGTCACGTGCCGGAGGCCGGAGTGGTTCGTTTCGGTGTGACGGAGCCTGCTGACTGGATAGGTTCGACGAGTCCCGAACGAGTACCGAGCAGCACTTGGTAGCCTATGGGAAGCCGACTCTTCTATCCAATCAGGACGGTTCTGCGATGAACCTCGAAACGTCAAAGCAATGGGGGTATTATAACTTACAAAATGACGGAAACAAGCGTCGAAATGCCACGAAGTTCTATTTTTGTGTAGGCTGGTATTAAGTTCACGCGAACATTTCGAGGCCCGAGCAATTAAAAGAAAACCGAACGCGCCCTTTGAAACTGCTCGTCGCACCCAGTCCTGCGCTGACCGTGCGTAAATGAGCGAGGGCACTATGCAGCTGCGGTCGAGGGAGTCGAAAATGCGAGACCTTTTCTCTTACCGCAGCGTGTGGTAAACGCGTAACGTTCGCCTAAACCGCGTAACCCATACGCCTACCCCTTGGTAAGCAAACCGTCGTTAAAACCAAATTTTCTTTTTTTCTTTGTTTTGCCGAGGATGAGACAACGACGCCGGTCCCAGGGAATGCCAGAGTAGCGACGGCAAACACCGCCGCACGGTCGTCCATGTTCCGACCCCATATACTTCCCCGCGGGGGTGCAGTGATATTTTGTGCCATTTGTGCGTGTGTGTGTGCGAGAGAGAGAGAGAGAGAGAGAGAAACAGAGCTTTGGTTGTTACGCGTGTGTGTGTGTGCTTGCGTGTTTTGTTGTTTATGGCGTCTCGTCTACATCGCCGCCTTCTCTTTGTTGTGTGCAGGAGTACATCTCGAAGATCGTCCCATGAGACCACGGATTAATCCATCTTGACCCTCCAGCGCGCTCAAACCGAAAGTGAGTGAGTGTTCTTAGGCACTAAGTGCGCCCTTTCTTCTCCACCCTCCCCCCCCCCTTTTTTTTTCTTCCCCTCATTTCGTAATCCTTGGTACTTCTACAACCAACCGCCAGGATCGCGACGTCCGACAACGTGGCACGCCGGCTTTTGTGACATCATTCATTGCCACTTCGGAACCGCTTTTAATCCGTTGGCGGTATCGCCCAACAGACGACGCGTTCCAGTCAGCATAGAAGAGGCACAACTGCACTCTGCTGTAATGCAAAAACTAAAGAAACAAAAAAAAAAAAACCGCCCAAACAGTTGTTAGGTTAATGTCCAGTGTGCGTTGGGTCTTAATTAGGCACATCGAGCATTATGCTTCGTTTTTTCTGGGTGCCAATCTTCGAGGAAAGAAAGACGAGGGCCTAGGCTCCTTCCCTGCCTTGACGTCAGAGAAATGGCTCGTCGTTGCTCAATGGCCAAGTGACGCCTTTCTCCCTGGGAATTCGGGGGAGTGTCTCTCGTGCAGTTCTTATGTCGGGAACGACCACGGTGCCAGAAGCGATGTACGGGAACAGCACCGCCTCTCCACGGAGCGAGTGTGTCGAAGGATCGCTCCCCTTTATGAGAAACACCGTGAGACGGCGCAGCCGGTCAGGAGCTCGAGGAACCGTCCTTATTTGGCCACGCGTTTTCGAGGCCGCGCGACCGCGCCGAGCCCCACCTAGAGTTCCTGTATAGCTACCTACGGTAGCAGAGTTGCGCATTCAACCTCGGCGCGTGGCCGTAGCGCCGGCTTTCCCGCACGAGCTGGATGCTTTGCTCCTCACGTGACTAAATTTGGCGAATAGCGGCGCCGCGCGCGCCGCCGCGCATGGAAAAGAGGAGAGGAGGAAAAGGAGGCGGAAAGCAGGGAAACATACGCCGGGGCAAGAGAAACGTCGGCGGAGCGACCGTAAAGGTGGCTTTCTTGCACGCCAACGGATGCTTTGCTCCTCACGTGATGGATCTCGGCGAATAGCGGCGTGGCGGCGCGGGGAAAACAAATGCGCAACTCTGGCTCCCGTAGGGAGCCTATACACCAACTCAACTCTCCTACGTCACGCCGCGGTGGTGGCGCGCCGGACGCACTTCCGGTCTGGGGCGGTGGGCAGAAGTCGCCGTGCCAGACATGCATTCCTGTGTTCCTTTGGAAGAAACGAGACAAAAAACCTGCCTTCTTGTCAAAATGCTGCGATGGGGGCTTTACCAAGAGAGTCTTGGAAGGTTTGAAGATCAGTTTTCATGTGTTTTTGCACCCTCCGTTCGTCCGAGAACGTGGATAGCGGCCGTGAAAAGGGCAAACCTGACGCTGTCGAACTACGATTGCGTGTGCGGGCCACAATTTGTAGTCGCCAGATGTATTTGCTTTGTTCCAACATGACCGAGAGAAAACCCCCAAGTTGTCCGGACCACCCACGGATTCAGTGCGTCTTCAAATTCACACGGCCGCCTGATCGTTCGAACTTTCGTCTGCTCTTTCAAAGTTGTCTGCTTTTTGTCGTCTGCTCGTTCAAACAAAAGCGGCCCGTAGACCAAACTTTGACCCGGTGATTGCAATAAGAAGTAATTGCAGGCCTCAAAATACTTAAGTAGGCTCGTTGTAAACAGTAGATACAAGATGTTATTTATTGGTACCGGTGGCCATCACCTACTTGTTACGCTTTGTCTGTTCCCGCTTCCGATTTTCAGTATCGACGTCGATCATCGCCGCTACCTTTTACACTTTTGCAGCACGAGCGACGTCGCGACCGAAAATAGCTACAAGAATCTCATCATAGTTTTGGCGTCCATTCTGCAGCGTTCATGCGAATGAATCACCGCACGTCAAATTATTTACGGAAAGTTTAGCGGCGTAACGAGCCTTGATAATTTCGCTCAGGCGATTGAAGGGGTAAAAGTAAGACATTGCGATGAGGACGTAGAATCGACAACTCCAACGCGAAAAAGAGTATGCAGACTCACACAGACGCCGACAACGTGACATTCAAATGGTTTGTTGACGCGGGACGCGGTGCTTCTTGTCCGTACTCCATTGCGCGTGCGTTCGAACTTTCGTCTGCTCTTTCAAACTTGGCTGCTTTTTGTCGTCAGTTCGTTCAAACGACAGCGGCTCGTAAACCAAACGTTGACCCGGTAATTGCGATAAGAACTAAGTGCAGGCGTCAAAACACTTTTGAAGGTTGGTTGGGGTAAGTCGGCTAAGTGTAAACAGATACAAGAAGTTGTTGATCATTGTTACCAGTGGCCATCGCCGACTTGTAATGCCCGATTCTACTTGAGGTTTTCAGTATCGATGTCCACCATCTCAGCTACGGTCCACGCTTTTGCAGTCCGAGCGACGTCGCGACTGAAAATAGCGAGCAGAATCTCGACGTGGGAGTCAGGCTTTAGCGCCCATTCTGCGGCGTCCACGTGAAATGAATCGCCGCACGTCACATTATTCACGCAAAGTTTTGCCTCGATAGTTTTGCTGAAGCCGCTGAAGTAGTCAGACATTGTTGGGAGGACGTAGAATCAACAATTTTAACGCGAAAAAGAGCACGGGGACTCCCACCGACGCCGACAACAACGCAATTCAATGGTTTGTTTATGGGCGACGGCGGGCTTCTTGCCCACCATCCACGGCGCATGCGCGGCGCCGGTGACGTCCGCTAGGGGCGCTCCGGTTTGTTTGTAAACATGAGTTGGTGTATACAGGAACTCTAGCCCCACCAACCCGACAGCGCCCCGTCGGGGGATGCTCGAAGCCCGAGTGGAATTTCGTCCCCCTTTCTGGTTTTGTTACGACGCCTCTCTCTTCCACGGTGGGAAACACTACGGTAGCGTCATTTACGTTTCTACCTGCGTGTCGTGCACGTTAAGGTCCCTCTGTTTAACATAATAAATCTCGAGAGTTTGGCGTGGCGTCGTGGGGACACGTGGGGCACAACCTGTTTTGTTGCTCGAGAAGGTACCGCCAGTGATTTCCCTACGCACCCCTTCCTCCCCCCCCCCCCCCCCCCTTCCCTCTTAATAGGGAGTTTTCGTAGATCGTTTTCGCCGTCCGGCAAGGCCCTCCGCAACCCGCTACGATAGCGGGAACTCCACAGTCAAGGCTATCGGCGCGCAGGCGCAGTAGCAACTTCTTCGTTGCGGAACGCTTAGCGGAGGGGGCAGCGCGGTCTACGAAAACTCCCTAATGTCAACTCCTGGGGAAATACCTGGGTACCGCTGCGGACAACGTGAGCGCGAACGTCCCGCAATTGCTTCTTTGCCTTATCCAATAACTTCAGCAACACTGAGTGCCAGATCGAGTGCGTCTCGTCGCCAAATGGGATACCTTCCCAGCTCTCTCCTAAACAATGAATTTTACGGAGCTAAGCTTTCGCCTCTTTGTCTTTGATAGCGCCGGACAGTACAATACAATTTATTTTCTTTTTTTTTTAATACATTTTTCTCTGTACCTACGTAAGTAAGCCAAGAAGGCTTGCGTGTGGGACGCGGCAGGGGACTAACAACCGGAAATTTTACAGTTTTCACTCATTCTATGAGTTTAATCAAACTCAATCAATCAGACTCACGAATCGTACTAAAGCTACTCAGTTTCACACTTTCCGGCTGAGGCACCTTTTCCCGCGGTTTTGCTTGACGCCGCGGGACGGGGTAGACTGTACACACTGGTTCGTTTTGCAGTTTTTTTTTTCTCTCGACATATTTCCGGTTCGTGTTCTCTTTCACTTCCGGTATTCCGTACTCGCGTGTAACGTAAGGAAGAAAAAAAAAAATAAAAAGGAGGGAGAAAGATGAGCTTAGCATTTTTTTAGCCACGAGAGGTAGAGGATGACGAAAAGGGTCAAGGTTCTCCCGGAAGTCGTTTTCCTCCTTTCCCCGCCTTCCCTCTATTTGATTTGCCTTTTTGTTGCAACCCGCTTTCTCCCGTGTGATAGAGTATGACGTTTCTGCTGGAATTTGCCCTCGACCCAGACTAGACTCTCGGGAAAACAAAAAATCGAAACCGAAAAAAAGAAGAGGAACCGGCGCGCTCACACTTTGAACGAATGTAAATGCAAAAGCAGAAATAGAGGAAAAAAAAAAAAAAAAGAAATGGTGCGTAAACAACGACGCTTGTGCATAAGCGAAAAAAAAAAAAAAAGAATACACGATAGGGAATGCCAAAGGTGGGATGTTTAGTTTTTGCTGAAGACGAGGAAAACCTTTATTTTATATATTTTTTTGTGCGTGTGTGTGTGTGCTTGGGCGTTTTCACTTGTCTGAAAGAAAACCGAGGAAGAAACTTTATGGCGTGTTTTTGGCAACGCAAAGCTGATTTAGGCCTGGTTTCACTTTTCCTCCCTTTCTGGCCGGCGGAGCGAGCGAAGTGTATTACATTATTCGTGTTATTTTTTTTTTTATTTTTTTTTTTTGCGACCCGGAGAAAGAGTTTTGAAGGAGTTTGCTCCGGGTAAGGGCAATCCGCATGTGTGTGTGTGTGTTTATTTTTCCTTGTCTGTGTGCATCTGTGTGGTTGTGTGTGCGGTATCTCGGCGGCCTCTCGGTGTACATAAATAAACCCGATAAAAGATAAGCCTTTTAAAAATAAGATAGGCTGCTTAGGATTCCGACCGCGTGTCTCTTCGCGCTCTTCAACCCGATAACCGCGGCGGCGGCGGCGGCGGGATTTGACCGCATGTCGTCTGCTGCCCGTGACCGTCGTCGTCTGCTTCACTCGATTTTTTTTTCTTATCCCATCTTTTGTTTGTTTTGTACGGAGTATATTGCGCGTTTGATATTGGATTCGGGCGTCGGAATACTTAATATTTTATCTCTAATTTTTGTTCTGCTCCAGAGTATGCAGTGTCGTTAACAGAACAAAAAAAAAAGAAGAAAGTTTCTATGGTTTGTTGCATTAGGGTTTCCATTATAAGCTTCAATTTCTTTTTTTATTTATTTAAAGCTAAATGAACTTTTTAGGTCGTTTTTTTTCTTGTTTGTGGGTGAAAGTTATACATGTTGAGTGTATTTTGCGCGTGCGCGTCGACTTGGCCGTCTGCTGTCTTCCCCGTTCCCATCTCGTCTGTCGTCTGCTACGAGCGCGGCGGTGTGTCAGACTCTTTGGGCGATAAATTTGCACGACTGCTTGCCTCGGAGCGCAGGAAAAATAAATAAATAAAAAGAAAAAAAAACTGTTGCCGTTACTTACGACTTTGGGCGGTGCCTGAAAAAGACGTCAGAGAGAACTTTGGGGCTAGGTTGTTAAAGAAAAAAAGGGAGGTTTGTGAAAAGCGCCCGAAAGAACGGTCGTCGTCGGACATTTTATTCGTATTGTTCGGGCGTTGCGCGAGGTTTCAGGTTAAACTTGGGTTGGGTGGACGTGCGAAGATTTTAGAGAAACCAGTTGGAAGTTGTCGCAATGTTTTGAGCTGTCGGAAGTGACGGTAGCTAGCGCATGCAAGTAAGCTTATTTTTTTTTTAATTATTATTTATTTATTTTAGTTTTTTTGCTGGAACGCGTTTGAGTTTTGCCGACTGCAATGATGTTTTTCGTTTCTCTCCCACTTGTGTTTTTCTTCTGTTTTGGTCCTCCGCGCGTTTGTTTAATGATGCCAGAGCAGGAGGGTCGGTGGAGATTGGCGCGGGATACCGTCCAAGGAATAGAACGCTGAACGCTGTTTTTCTCTTTTTTTTTTTTCCACTGCCTGCGGGACTGATTGCAATAAAAAAGAAATGTTTCAAATTTATTCGATAGGAACGGAGATCCTTTAAACACGAGGTTCATGAACTGCAGACGACAGTCCGTTCATAACGGCAAATTCAGGACGAACTCAAGAAGCCGTGTCACAAATGAAAACACTTCTTTTTTTTTTTCTTTTTTTTTCCTGGGGTTTACCGTGAGTGTTTCCTTTCGAAACAAAGGCTTTTTTTTCTTTTCATTAATTTCGAACGTTGCAGGTAGTTTAATGAAACCTGACAATTTTATAAAATGTTAAAACAATACTGTAAAAATAGCCTAAGCCTCTTAAAATAAAATAGAGACGTATTTTTTTTTTGGGCATCTCCATTATTCGAAACATTCACGACTTATAGGGGGCGCACTGGCGCCTATCAAAATGACTGTCTTCTGGATGATCGTCGTAGAACAGCAGTACGAGGATGGGTCTGCGACGTGTAATTAATGCTAGCTTCGCTATATGCGAGAAGTATTAGAGCCTTACTTTATTTTTTTCAGGTCAGGAAGGTGTAGGCAAGCCCATTGATTATGAGGCCAATCATAGAGGAGCTAGGGAGCGCGATTCTCGCACCGCGGTGCCACTATCGCTGCAAGACGCGAATTTAAAACACTAGTGCGAGAGACGCTTTTTTGTTTTTTGGACTGGGGTCGTTGTTTGTAATTTAATCGTACTCACTGTATAGAGCGCTGGCTCGCGTTTAGGTTGTACTGTCGCATTGGTGCGATTGCGATACGAGCAGAACATTTGGATATGCCGCAGACAAAGTTTTGACGCCAAAAAATGTGGCGTCGCAAAAAAAAAAAAAAAAAAAAAAAAAATCTTGATAACAGGTTTTAAAATTTGAAGAACGGCTCTAGGAGTCGCTTGTAGAAAAATTGTTACGATTTTGCGAAATATTTGTAAAGAACGCAAGATTACCGTCATAACCTAAACTTTGAGACAAGGATGAATCGAATAACGGAGAACAAGCTCGTTGTCTGAGGGTTTATATTATGATGTTTCCCCACCGGCTTGCCTGCATATTTTTGCTCCTTGCTAAGGGTATACCGTCCCGCGGGTGGCACAAAGCGGTGCTTCGGGCGGCGGCGTCTCGGCGAGCTTGCACACGGGGGCCGCCGCCGACCGATCGCCGTCTGGCCGGGCTCGCGGCGCGACACTCGCCCGTACTCGGCCGGGAGCCCCGAAGGTGCGCTGGAAGCGTGGAAACGGCGTGATGTAACGAAAGGCTAAGGCCATCTACACCACGAACGGGCAAAAAGCCGATGCAAAGGCCTGCGCGAACGTAAGCAACGGTAGAAAAGTGCCGTCGCTGGCCGCTATGAAATACGTCCCGCAAACTCGGTAATCCGCGACCGCATTTCTTTCCTGCCGCTCGTACTTTCTCTCACTTGACGGCTACTCTGTCTCGCGGAGCATGCCGACGAAACGATCGGACGATCGTCGGGATATACGTAGTAATTGGTACTGCCGAGTGCGGCGCAGTTTACCATTTGCTCTCGCTGCGAAGGGCCGTCGAGTCTATTACCAACCGGCATGGTGGATACCGGTGTTCGACATCATCATGTGACGTAGGTGCAAGGCACGCATAGGTTGTCGTCGGGAAGTCAGCGTCGTTGGCGTTTTCATGGAATGCGTGCGGCGTCGTCTTTGCACGACACATTAGATCCAAAATAGGCAGAACGAGATGCTGGGCTTTCCACGTGACCTACCTCGTTCTCTAGGGGCCGTTGCCTCTTATGCGTGTTTATGCCATGGAGGTAGGAAGCTTCTGGACGCGACACGACTCCACCAGAGATGAAGTCTGGAGGGGCACACTCCCAACGGCACCCGAGGGTGTCCAAAAACAGCTGTGGTTTTGGTCATTGTCGGGGACATGTCGCTCCACACTTCTAACTTCACCTGAGGTGGCCGGCGTCATGTCGCCTCCAGAAGCTTTCCTACCTCTGTGCAATGCCATCGGCCTATACCACCGAAAGGACCAGGCCGGCCCATTACCCTGGTGTCAGCGTCGCCGGCATTGCAGCGTCTTATCAACGGGTGCGACGCCAGCAGGTGGCGATGCCACGACGACACTCTTGTTGTCAAGTTTGGGCGCATTTGTGCCGCTTGGAGCGGGTCCATGAACGATGGCGTCATGCTGTGGCCCTGGATGGCATTGCGCGCGAAACACATGTGCGACGAAACCGTCCGATCCGACGTCCGACCGCGCAATACGACGGTCGGAGGCGAGGGTTTTCAACGCTCTCCGATGCTACGAAAACCCTCTCCCCCCAAGGTCATTCCCGCAGTCCGCACGTCGGATCGGACGGTTTCGTCGTACATGTGTTTCGCGCTTTATGCTGCGGAATAAGGTCGCAGTTGGCCGTGGTGGCAAGCTCTTTGTTTTTCCGCAGCCCAGATTAGTAACTTGGGTTCGTGGCTTCCGGTCTGTGCGGATGTAACGGTTTCGGATGCCTCGAATGTTTCGTTTGGCCCGTGCTCTCCAAATCAAGCCGACTTCGCTAACCTTTTATTTTTTTTTTGTGTGTGTGTATTTTTTTGGGGAACGTCGAATGTTCGCACACGCAATCGTTCTTGTTTTTGTACTGTTTTGTTTTTTCGCGGTGGTTTATTTTTAAGTTCTTAAACGAAAAAGAAAAAAAAGTGCAAGCTCGGGGGCCGAGATGTTCGGGCGTGTTTCCGCGGAGAACACATGGGCGAAGGGGGGTGAAGCGGCGGAACATAATTGGCACACGGAAGAATACGACGAAGAAAAGGACGTTTGCGAAGGAAGCCGCGTAACAAGTAAAGAAGAAATATGGAGTCGAGAAATAAAGTAAACAAAGATAACAAAAAAGAAAAAAGAGAGGAAGTTGCGTGCTTCTGTTATGCACGTGCCCATGTCGTGCCCCGCCAGTTTTTTGTCCCCCCTTCTCTGCTCTAGATTGTATTTTCAGTTTATGGGGGGGGGGGGGGGGGGGGGGAGGGGAGGGAGGGAGGGAGGCTGTGTGGGACGCCTCTCGCACCCTGGGCCCGCAGGCGGACACGTACAGACAGTCGCCGCCGACAGACATGCTCCAAGGCGAGCGGATTCGCGGACACACAACACCGTTGTGCCGGTTTCAAGTTCGGTTCGGGCTATGCAGACGTTTTTCTTTTGGCTTGTTTGGACGTCTGCTTCGCTTTAGACCGGATCAAAAAAAGAAAAGAAAGAGGCGTATGGAAACGGAACTGCACTGAAAATCGGGTGCGGGTTTGCGCACTCTCTTTACAGCTGTTCGTCGCGGCGTCCTCGCTGATTCTCAACTTTTTAATACGGTGTTTGTTGTTTTTATTTCTTCGCCGTTGGCTTAAAAACCCAGTCCTTCTTCCTCTACTCCTTCGAAAGAAAATGTAAAAAAAAAAAGAAAAAAAAGAAAGGAAAATGAGGGAGCCGGAGATTTGAGAGGAGATCGGGGTGGAAGAGTGCGGGACAAGCAAAAGTATAATCAAAGGATCGTATTTTTTGCTTAATTTTTAAGGATATTAGTTTTGGTTGTGTATCTGCTCCCCACAAAAAGAAAAAAAAAGAAAAAAAAAAAACGTGTTTTTTTTTTTGTTTTTTTTTTGGAAGGGGGGAGGGGGGCAGGTTGGGCAGGAGTAAAGAGGAAGAGGAGATCTGAGAGAGACTTTCCCTTTTTTTCCCTTCCGCTGGTAGGGGCGGGTGGGGAGGACTCCTTGTGCGTTGTCGAAGGTGGGGAGCCGGCTTTCTTCACCCAGCTTCCTTCCCTCTGTGGGCTAGTAGCGGTAGTTCCCGTGACCGTGATTACTTCTCCTTTTCTAGTTTTCGCTCTTTCACTTTTTTTTGTTTTTCATTTTGGCCCCGGACGTTTTCCTGCCACTGCGGGAAGGGACAGGAGGGAGGGTGGGGGAGGAGAAACCGTTTGTGTTGCGTTGTGTGCTCTTCCGCGGTGTTTGCGCCATTAGGGAGGGGTCTGAGGGAGCCGACCCACTTGCCCCGCTACCTCCTGACCTTTCTGATCCCTGCATTTCCTTTTCTCGCATTTCTATTTCTTGAGTTCACTCTCTACCCCCCCCCCCCCCCTCTTTGTTTTTTTTTTTTTTTTTTTTTCTTTTTCGGGCAAGTTTTTAAAGAGACCGTATCGGAAAAAGGGAGGACGGCAGGAGATGGATTTGCTCCCCCAGCTTGGTCCACTTTTTTTTCTTCCTCTCCGCTTTTGAACAACTGCTTAGTAGGGAAGTGGGGAGTTTCCGACCGACGGGCGGGCTCTTGGGGCTGGGGATTGTCGGTATTGACATAGAAATTGCTTTCTTTGATGATGATTCTCGGAGAGCGACTCACCCGCGGCGGCGGCTGTTTCCGGTGCGACAAAAGGGGTCGTCGGATCCCCCGAGGCGGGTTTTTGTGCGTGTTTGGCTCCGAAGTTTGTCGCGACACGCATGTTAGCATTTTTTTTGTTGTTGTTGCATTTTTATGTTTTCTTGATATTACTCTGACCCGGTGCCCGGATGAATCGCACGAGGGGTTTTCCGACCGGGGTCAGAAGGTTACCCAGCGGATTTTGGCAAGGAGGGGGAGACAGACTCCAGCCGGCCGGCGTGCGAACGGTTGCGACCGGTGAATGAATCTTGTGTCGGTCGAATGGACTAGGGAAAACGTGCGGGGACGGCGTGGGCGCACGGCGGCAACGTGGCCGGGAATGCGTGTCCAGCTGCTCTCGGGTACCGAATGAGAGTTTCGCCTCTGCGTACTACTACTGTCCTCCTTTACTCCGTTTCATCTTACGGGAGACTGCAGCGCGCACTCTGCGAGCCATCGGAGCAACTCTGACTCTCCGAGAGTGTCGCGTGACGTTTGGGAGGGGGTGAGTGATCACGTGATAGGTTAACGGCGCTGGATAGGCTGGAACGGCTATCAGACGGATTCGAATACCGTCACTGGGGGATGTTGCGACGCCCATGCTACGTCATCGAGTGACGAGTGATTTATTTGCGCTTAAACTGGTGCAGATACCGCGGCTTTCCAAGCGTTTTGCGAAGAGACTGAAAGAAAACGCTCTCTTTTATCCCTGAAATGACTCGGCATCAAAGAGCTTTCCTTGGTCAATGGCGTTGCGTGCGAGTATACTTGGGTCTCACTAGTGCCAGTGAACTCGTGTAAAGGGAAACAAACAAACAAACACGTCCATTGAATATCGTTGCACCAGTGCCGTGGCAACCCGGGGGGGCGGGGGGGGGGGGGGGGGGGCGGGGGGGCAACGCGGCCAGCGCCCCCCCCCCCCCCCTCCCCCCTTTTACTGTTACTGGTTGGTTGCGATCTCGGGGGGTGAGGGGGGGGGGGCACTACAATATATTCAAGGGCCCCGGGTGTCGGATGGCCTAGCTACGCCATTGCGCTGGACCGCCGCTTTAAGAAATCTGGGAGCCACGTATGTTTACATAAGGGAGTGGTTTTCGTTGAATAACATTCTTCGAATTTCACGAAAGGAGTCGATGTCTAGGGTTGAAACGATGGTTTCGGACAGTCTGTTCTAGTGTACAAATGTCGACAGATAAAAAGGAATAAAAAAAATGCCGTGTTTAGGCTGAAAGGAAGCCCAGCTTCTGCATGGTGATCAGTGCGAGGGAATATGCGACGTGGTGGCAACACGAACAATGGACGGTCGTCGAAGGCCCGTGAAAAAGGCAAAGTTTAGCAATACGTCTGCGAGAACCTAGGGGTCAGTGATACATTTGTTTAAAGTTCAGTGACGCTAACAAACCTAGAATATCGAAATCAGCCCTGTTTTGAACTGATTCCTAATTCTATACAACATATTTAAGGGTCCCAGACTGATGATGGAATTAAAACGGATTGGTGGGCTAATTGGTGCACGTTCTAATTTAGGGCCTATTATGGGGAATTATGCAAGGCGCTCGATCGATGAAGAAGCGAGACGAAGGTTATGACGTAAGAAGCCAAGCGGTTTAAATCCGGAATGATGGCGTTACTATGAGTTTTTCGAGAAAGACCGTGACTGACTTGGACCCGAGGTATTATTAGCGAGGGGCAGAATCGATGTCGCCGATGGAGCAGGAATGGCGAAAGTGTCGGCGAGTTCGATAAAACGAGAGTGAAATATCGTAACGAGTAACTGGTGAGTTTTCTAACGAGCTTCGCACACCATGTGTGGGAGAATTGTTTTTTTTGCTTTAGTCAAATAACGCCCTTTCAGAACTTTTTTTTTTCTTTTTTACACGACGGAATGTTTGTAGTGGCCAGTTAACGGTTTCCATTGCCACTGGCCATCTCTGACCATAGCACCCCTGGCCACAGCCTCCGAGATTCCGAAGCGCGCCAACGCTCGAGGACTTCGCGACGGAGCAGATCGGCCACAGCAGCACCGCAGCTGACATTCGGGCACTGCGTGTAGGGTGACCTTGAACCATCGGACGATTCCGCTCCCCGGCTCGCGTCTCTCCCGCTCCTTTTTTTTTTTCTTCTTTATCCTCTCGCATCTGTTTCTATCGTGCTCTTTTATTTCGTCTCGATTGTCGCTAGTGGAGTGGTAGTGCTGATAAAACGGCCCCAGAGCAATGCAGTCTCTTATTTTTTTATATATATAGTTTTCTTTCTGCTATTCGTACCCATGCAACAATGTTATCGCGGCAGCAACAACAAAGGTAAAGAAAAGAAAAAAAAGAAAGGCGGTGTGGGGTGGGGGGGAGGAGGTTACAAGAGAGAGGCCGGTGCATTCCGACGTCCTTTCCCGCGCCTAGGTTGCGGCCGTTCGCGGCCTATTGCGGCATCGACATCGATTTTTAATCGCCACGTGTCATCGCGTGTTGTTTCCAACCTGTCCATTCCGGCGACGGCTAAAGACTGCTTCGGATATTTGCGTTTCAGTAAAATCGACGGCGTTTTTCTTTTTATTTATTTTTTTTCCTATGACTGCTTGCGACCTCTTAGGACGAGCAGACGCACTGGCCCCATCTACCGGGGGAGTCCAGGAGCGCGTCGGATTCGCGCATAACCAGACTGAAGGAACTACGAGAAACGACTTCCTACAACATTGCCAGCTCCCGATAGGTGGCGCCAATGTCGTCGTATCTATGACGAAAAGTATGACAATTTTAGGGAAAGCTCGTTGGTTGTTTGAGACCAGGACAGGGACGTTATGAACTAGGGTGTACAGAGCGAGATACCAGGTCATAGATGCGGTGGTGTGTGGGACAGACATGTGGGGAGGAAAAGCAGACGGCTTAACGCTTAATACTTTAAAGGCATACTTCAACAAAATTTGAAATATATTCGTCGTGTTCAAAAATAGGTTGAATATGATCCGCAACATCCGTAGGTGACAATCGCACGTTTGTGTTTTGAGCCAGGTGGCTGTATTTTTTGTCGTAAACGGCCCACTCTAGCAAGCGCTCGGAGAAGGCCCAGCTTTGAGCACGTGACATCCGACGCAATCGTGACGTAGGTCGTCTCGGGACGAGCAAAGGTACGGCGAGGCTGACGTCGAGGGGATGGCCTAGTCGTTCCAGCCACCGAAGCGGCTGCTTTTGTACGAATTTTGAGTGACGGGTTAATCTTTTATAATCTTGTAGGGGGAGAATAGCTACTTCTGGAACACACAAGAGGGATTCTCGGGAAGAGGGGAGTTCTTCGTGCCCCTCTTCTCTCGTCGTGGCCGGAGGCGAGACACTCACCGTCACTAGCTGTCAAGGTTCCTAGACGGGCATTACGAGCGAGACGTTAGCGACATCCACCAGGTGCTCTTTGCTAATCGTTTAATTCGTTTTAAAATTCCTTTTCGAGACTTGTTTTTAACAATATATCGGTATGGTCGATGTGATGTTGCTCCCTCGAACACATATAGACCAAAAAATGAGCGCCGTAATTTCGTTATAGTATCCTTTTAAAGGGGTACTCCGGCTATTTTTTCGTGGTCCCCGATTGGCTTGAAATTTTGCTAAACTCGCCAAACAACATCGCCAAAATAGTATCCCAAATGTTAGGTCAAAATAATTTTTTTTTTACGAAGTTATTGAATTTACAATTTTGGTCCTCACCGTGTTTTTCAAACTGAAAGTCTCTACTGGCAACAACGAAAAAGTGACGTCAGTGGAAGTGCAGGGGTTCACTCTTTGAACTGTAGAATTTGTTCCCAACTGATTCGAAGCAGTTTCATGGTGTCAAATGAATGCTTTGGGAGCTCGCTCCGGTCCCCGCGCTCCAGCACGGAACAAATGATTGGCATATTCTATTTTTTAAACTGCTCGCTCGACTGGCAAGCTTGCCTTGCACTGACGTCACGGCACTGAAAAGTGCCGGTGTATTTGAATGTTGGTTTTTGCATCATTTTCATTCGCCGATTTTGCAATAACTATTACGAATTTCGCGATAATAAATAGCATACCAGAAAGGGTAAAGGACGGGGAGTCAGTAAATATTGTGGTAGCTCAAAAAATCTCCGGAGTACCCCTTTAAAGGGGCACTGACACATCAAAATCATATTTTTTTTTTATTATCCGAAACGATTGAAAACGATGCCGGGACATTACCCTCGAAATTTGAAATTTGGGAATTCAGTATTTGTGAAGTAAAAAAACAATTTCCAAATGCCGAATCCGAAGTTCCCGCGCGATCGGCGCCGGTGCCTTGACGTCAAAAATTGCGGAGACCTGAGAGTCCACTTTCTTTCACCACTCCCTGCTGTTGCCATGGCGACCCAAAGCGAGGAGGAAAGGAGCGAGCGCCGGCGTTGCGGCGGACCGGTTTTGAGCGGTGTCGCCTGTTTTCCGTTGGAGGATACAAATCCAGGAGACGGCACCACAACGAACTCCCGATTTTTGGTATTTCAAAAAGAAGGGCCGTAGTGCGTTCGCAATTGCGTTAAAAAACATGTTTTAGGATTGCCGTAATTAAATGTTATAGAGATGTCGCCTACAAAGCTTCTAAATTTCCTGATTTTTGACGTCACCGATCAAAAGAAGCGAGAAGGCGAGAGGCGGGAAAATCAAACGCCAAAAATAAAAAGGCGCGCGCGCTCGCGCGCGGGAAAATTTATTTTCGCGATGCGTTTTTTTTTTGCGTGTCTATAACTGCAACTTGCATCGTTTTAGACAATAAAAATAAATACGACCTTTGGGGTGTCAGTGCCCCTTTAAAGGCAGCGGCGGTAGAAGGGGGACGCTGGGAAGGCGAAGATAACCAAGCACAGGTTATCGGACTGGTGGCACAAGTCGAAAGAATAATGAAGTTTCCCGGGGAATGGTAGATGAAAGCTCGGGATTAGCGGCGATATGAGATTAGGCTGCCCTTCTCCGTCGATTACGAGTTTAATCGGAGATTAGTTCATTTGAATGAGAACTTTTGGCTAGGTGGCGCGGGCAGCTGCCCGACTTAAAGAGGCCATGCCGCATCTATCATCCGTCCATCCATCCACCCGTCTTAAGATTTCGTGAGCGGTTTGCAACGCAGTCGTTCCGACTCAAACGAGAATCGGTGAACCACCAGCCTTTAAGATTGCCGACTTTGAGCACCCGTCTTACTACTTTCACGTCTTCCGTCTGAAGAGCGCTGCAGGCGCCTGTGAATATTTGAATCGCTCGAGAAGGCCGGCGAGCGAAAACTGCCGCCACGGCTCTCTGCCGGAGTCGCCATCACTTGGTTGGCCACTGAGCTGACACGCATGGCTGGCTGCAGTCAGCCGTCGGCCTCGATTCATTGGCCGGGCGAGCACTCGGCCTCCAGCCTCCTGTCGGGTTAGCCGCGAACCAAGTATGCTATAGTCATTTTAAGAAAAGCGGGGCGTATTATGGTTTCGCTTCACGATTCGCTTCGTTTGCGTCCGATGATTTGGTTTGCGCTACGCTACTGAGGCGGCCAAAGGTGTAAGCCTTAGCCCGCTATTTTTCTTTTTATACCAGTAAGTGGCTTGGCTTTTAAGTGCGTCAAATACTCGATTAAAAAATAATTCAACTGTCACGTTAAAAAAAAAAAAAAAAAAAGATAGCGCGTAGACTACATTTTTGAGAAAGATGGGTTTGCGTTCGCACGAACAAAGTGTGGTGTAATTATCTACGAATGATACGAGTCTATGTCGGATAGACATTTAAATGCCCAGGAAATAGCCGGCTCCAGTGATAATGGGGCGGATCAGAAACACTTTGCCCGCTATATCAGCCAGGTGGATGTATCCGACCGGCTATTATCGCGTGGGGGCGATTAATTACACGCTCGGACTCTTTCGTGCCGCGCGGAACCGCGCAGCTGCGCTCGCATAGGTCTAGGTTAAAAGCCGCCGAATAAGTTCCAGACACATTTGGACCGTGGGTGGATGCTAACGGCTGTACCCATTATAACGGGCGGTAGCTCGCGCCACCTAGGTTAGAAGCTAAAAATGTTGGTGCATAAAATCATCGTTGCCAGGCGCCTTATCTAAAAGGGCGGGAGACGCTTTTCCGTCCTCCAGAAATATTATAGAAAAAAAAAAATATATATATACATAAAAAAGCGGTCCGCGAACAGAGCAAAGCGATATCGTTCGTGCTTTTTGACACCGTTGCTAGGGCTCAGAAAGCCGTGTGTCGGAATCGTAAGGACCGCTGATTGCGTCTCTTCCGAATGGCCGGCCTCTACCGTCCCCGCGCTCTCCCGCGTCCTCCTCTCCGCACGGTTTCTACCCGTACAGTCTGAGGAAGAAGAGAAGCGTTTGCGTCCGCGTTTTGCGGTGACGCTCTCGTGCCGCCTGTGTGTGTGTGGGTCGTCGTTGTGTTTGCGATGGCACCATGTACCCGACCGACGAAAGGCGGGTCAAGAAGAAAAAATGTCGGCGTGGGTGCGGGCGTGCTTGTCTTGGCAGGCGTCGTAAACACGCTGTCCTTGCATGCGTGTATACCTTATCACGTGATCCAGTCGCGCAGTCTGAGGAAGGCCCACTTGGTGTGGGCGGTCGCGCTTGCGTCCTTTTTTTTGCTCGCTCCGCTGCCAAGGTCGAGGCTGGCGCAATAACTAGCTCGGCGGACGAGTCACAGACACAGTGTGTGCGTGAGTCGATGCGTCTACCTCGCGAAGGTCGGGTGTTGCTCGGTGATTCCCGCCCTTGGGTCGGTTCGCGGACGACCCTTTCGCCGTTCGGTCGTCCGTCTTCTCGCTTTCGTTTTCTACCAGACGTGGGAAGGAAGAGGGGAGGGGTTGCTTGCGGGCGTAGCCCTTGACGCGCGCTCGGGTTTCTTAAATTGACGTCTTTTATGCGGTACGGCGGCTCGCTCTTCGTCCTCTTTACAAGACCAGACTTGCGTGAGTCATCTGGTGACATTGGGGGGCAGAAAAGGGGGGGGGGGGGGGTCGACGAATTCCTTGTATTTTCGGTTGTTCAATATGCACTGCGCGACGCTGTTAGCGCAAACACGACGTCGTCATTTTTTCTATTATTATTTAATTTTGAAAGGGTATTTTACTGGTTGTGATGGCAGCCTTTTGATTCCGAGAGAAAAGTGTAAAAAATCGGCGATCGTTTGTTCGCACTAAGTGTTCCGCCCAGTATGCTTTTATACTTCGCATTTGACTTTACGTAACATTAAGAATGAGAATAAAACTCTATTGCCTATAAACAGCTATATATGTCTCTGTACGTGCCAAACAAGCCAAGAAATCACAGACGTTTGAAACACGGATGTTTTGACTCAGATAACCAATACCGGACCGTTAACGCACAGCCAGCTGTCTGAATTCTCGAAAGGAAAAAAAAAAAAATCCCTAAAGAACTAAATTTTTTTATTATTATTAATATTTTTATTGCGTTTTAGAGGTGAAAACGGATGTGTTTGTGCAGGCCCTCAGACTGCGTGGGGCTGTACGAAAGCCTCGCCTTCAGGCGTAAACGGATACTTGACTTGCCTACTTTAACACTTCCGTCTGATGAACGCTCCATTCGCTTTTGTGCTCTGGTCCTATCACGTCATAATCAAGACACGATCCAGACAAAGCAGCTTCTTTTTCGTTCTGACGATGGATGGAAAGGCTTTGGGTGTGAGGTTCATGGAAAGGCGTTGTAAGACGAGGGGCAAGACGCCTGAAAGCTTTCCCATATGGGGTTGTTTGTTTATTAATTTCGGCTTTTTTTTAATCTTTATTTCTTTCTTTTTTTAGGAGCGCAGATAAGAAAGAGGCTCTCAAATACATCTTTCAAGGTCTCGCCAGTGTTTGCTCCCCCCTCGAGGAGGGGGGAAGCAAAAGGGGGAGGGGGGCCCGCTTCCGGTGGCGGAAGTCGGCCCAGTGTTGTCTGTTACGCATGCGCGCGCGGCTGGTGTGCAGCCGTCGTCTGCTACCGACCGCGCCGCGATGTCTGCTAAGCAACTTTTCCCAAATCATTTTTTTTTCTTTCTTTTTTTTTAAGACGTTTTTTTTTTTTTTTTTTTTTTGCTTTGTATGTTGATTTTAGGTAGCTTCAATGCTCGGTGCGTCCCCCCTGCCGGCTTTCTGCTTGCGCGATCTCTCCAGGCGCGGGCACCTCCGCCCGCTTTGTGTGCTAGTGGAGCAGTTCGGTTCTCTTGTCAGTGTACTTTTATGGTCGTGTGTACCGCGCGGAAAGCGTCTCGACATGGCGCGTTACCCCGTCCGTCTCGTCCCGGTGTTAGGTTCTACCTTCGGTCCGCTTTCTTGCAAACAACGCGCCTCCTTTGCATCCTTTCTTCGCTCGTTTCGTTGCGCTAACTTGTAAACGGAGTGAAGACCTCGCGAATTAAACGATTACATTGTGTCCAAAATGGAACGATTTCTCTGCGACCGCCGCGGCATCCGCCGCATTCAGATAACCTACTGCCTTGAGGAAAGATAAGGAAACGGAACGCGAATAGTTTTACGCGACAAGCGACTCGTTCGCAAAGTTTCTCATCTCAGGCTGTCGCCGTTTGCGCGAGTGCTTTACGGGAAAGGAAGTGAATTTTCTTAATGAGCGTCATTCCGTCATAAACTAGCATGTTGAGGAGATTGCGAAGGCGCGCAATTTAAATATTCCTTTGTTTCATCATTCTGAAGGGACGTGACTTACAAGTTACGACACGACGCGTGCGTATGCTTTGTTTTTTCTTCTTCGCCTTCTGCGGAGCATCCCACGTGGGTGTGAAATGACTTTCTCCCCGACGGTCGCCGGTTCCGCAACTCCTTTAAAATGGGCGCAGAAAACGAAAGGGAAATCGTTGCCACAAATAACGATAAAGAGCGCAACAAAAGGAATTACGCATGCACGCGGTCGCTATCGTGCTTTCGAAATAATCTAAGTATACGAGCGAAAAGCAAATGCCTACGCGCAACTTTTTTTTTTTTTTTTTTTTTTTTTTAGTTTATATATAATTTGTCTTACTTTAAAAACCTCGTTCCAACTTTTGGATGGGGCTTGCGTAAGCGCAGGTGCGTCTCCCCCCCCACCGCTTTTTTTTTTTTTTTTTTGTCATTTTTAAGTTTTGTTTTGTGTGTTTTTTTTTTTTTTTATGTTTACTTCGCCCCCTTTCATTTTTTATAGCCGGTCATTCCGAGAACCGCACGCGCGCCGGTTTACCGCTCGAACCTCATTCCGTCGTTCAAGGTCTCGGTCATCACGTCTCCCATAAACACTTCTAATAAAAGCCATATTTCTTTTCTTTTTTTTTTTTTCCTTTTTAGAACTTTGGGCAGTTATACCTTTTCTTTTTTCAGTTTATTTAGTTAGAAGCGGACCCGTGTTATGGGGACTTAACCCCCGTCAAACAACCTGCCCCCCCCCCCCCCCCCCCCCCCCTCCCCCCTCGCCGGACCGCGGTTCACAAAATGTGGAGGGATAGGGGGCACTGGCTCGATTCCCGAGTTCGCTCGCCTCACCTTTAGGGGTCGGCACGGGTCCGAACGATAACGTCGAAGGTTGCTTTCACCGCGATGTTTGGCTACACGGCGAGCACACCGACCTTGCAGTTCTCCCTCCGCGCGCCGTGTCTCTGCTCATTGCATCGACCGTACGGATCTCGGAATGGCACGAGGCAGTGGGCAGAATGGTGCGGATTCTCAATCTACGTTTCGAACGAAGTTCTGACGCGCGAGTGCTCCACGCACTCGCTTCGCGCACAGGATCTTACGCAGTACGTGGGCATATTCGAAATCGCGTAAAAAGGCCCGTTCGCATTTGCGTTCGGACGAGACCGACTGCGTTGTGACCGTTTATGACGCAGAAAACACACAGACGCCATGTATAAACATGAACATGCATCGCGCGTCATTCTTTTACCCCGTGCACAAAGTAATTTTGACAAATTATAAAAGAACGGCTATATCTCATAAGCGACGCACAGATCTGAGCTCGCAAATAGTGGAAATGTTTCACCGTAAGTTGAGCGCAGATTAGAAGTGTTCCCAGCACTATGGTCTCTTGTCCCAAACGTATAGAAGTGGCTACAACGCGGTCGATCGCAGATGTGGTCTTGCGTCTTGGGTGTCTGGAATTGACAATGCATCGTGCGTATATGATTTGCTTGGCATCGAGGCAACTTTCGTCGCTGGAAAAGTGAGTGCTCGTGTGTGTGTGTGTGTGTGTGGGGGGGGGGGGGGGGGGGGGTTGCTGACGGATTGACGCCGGAGTGCCCATCTCCTCCGAAAGCGATTGACGCACACATGGCGACCGTTTCTGACAGGTCTTCCTCCGTCGCTCCGAGCTTGTGTACATCAGTACGGCTTCTTTGTCTCGGTCGTCGAAGGTCGCGGCAACGGGTCATGGACCCGGAGAGAGGTGTCTGTGCCTGACAAGACGACCACGCCGTTGAACGCGGTCACGTGGTGATCGGGCATGCGCGGTTAGGGCTTAAGACGGCGCTACGCGTGGGGTTAATCTAAAACGCATCGAGAGATGGAACGATGCGTGCAAACTGCGTACACAAGGCAGAAAAAAAAAAAAAAAAAAGTCTCGCAACGCATCTGAATGAGCAACTAAAATATGAAAACAGGCACAGCTTTGTTATTTTTTTAGGGGGGAATGGGGAAGGGGCAGAGGGGAGGGCGTGAGATGTGCGTGCAATCCTGTTTGCGTGCGATGCTGTGCGTTGGCGGGGGATGACGTCATTGACCGATCGCCCACGTGACCGAGTGCCCCGTCGATCGATATCCCCCCTCCCCGGTCCGATCAACCTTCGGCCCGTCGTACGGACTTTATGATGGACCCCGACGGACGGTGTGCGAGCCATCACAGCCAGTCCAGCGCCGTGAAACGTATTGTCCTCCCCGAGGTCACGTGAGACTCACGCGGCATTGGATTGGCTCCGATGGCTCGTAGCGTCCTTGGCGGTCCACCGTACGTTCGGTTCGTCTCTCTGGTTTCGTTTCTTATTCATGAGCCAGCTTGCCGTTGATGGAAGGAGGAGCTCGTGCGTGCTGGGAGATATTGAAGGCACGTCTTGCCCGGCTGGACTGTAGGGTGCGGGGACCTCGTGGCCGTGGCTCTGCGCGGCGCACCCTGGCCCTTATGTTCGGTCGGCCCCAGCTCGAAACGCGTCACGCCAGTTGGCCCGCGCTCTTGACCCCTCTTTGTCGCCTTTGCCTGTGCGGCCCGTCCGAACAATCGATGTCGCCGCTCCAACTTGGGGGGCGGGGGGGGGGGGGGGAAGGTTGGCAAGTTAGGCGCACCTACATTCGTTTTCTCTGTTACCATAGTCTTTTGTGAGGTCAACCTCCTTGGACGCTTTTTCCGCGTACTCGCTGTTACCGTGTGTTATCGGGAAACAATACTCCTTGTCGTATCAAGGTAAAATAATTCGGGGCTACTCTAAAATTAATCTAATTATATCTTAATCCGCCTCATAAAGAGGGGAACTAATAATAATCCACAAAATGCGATACGTTTTTTTTTAGGCGAATTGTATTTCAGTCCTTACCTGTTTCGATCTGAATGAGCACCGCACCGGCGTGCGATCGTGTATCGCTACTGCCTGGTGCACCTCCGAGACCACCCCGGGCTCCCTGTAGCATCCAGACTGGGCTCAGGTTGTCCAAACTTGTAACGCCAAATTCGTTTTTCGTTGTCTTTTTTTTTTTTTTTTTTTCATATGTATTTGTAGATTTTTGATAGGGTTGAGGAGAAGACAGCGCTAACTAATACTTCTTAATCGTGTTTAAACACGATTAACTTTTCTTTTAGTTGTCGTCTTTGAATCTACTGCTGTGCGAAAACGAGAATACTGCTTCATAGGATCATCGTTGCTCGCTAAAATAAAAAACAAAAAAAAAACCTTTGCATTTTTTTTTTTTTTTTGTGCTTGCCGCTTTTGTTGGACATGCTCGAGCACGACAAGGAGAGAGACACGGGCTGACGTTGCGCCTCGATCGTCTATTATTTAATTTGGCGGGCGTGTCTCATTATCACTCTCCGGTCGCGTCTATTAACGAGCGACCGCCCCTTTTTCCCACGAGATGGAGCCACGTCCCGATGAGGGTGGGGGTAAAAAGGAGGGGGACGGGAAAGGGTTCGCTGGCAACGTCAATACATCGGGCGTCGCCCGCTCGCGTTTAGAGAGAGAGAAAGGGAGGGGGAGAAAAAAATAAAAAAAATGACTGAAGCGGAGAGCATAGGAATCAGCAAGCTAAAAATCGAGAAAAAAAAAAAAAAAAAGCATTGATGATAAGCAAAAAAAACTTCCAGCCTTTTCATTTTGGTGAAGAAGGAAGAACAGGGGAGCTGTAGCTTCTGTTCTCGGCGGTGGGTTTCCAGGCGAGTGATGTGCTCTTCTTTCGCGAGGGAATCTGAAGCGCCCGACGCAGTCGAAATTTAGGCGATAGCGGCCTCGCGGCGGTTGCCAAACCATTCGCGCTGCTTGCTGTTCACATCGCCGCTCGTTCCGTTCCCGCTCTTCTCCCTCCGAAGAAAGTTTGCCGCGCGCTGTGAGCGACGGCGGCAATCAGACAACCGGCAAGCACAACACTCTGGACAGCTACCGCCAACTATGAGCAAAGGCGGCCACCAGAGTATTGTATCGGCCACGGGTGTCGACATTTGTTTGGTACCGGACACGATCCTGGGGAAACTATAGCCCTTAACAGTTCCGCTGTAAAAAAAAAGGAGAAGAAATAAAACGAGGGCAGCGGGTGTCGAGGGATGAAAATAATTAAGGAAGGAAATTAAATTTCGTGTGTCTCGCCACACACACCGGTCCTGGGGTGAGATTAATATTACGACGATGTTTGGTGGATAAAGTCTTTGGAGACGTTAGTTAGAAAATTGCTCCTCTACGTCCCCTAGAAGTACCTAAGAGTTATTCCCTAGAAGTACCCAGGAATACAAGGCTATGAATAACGGTACATGAAACATACACAAGTCGCGGAGTCAGATGAATTGTTCGGATATTCGAGGCATTGAAGGGCATTTGGGGATAATTGTCCGCAGATGAGGAAGGATTGTCTGATTTAGAGACTCGACGAAATGCGATGAGTCCATGCATGACCTTGAAATCCCCAATTGGGAAGCTCCTCCTCCTCTTTCCACGCAGACGATTGTGTATTGTATAAAAAGATAGTACATATAGACGACACCTCGACACTTCAAACCGATCTGAGCTCTATTGCTTCGTGGTGCGGCAAGTGGCAAATGCGAATTAACATAGATAATACCAAATATATGACCGTGAAAACAAAGAAAACATCAATTAATTGCAGCTACTCTATCAACGGTGTCCCTCTGGAAAAGGTAAATAAATATAAGTATCTGGGTGTTTTTATTTCCGATAGTCTTAATTGGCATGACCATATTAACTACTTAGTTGGGAAAGCAAATCGTTCTTTAGGATTCATCAGGCGGAAGTTGTTTATAGCCCCTCCCGAAACTCGTTTGCTAGCTTTTAAGTCCTTTGTCAGATCGCGCGCTTCATATTTAGTGACTATTCACCTTACACGAGCGTTTCGGCACTGAAACAAAGGGCTAATTTACCTTTATTAAAAGTCAGGCGCAAAGTCTCCCGTCTTACCTTCATTCACAATATTTATTACTATAATGTTAGCCTTAAGGAACTCTTATTACCTCCCCCTCATCGCATCTTTCCCAGACATGATCACCCTCACAAAATTCGTTTATCAAATTGTCGCACTAACCGGTTTCGCAACTCGCCATTACAGCTTGCCATTGCAGAATGGAACTCTTTGCCCCCCCGCGTTGTAGATATCATAGATAAAAATGAATTCAAATCATCATGTGAACGTTTGTTTCACTTTTCCATGGAATGAATCGCGGGATGGTGTCTTTCTTGTTTTTCATGTGCAAAGATGGTCTTTTCTCTCTCTTTTTGTAGCCTGGTTGGCACGTTGTTTCCTGTTTGTGTAAGAGTGCGTTCCTTTCGAGTGGGTGTATTGCATTGTTTCTTGTTTATTAAGCAAATATGTACGATATGTATCGTTTCAATATTTTTGTCGAAAACCCTGTACTCCCCCCTCATACAATGCCCGAAAGGGCGCTTTGAGCTAAATTAAATAAATAAAAATAAATAAATAAATAACAGAGCGAGCGCTGGGGAAAAGGTCGCCCCCTCTCCAGCGTTGACTCTGCTAAAGGCGGGAGAGGTGGGAGGAGCTCCCCCTTTAGGCTTAACTTGTTACTGACCATAGTGCAAGCAGTCCCATAACTGTAGGGGGTTTGCGAGAAAAAGAGAATTGGAAGGAAGTTAAAAAAAAGTAATGTATTTGGAGAGGGTTTTTTTTTTTTTTTTTGTGGGAATGAGGCGGCAAAATACGAGGGAAAATGAAGCTGAAAATAAAAAGCAAGTAAGCTTTTTTTAATTAGTTTTATTTATATATCTTTTTTTTTCTGTCCCCTGGAGGAGGAGAAGGAGGAGGAGGCGGTGGTGGAGAAAACGGCGATGAATATGAATTGTGAAGAAATTAAGGAGCCACTGGTCGTATGTGGTGTAGAGGTACTCACAGTAGTTGAGAAAAAAAAAAAGGGTATTCCGGAAGAAAGGGACAACAACGAGAAAAAGGAACCGCTCGAGAGGATCATAATAGTGACGTAATTGAGTCGAGAGAAGGAAAGATGTGGGGAAAAATGAGAAGGGGGAAAATGGGGAAGGCTAACGATTGAAGGGGAGAGGATGGCGTTCCATTCGGCCGGCGAGCGGGGCCAGTCGTGGCACCGATCTATCGATCGGGCGGGGGGCTCCTGGCGGGCACGGGGTTCCCGAGCCCACGGCCTCGCGCTCGGCGCCCCGAAGGGTGAAGGTCGGTCGGCGCTTTTAAAGGGCACTGCACTCGGCGCGCTGCCGGAGGGGAAGGCACCTCTACACTCCGCTTTGTTCCGCCGCCCACTGGCGGCCGGCACCGGGGTGCGCGGCGTCGCCGGCCTTGTCGTTGTCGGCCGCCACCGCTGCAGGGGCGCGGCGCTGGGAGCGCTCGCTTTTTTTGTCTGCTTTTCGTAGTTGGAGCGTTGTTTGACACGGCGCGCTTTCGGGGTAATTAATAATTACTGTTGCGCCACAATTGTTGAAGACTCCGGATTGGCTCGCGCATTTGCACTTGACGGTTACACAAAGCTACTATGCTTGCCTAACGAGAGGACCCTAAAACGCCGAAAGTCTGGCCGGCATCCGAAAGTAGCTTATATTGGGATAATTGTACGATACAACATTGCCTGTGTATGCAGAAGTTGCGTTTAATGGGTCTTTTGTAAACGGCAGCGCTACCAGTGAGTGCTCCAGGGGCATTATGGGAACTGTGAGGGTGTTGCTCCCTTTAGCCGAGCCGAGTCTAGCCTAGTCGAGCTTTTTTCATGCTGGGTGGCGCACACTACCGCCCGAACTGCAGCACCGTTTTTAATCCATTCATGCATCAGGGCGAGCTAACGGTAATAAAACGGGCTGTGCTTTTTTTTAATTGGCGAACGAAAATAAAACACACCAACTAGCTCAATTGATTCCCGTAGCAAAATAAAAATCACGTAAATGCGTGAGTGATACCTCGTTTTTTGGTTGTTGTTGTTGTTTTTCGTTTCTTTTTGGCGCGAAACCAACGCGCAATGACTCTATTAAAAAAAAAAAAAAAAAGAAGGCGGCGAGATTTATGGTACCTAATGCGCACCATAAGCCTCGCCCTGCATTGTTCGGAATAGAAACACTTACAGCTACGAGAACTCGTTCAACTGAAAAGAGATTGAGGGTTTCTCAGCCCGCGCTGGCAACGCAGCGCTGCACGGGGCGCTGCAATGATTGCCTTCTTCCGTACACGGGGACCCACCGCGAACGCAGGCAACGTGCTTCTCGCAGGCGGTACGGCGGTAGCAGCAGACGACTGAGCAGCGACCCTCACTGTTCCCATAATGCCCCACGCGCGCCGCGTGAGGGCGCGCAGCACTTGCTACAAACGTCCATTGATATTCGGCCTACTCTGTTCAGCCCTAAGCTGAAGGTGTGTGGACTCTAGACGCCCGTCGGAACACTCACGCGTCTGTATTTCGCGTTGTGATCACGCTCCGGCCAATAGCCACGAGCAGAGAGCGCTGTCAGGTGATCAAAGAGAGGCGGTTGATGGGTCCTGCGAGCGCCTGGCTCCTACCGTACTGTGAGCTTTTAGGGGTGAGCGGCGACTCCAGCGAAATCGACGGCACCTAGCTGCTAGAAGAGAAAGTTGTGGCGGCAGGTTCGCTGGCCAACCTTCTCGAGTGAATCTGAATTCTCGACGCCTGGCGGTCTCAAGACCCTTCAAAACCCGCGAAAGTACCCTTCAAAAACACGCGATGAAAATGGTCGATAGTCGACAAGAACGCTCCACTGCTTACTGCTGTGGTTTTGCAGCTTGGCACCACAGTGTGCATGGACCTCGAATTCCATAAGAATGATAGTGGAAAAACGCTGACCTCTTACACTCACACACACGCGCACACACACGCACACACAAGTTTACATTTTTATGAAAATTGTCGGCAACGTTGCGCCCCAACCAACAGCTCCGCTCTCTTCTTTTCCGAGTGATCTCAATTTTCGGGAATGCTCTTCACAGTTGAAGTCGATATGTATTATTCCCCCCGTTCAGATTGAAAAGCTCTAGACAAGCTTACGTACGTAGCCAGAGGGTGTGGCCAGGATAATGGAGACGACAGACCTGTCACAACCTGGGTCACGTGACGCTCCCTTCAGCTGCCGCTCATTCTCGCCGTGGCGGAACCCAACGCCTCCATCGGGGCTATTCTTACACCACCTCGGCTAATGGATTCCTGATGCGCTCATGACGAGACTGGTGCACCGCCGCGACACGCCCCCTCCGCGACGCTTGGCCCCCACGTCCCCCTTTTCCCCTCTCGTTCACCATCCTAGTTTTCGGCGGCTTTAGATATTTTCCTCATTGTCCGGGCGATTGTCTCCCCTGCCGACACCATTAAATGTTCTTCTCCGTTACCATTTATTTGTTTGTACTGAACCCCCCCCCCCCTATGGCCACGCCCTCTGCCTCCCTCTTTTAGATATGTATGTATATATATATATATATATATATATTTTTTTTTTTTTACGAGTTCTGAACTTGAGCTAGTAGGAGCAATCATCGACAAGAACGAACGAGCCGTCGAATCTCGTCTCCTCGGTTTTGTTTTGACCTTTTTTTTTTCTATTTTCTTTTTTTTTTTGCTGTTTTTTTCGGTTGCACGCGTCCGCTGTTAGGTTAGTATGTTCTTAACGGATAGTGTGTGGAGTCACGGCTTCGAGGTGGGAAGACCTAACTACCCGGTAGTTTTGGGAGGGAAAATGATGGTGACTAGCTGTTCAAAAACAGATTTGTTCTCTCTTTTTCTTTTTTCCTCGTTCTATGGATGTTTGAAGTGTCGGTGGGGTGCTTTCTAAATTGGTAAAGTGGCGGGTGAGGAGTCAATTCCAACTTTACGGCGTTTTGTAACTGCTTTCTAAGTGGTTAGACGACGACAGGGCGAACTGAGTGGAGAGAGGTGGCGTTCTGATTTGGTGGGCCTCGGCGCTGCTTGTCGGGGAGGGGTGGCCTACGTTTGTCTTTGGGGCGGTTTTCGGTATGGTATTGGCTTACCATTAAACACAAAAAAAAAATAAAAAAAAGAGGAAAGAGATTTTTTTTTATTTCTTAAAGGGGCACTGACACCCCAAGGTCGTATTTATTTTTATTGTCTAAAACGATGCAAGTTGCAGTCATAGACACGCAAAAAAAACCGCATCGCGAAAAAAAATTTTCCCGCGCGCGCGCGCGCCTTTTTATTTTTCGCGTTTGATTTTCCCGCCTCTCGCCTCCTCGCTTCTTTTGATCGGTGACGTCAAGAATCATAAAATTTAGAAGCTTTGTAGGCGACATCTCTATAACATTTAATTACGGCAATCCTAAAACATGTTTTTTAACGCAATTGCGAACGCAGTACGGCCCTTCTTTTTGAAATACCAAGAATCGGGAGTTCGTTGTGGTGCCGTCTCCTGGATTTGTATCCTCCAACGGAAAACAGGCGACACCGCTCAAAACCGGTCCGCCGGAACGCCGCCGCCCGCTCCTTTCCTCCTCGCTTTGGGTCGCCATGGCAACAGCAGGGAGTGGTGAAAGGAAGTCGACTCTCAGGTCTCCGCGATTTTTGACGTCAAGGCACCGGCGCCGATCGCGCGGGAACTTCGAATTTGGCATTTGGAAATTGTTTTTTTACTTCACGAATACTGAATTCCCAAATTTCAAATTTTGAGGGTAATGTCCCGGCATTGTTTTCAATCGTTTCGGATAATAAAAAAAAAATATGATTTTGATGTGTCAGTGCCCCTTTAAGAGATTAAATTTTCGCTGTGGCTAGCGTTACGTCCGGACGGAGCACTGAAACGCGTATACCTAACCCTCCCCCCCCCCCCGCCCTCCTCTCTCTCCCCCGTAAACCTAGGGGAGGCGGAGATTTGGACGTAACTTGGGTTACGTCGGACGTAACGCTATACTTCGTTTCAGCTTCGGTCCGAGCGCGGCCGATGTTATGAGCGAAGGGCCAATCAAACACCGCAAGAAGCACAGCGTTATGGCGTGCTCTCTGCGCTTGATAAGACTAGCCGGCGGAGGAGCACGCACAGAGAGACGTCGAATACCGTTCGGTCCTATCAACTGCAGAGAGCACGCCATGACGTTGTGCCTCTCTCGCTGTTTGATTGGTCCTTCGGCTCATAACATCGGCCGCGCTCGGACTGAAGCTGAAACGAAGTATAGACACTTCGTCAAATTTTAGGGGGTGCTTTGTCCAGCTTGTTTTCAACGGAGCTCGGTGTAGTAAGCAACTGAGCTGCTAGTGGCGCGACGGTGTGATCTCGTCAATAACGAGAGCGAGAAACATTAAAACAATAAGAGCGCGAGAAAGGGCTGCGTTTAGTATTTGTTACGCGGTATAAAACATTCGGGAGAAAAGATATCGCACATTTCGTCGAAGCGCTCATATATATTGATAGTGCACCGTCACAAACCTAACTGAAACATGTGTCGAGCCTACTATTGGTAATATATATCTTTTTCTCTTCTTTTATACTCTGACATTTCTTTGGCGAAGGTGTCGAGTTATTCGTCGTCCTTGTGTCTCAAATTCTAATACGTTATTTTTTTTTTTAACGAACTTTTTTTCTTGATTGAATTGAATGTGATTGTGACCGTACGTCCCCGCGTGTTGTTGCTGTACTCCGTATCATTTTAGGTCGAAGTGTAACTGAAGCTACGAAAGGAAGCCCCCGCACTTTCAGCATTCCCGCCAAGTACGCGCGCTCCCGCAGTTCGAGCATCGTTCGGGGCCAGCATGGTCGTACTTGTACCTTTCGCACGCAAAGTGAAGCTCATAGCCTCCTCTTCTATACTCACAAAACCTGGCAGTTCGACGACGGATCCATGGAGTGGCCGGTCGCAGATTGGGAGCGCGAGGATCTGGTAGCACAGAGCATCAGAGAGCCATTTCTCGGGGAACCTGGACGTCAACGCACAGCTTTTGCAGCGGCTAGGACCCGAAACACATTTGTTCGCACGGGAGAAGTGTGTTTCGGAGTCTTCGCCGCAGCGGGGCGCCAGTCACGTGGCTCTCCTCTCATCCGTTATCTGCCGCTCCACCACCCTTTCCATTTCGGGAGCCGCTCCTCGTGGCGATCTGCCAGGCTTTGGCAGTATGTATGAGGCTATGGCGAAGAAAACTATAGTCACTGACAGAGCGAGAACGGCAGGGCGCCTATTTTGAATGCCCGGCCTCGCACGCGCTCGTTGCCTTTCTTTTTGGCTGCGCTTGCGCGCTTGAGGCTTAGCGACTCGCGAGACACCTAAGCATTACCGAAAGCACGAAGCTCGCGCCCGGAGGCGGGACGACCGAAGGGACCTCTCCGCCGTTCTCATTCTGGCAGCGACTGGGTAGTTCCGCGCCGAAAGCGACCCGTTCTCATTTCACGGTTTTATCGAAATTTGGGAAGCGCCATCCCCTTACTTTTTGGTTTATTTGAGTTTGAACCAAATCGTTTCGAGAACTGCTCACAACGGTAATAGCCGATTCACACGACGGACCGAATCGCGATTTTCGTCCGCGGACCGCGTACCACGTGACCGGTACGTCACCGATTCCTGCGATCCGCGCCTCCTCCGCGGAGGCGCGGACTGATAAAGTCGAGCGCCTTTTTCACTCGCGGACGTTTGGCGGCAGATTGACTTGGAAAGCGTTTAGTCTGGCAACGGTACATTGTTTTCTTGGTTTTTTGCTTCTGGGCGTTCAAAACAAAATGGCGCATCGTTGTGTTTTGTGCGTTGTTGGTTCATTTTGACGCGCGATTCTTGGTTCCAGGAGTGAAAGAAACTCCAGAAACTTGTCTGGCTGACGCGACGCAGGTTTCGGTACTCTTCCGGGTCCGTGTCAAGAAGCTCCCGTCAAAATTTGTCTAGCACGCCGCGGTAATTCTTGCACGTCCGATCAGGATTTCACCGAGCAAGACCTCTCTTGTAAGTTGTGAATTTGGTGTGCTTGAGTGTTGTGCACGAGCGCGGAGTGCGTGAAGGCATCTCCAAACGCCCCTCCGCGAGCCCAGAACTTCGTCGCGCCTACACCGAGGCTTTCTCGAGCAGGACCATGCCTGTGTCACTGTCATGCTTTGGGTTAGTAAAGCTGCGCTTGGTGCGAAGCCTGCCCCGGTGTTTTGTCTCGATCTGTGCGTAACAGCAGCGTACGATTCTCAATCGCGGTAGCAAACGTCGATTTCTCTCTTGGACAACGGTGCCACGGTGCGATGTTGGAGTTTCGCGGCACTGTGGGGTGGCGAGCTGGATCGGTGCATCCTCGCTGGCGTCTGCTCGTCGTCTCCCTCGTGTGGATGCGCTTGGGAGACGGATGAACCGCGGATATGTCATCACGTGATCAATCCGTCCGCGGATCAGTCCGTCGTGTGAATCGGCTATAAGCGATCGCCAATGCCGTCAACTACGCATGTTTGAACAGTGGACGAAATGATTTGGTTGGGCGGCGCACAACGTGAACAATCGTTCGAGTTCAAGAGGACGGAGAGACACCTTTTTTTAAACTCTATAGCTTCGCAGGTCTCGAAATTCCGACCGGTAAATCGGCCGTCTCGTTTACGTCAGCCGTACGCCATCCGAGCTCTCTAGCCACCCTACGAGCACAAGCCGCAGATTTGCACGCACGTAGAATGTTTCGCACGTTCACTAGAAGATGGCGCTGCCGGTCAAACGCAATCATCATCATCTTTACACGGTTGCGCCAGTTAAGGCGCATTCACACAGCGGAAAGACGCGCGTCGTGGGGGGAATTTTTTGCTTATTTTTGTATTGAAAAAAGTCGCGCGCCGAGGAGGACGACGCAGGGAGACGACGCTTCGGAACCCAATTTCTCCCTCGACGCGCGCGCTTGAGCCAATCAGCGAGCGTCCGGACGTGACGTACGCCCTTTTCCGGTTAAAACATGTTTTTGCTGTTTTTTTTTTTTTTTTTCGACTTACAATGAAGGCGAAAAGGCAGAGAGCTCGGGGGATTTGTGCACTCGCCGCCAACCGTGGCCGGAAGCATTTCAGCGTGGAAAGAAGCAAGCCGATTGGAACATCTGACAGTGAGCAGTGTTTTATGTGCGTGTAGGACGCCGTGAAGCAACTCTTCATCGGTTTGCGCGAAGCTGCCGCGAAAGCTGCCACCGAAATTCGCGGTGTGTTCCGACCTCCGACTGTGCGGGAGCGATCACTCCCAATGTGTTGTGTAGTTTTGTGTACACCCATCACTACGAAATACAACAGTCCTCCATCGAAAACACTCTCGCACAGGCTGCGTGCAGTGTTAAAGGTACGGACGCGAAGGCTCTGGGACGCGCCGGCGTAGCACCGTGCTTTGTTTGCACAAAAACGCGGCAAAAGAGCACCTGAAGCTGCCCGTTCGAGTCCGTGCCTTTCGCCAATGCTGCATATGGAGTGTAAACGTATATATAATCATCACCGTTGTCCATTCAGTGAAGACGGTTGTCTCCCACCGCATATGCAATCGCGAAGGCAAGGCAACAACAATCGTGCGAAGCAGACGAATAAAAAAATTCCGTATTCTCTCGACAAACGTGAGATTCCCCGAGACGACGCCGCCGTGGGGTGGTCCTGTGTGACTGCTTCGTATTTTACGACGCCGGCGTCGACGTCGACCGCAACGCGCGTTTTTTGCTCAGTGTGAATGCGCCTTTAGGCAGCGTCGAATGTGCATCGTCGTGGCGGTCGTCCACTTTGTACGTCTGCTGTCACCGGCTCAACCAATCAGTTAGGGGCAAGGCCGTAGGGACGAGGGGCGCCGCGACGTTTTGGCGCACGCTCCATCGGCTCCGTCGAACGCCGTCGACTGCGGTCGGAATCGGGAGCGGAGTTTTAAAAGAAGCCTGTGCAGGAGAATATCGGGACGCTAAGTTGGGGCCCAGCCTTTTCGGCGTTTGTTGCGCGCTTACGCCGAAAACGGGGTATTCTAAATAGTGCCCCCGCGCGGGACGGGCAGTAGCGATGGCTTTCTTCGAAGCGCGTAAACAAACTGCGGCGCGCTTCTGCCTTCTGTCGGCGCGCCGAGGATTTGACTGGTCTGACCGTGGCCGTGCTCCTGGAGGACTGACTGCCCGGGCCTCCTCTCTTTTCCGCCGAGGCTCGGTTGTATAATAGCGAGCGTATAAACATAGGCCCTATGGGAGGATGTTCGGTCGGCTGCACTCGCTCGAAACAAAGGAGGAGATACAAGCGGGAAAGAGGCACAATGGAGAGGAAGCCGGGCCGCCATGACCTCGAAAAGCCCAATGCGGGCTCTCTTTTGTCTACGCTTTTAGCTCGGCCGGCTTTCTATTTATTCGTGCGTTTTTTTTTTTATTGGGGGGAAGGGGGGGGGGGGGGGTAGATTTCCTTTTTTTTTTCTTTCGCGTCGTCCATTGCAAGTGGCGTTACCTTGACGTGTCGATTCATGGCGACAACTTGAGCGGGTAGTGGTGGCGCTGTGATGTGGGTGGCACCGATTGGACTCTGGGTGAAGTGTTTTACGCTAATTTTTTTCGTTTACTGTCGTACACCGAGGGCCCTAGTCTACGCGGTGGGACGAAGAGACCGGGACGTCGCCGCCTACTGCGATTGGTCGGCGGCGTGGCTTTGATCAATCGCAGCAGGCGGCGATTGATCAAAGCCCCGCCGTGTGGATTAGGGCCCCAATTTAGTTGGTGCCTAGCTGTACGCGAATTCGTTTGGTTCATTGTTATACACCACTTCGATCGATGTAGGTTGTCGGTGAAAACCAATTCACTCGGTGCGTACTTGTGCACCGAGTCGGTAGGCGCGTAGTCCTGCACCAACTCACTTGGTAGATATAGTTGTACACTAGTTTAGTTGATTCGAGGTTATATACCATTTCAAAAGGCCATACGCCAATTCAATTGTTGCTAAACGTATACCCGTTCAATCGGCGCATAGTCGCATACGAATTCATTTGGTGGATAGTCGTAAACCAATTCATTTGGCTCATTGTAGCTACACCAGTTCAACTAGTAAAGACTTAAACACGAATTTAAGTAGTACATAGTCATAGACCAATTTCATTAGTACGTACTTACGGAATAATTCACCTTGTAATAGTCTCGAATTTCAACGCACGATCCGCTGCCTCGATCTGTATTGGCGCCGATCCCGGCCCTCCGGCCAGGTGAAGCCCGCGGCCATCCGCTCGATCTTTGAGCGAGCCCCGGACCGCGGCCCGTTTCCTGCAGGCTCACCGCTACCGGCGAAAAATTGAGCGAAAGAAAGGCGCCGCAACGCGCTACCAAACGAAGCGTACATCTCGCCGGTAGTTTTGCGTCTTATTTATTGCCTATTGTCATCACCACCATCATCAGTCTAGTCCTCTGTGTTATGTCAGTGGAACTGCGTTAAAATGTTAATTTTTTCTACTTTTACGTATAATATTATGAAAGCTGTTCCATATGTTTTTCACGAGTTCTACCGTTTTCAGGAGTCTTCCAGTCCTTTTTGAAAATGGCAAATTTCCTACGCGTCTCAATTTATACATGGCGTGCTTTCTGAGTCGAAGGTATTCTTTAATCTCATAATTAGCTAATTGTAATGTCGAATCTAAGTATATGTCTTCATTCGCCTTAGATATATATATTTTTTTTATATATTTAAAGGGGTGTCGACTTCCTTATTTCGTTTTGTCGTCGTTCATATTCGCTCGTTTATTTCCCAGCCTTCGAGAAGGCGACAAATCCCCGATCCGGTCCCCCAGCCGTGTGGAGACCTCTGGTGTCGCGCACAGGGTACACTTTTTCGCGATCGCTCACGCTACACGAGTGTTCGGACCAATATGTGAGTGTTCGGGGCACCAGTTCAACTCCGAGTGTTCTGAGCCTGTCTTCCTTGGCTGTATATAGTTAGCGCTAACTCGAGAAACACGTGACTTACGCAAGCTTAGTGATTCCTTCTTCAGTGTGCTTATCGGCTCGTGCCATTGGCTCGGGAGCAATAATAAGGTGCTGGGAAGTCGCCGCGCCTCTGCGTTCCCCTCAACTCGTTAACAACTACACCTAAAAAAAAAAAAAAAAAAAAAAAAAAAAAAGTCGCGAAGTTTACTTTTTTACAGGACACGGGGTTAGCCAATCTCTGCGAGCAATAGAAGGATCCCAGCAAATGGCGAAACTCGAAATACAGTTAGATAAAAAAAAAAAAATCAGTTTGCTCGGGGACAGTTTTGTTTTTAGATTAAACTGTTTTCTGAGCATCGTCAAGTCTCCGGGATTTCTCTGTCTTTATAAATGGGTCCAAAATAGCCAGATCGCCTATGGCCCCGGATGGGCCTCAGTAACACGTTCGATGCATCGATTCTAATGCGTCCAGAAACTGAGGGAAAGGAGGAAGAGTCAGAACGCCGAGGCTCTGTGGTTGGAACGATTAGGGGGTAGACCTAAAGCTAGCTGCCTTCGTCTCCACCGCACTCGTCGAACCCTTTAGAACGCCGGCGTCAGGCGCTAGGCTTTGGCATTCGAACGCGTTCCACGAGTGCAGTGGAGGCAAGGGCACCTGCTAGCTTTACGTGTACCCCCTAATCGTTCCAATCGGAGCTCGGCGTTTTCACGTCTCCTCCTCTCCATCAGTCTCTTGGAGTATAAAAAAAAAAAAGAAGAAAAGAAAAACATTGATTGATTCGTCGCGATTGGCTGCCTCCGTGCTTTGCAGGAAAGTGAACTCGCTACCGTGTTTTCGAGCGCACCGCTACTACTCGGAAAAATGCGAGTGTGCCGCGGCGGCGCTCGTGCAGAGGCTTGGGGCTCGGAATGAAAAGGAGCGAGGAGAGCGGCCTCCTTTCTAGCCGGTGAAAAGGGGTGCCCCCCTCCCCCTGAGCAGAGGCAACGCGGAGGTAGCGGAGGCTGCGAAACGCCAAGGGCGATCTGGGTGACCCCGTTGCCGGCGGGGCCCTCTCCCTCGCGTCTGTCGACTCGTGCATGCATGCGCGCTGCTGGATTACGGCACGCAGCTGCCGCCCCTTCCTCCTCCCGCCTGCCGTTGTTACCCCATCCTGAAATCTCGGTAATCCGGGCAGGGTCTAATAATGGCTGCCATTCCCTCGCTCTCTCTCCACCTGCGTCGAAAATAGTTGCGGCACAAATGTACGGTCGCGAATCGTTTCCCTTTTTATGCGTCGTTCTCGGTTTTTGGTGTAGACCGCGTTTGTTATTCGGGCATTGGCGACGTGCCCTATCAAAAAGTGTCGCTGCCGTAGTCTCCTCCTTCCACGACTGGCCAAGCGCCCATTGCACGTCCTGTGTAAAAGGATTTCTGACTAATAAAAAATGCATGAAAACGAATGAGGGGGAGGAGGACGTGCCCGCAACCCTTGACTGTTCGTGTAATGCCAAACTGTCAACTTTGACGATGTTGACTGGAGGATGCGACGACTCCAGGTTTCCTGCGTGCTTTCAACCCACTCACACCGTCGATATTGTCGTTCGCGTGTGATAATGATCTCGATCATGACGTCACGGATATGTACCACTAGACGTTGCCACCGAAACATCTCGCTGCCCATTGTGCACTGTAAAGGTGCTGGAATATATTAATTTAGGCATTTTTTTATTATTATCGTCGAGCTTTATAGTCTTTAAGGAAAGGCTTCAGACTCTCCACTCGCCATGACTGGTGGTGTCATGACAACCCCCCCCCCCCCCCCGCCCCCCTAAAAAAAAAATACTTATGGGTTTTTGCCATATTACTCATGAGGATGCAGTTAGTACGGTTTTGGCGCCCCCTACCTGCTAGAAATTTTCTGCCGCTCTCTCAAACAATTAAAACCTGCTCAGCGCGATTCTCCGCCTGTTTTACGGTTTTTGATTCAAAGTTTCACGGCCTCTTCTGAAAGTCCTCGCTTTACTTTTCATGTGCGTCGTACCCTTATCGTCTTATCTTGCACTCTGAGAAATAGGGCGGGTGTATGTGCTTGCCCTTCGAGCTTTTCTGCTCGACATTCCCGGGAAAGGAAGGGAAGAACGTGAAAATGGCAGAAGTTAGCCGCCAGCAATGCCTGAAATTGCACGTATCGAAATCAACAGTCCACTCAGTTAAGGTTTAGCAGAGACGCCGGGGAGAGACGCCTCAATACCAGTGAGTGGGATCGAAAATGGTTTTCTTGTCCCTGCACTGTCCAATCTGCTGCAAAACAAGAAAAAAAAAAAAAAAAAAAAAAAACGAAACAAACCAGGAGTTGACGTTTTCAGCCATGCGCACTATTTTTCTAGGCGCCGCGTTCCCGGTATAACCTTGTATCTGTCGGGTGGGTTGTTTAGCGCACCTCTTTAGTATACTGGTAGGCGGATTCATTTAGTGTAATCGGCGACGACTCTAGAAAATGGCACGTGTAACCAGCCTTGAGCTCCTTTCCCGCTACGTTCGGCGTCCCGTTTCAGGGCCTGTCATCGGGCGCTGCTCATTTGCCGATGAGACCGCGTCGGGTCCCTCCCTAAGATGACAGTGCCCTGGAACCTAGGTGCTCGTTGGGCCACTGGTTGGTCTATCTTTTGCCACCTGATCACGCTACAGCCATGGCCACGTGCAGAGAGAGAGAGCGGGATCGGGCGATGAGAGGGAGGCGGTTGAGCGGTCAGACAATTCCCAATTCAAACAAGCAGCGGTCGGGGAACTGGAGCTTTGCTTTCTCCGGGGGACGGTACACGACGCGTTTCCGGAGTATCGGGGCAACCCGGAGATTCAAGTTCCGAACCGCCTCCTTTCAGAACACGTGCCCCGAGACATTCCTTTGTCCTTCGGTGGACTGTTATTCTGTCTACCTCTGGCAAACGGCTCTACGACGCGAGAGCTTCGCTCTCGAGTGGTGATCAACGAAATTTAGGTGGATACCCTGCACTCTCCTCACACCCTGCAGTGATTCGATCGCTGCACCATTTGGGCCGTACTGCGCCAAAAGCTAATTCTGCTTTAGGTGTTGCTACACTGCCGGACTCTTAGGGTAACCTTGCGTGAATTTCAAAAACTTTCTCAACAGTCGCCTAGAACAACGTGGGATCTTCGTATCGAACATTACTCGCTACTCGGGAGTTTTGAGGCATTTCCAATTAGGGAGTTTGAGTAGATCGTACGCTGCGGAGAGCGAGCCCAGCCGGGCGCATGCGCAATCCACGCTTCGAAGTGACGACACGAGCCCCCGCTAGCAAAGCGTAGCTCTAGACTTGGAGTACGGTCTTCTAAACGTCTATTAGGGACTTTGAGTAGATCGTAGGCCAGAGCTTCACGTTGAGCTGGGCCCGCTCTCCGCAGCCTACGATCTGCTAAAACTCTGTTGTTCATGGTCTTTTCAGACGGTTTAATTAGCTCCTTTGAGCGCCATTTGCATCTTGCACTTGTGCACCAGAGAAACTACGCCCGAGAAGTAGACACTGAAACACTGGTCCCGTGTGGAATTATGCGCAACCGCGCGTCACAGTCGAGTATATATATATAAAGTAAATAGATAAACCTCGGTAAATGCTCGTGAACAAGGAATACGTGTCCGTAGAATTCGCAAAATAAAATTGCCATTAGTTGATATTATGAACTGCGGCTTCTGGCAAGTTGGGCTGCTTCACTTTATTCCGAGTCACGAGTTGCGTGCAGTACTCGCAGTACAGGCCAAGGCAACGCCAGGCGAGAAAAGACAAGCACTAGGAAGGCTGGGGAGGAAGAGAAAAACCTCCTTTCCTCTGTGACGTTTCTATTGCTCTCTCTCTCTCTCTCCCCTTGCCCCCGATTGCTCTCCCTCCTCTCGCGTCCCGCCTTCCTAGTGCTCGCCCTTTCCTCCCTTCGCCTCCACTGCATACAACTACTGATATAAAATCTAACCGCGGTCCTGTCTTTTTTTTATTTTATTTTTATTTGAGTTTTAAGGGAAGAACGAGTTGATGAATCATATTCGTTAGGTGTGGCTGGACTAATTGTTTATGTTAAGTTTACATCTCTAAATTGACCACTTTAGAAAATCACCGGTTCAAGAGGTTCTGGTACAAAAATACGTGAGCACGTGCTCAAAAGAGCGCGGGCACTCCTTCGATAAAGGACGCAAAACCCTGCTGACTCTTTCGAGCCGCAGTGACCTATATTGGGCTCACCCAAGGTCTCTCGTTGCTATTGTGGCGTTTTCGGCTCCAAGTACGTCCTAACCTCTAAGACGCTTCTTTTCCCTCTCCTTTTTAATCCGCGCATTTTTTCATCCCCTGAATCTTCGAACCCAGTTTTCTGCTAGGTGGAGTCAGCTATTTCTAAAATGTAAAATAGCCCCCCCCCCCCCCCCCCTCCCTTTTCACCAAAGGGGGTTTAATAATAAGGTCGACTGAATTTTGTGAAGGTACACTTATTTTTTACACGCTGATCTGCGCCATCGTAAATCTACATGTAAGATCTACCTTTGCAATTTAATTATGCTTTGCGGTGCGGAGAAGCGCAGGTACACAACCCCTTGAGGCTTACACCGGCTCATCATTGTACTGTTTGAAAATGTATGGATTGGAAATAAAACTATTCTATTCTATTCTAAGTGGCGAAGTACTGTATATTATTTAGACAGACAGGACACGAGCCTTAGCATAGTATCTTGCGGCAAAGTTAATAATGCTTGTCTTCCAAAAGATTTTTTTTTTCTTGTCCGAAAGGTGTTTTAGAACTATTTGAACCAATCACATCGCTGCTAGCCTAACAAGGTTGCGAAGGTCGCATGGTTGCTGGCATGAGCAGCAATCCAGAAACCACGCTGAAACTAGGGAACGACGGAAAGAGGAATTAAAAGGATTTGGGCGTCGAATAGAAGTCCAAGGACGGAAACGAGCGGCCCTGAACTCTGGGAAATGGATCGATGGCGTGGATCGGGCGTGCCAAGAGAACAGTGTTGGAAGGCTTTGGGAAGTCCAGAGGATGGGAGCGGTCGCGGCACTTGCACTCTCTTGTCCCCTGAGAAGCTGAGGAATTTGTATTTTTTTTACGGCTCCTTTTTTTTTTTTTTTCTTTTTTCGGGTTTTTTTTTGGGGGGGGGGGGGGGGGGGGGTGTTAGCTCGGCTTATGTTTCGCTTTTTTCTGGATTGTCTGTGCCTTGCGGGAAGGGTTCTTTTTTTTTTTTTTCGTGGTTATCGGTTACGTGACGACCATTGAGGATTTTCAGGGTCACTCTTTTGAGTGCAGATGGACCCTAGCGAAAATGTAGGGGAAGTCAGAATCGTCGAGATTATCTCGGGATCCTTTAGTTCCGTGTGTGCCGTCCGAAAGGCGAAAGAAGGAAGGCGCAGTCCTCTCCGTTTTGCATCTCAGGTCACAATAAGCGGAGTGGTCTCGTTGTGTCACCATAGTCGATGGGTGTGTGTTTGTTCTCTACTGGGTCACCGGAACTAAGCCTTCCCCGCAGCCGCTCCCTGACGTAAACCGAGTCACTAACCAGCACCATTGCCTTTTGTCGATAACGCCGTGGGTTGGTTATGCAAACGATAGTTTTTCGGACACGGTTGATCGGTCGTGTCGTAGTCGTCCATCCTGTCAGCGACCGTCGGAGTGATAGGTGCGTGCGAAGGTTACCCGAAACAACTCGTGGTTCGAAGAGAAGACGCGGTTGGGGTTTCGACTCCGGAGTTTTCGATTGACCGCTTGCACCCCGATCGTGATGCTGGAGGAGCTTGGGATTGGGGCCTCGCCTCACAAGGCTTGGCGGTGGCTTCATGCTGCCACGGGTTTCGGCCGAAAGGCGACAGATGGTGAGTTCTAGTTTCCCCCCCCCCCCCCCTTTTTTTTCCACCCGCGCTTTCATTTGACAAACGTTCGTACACAAAAAGAAAAAAAGGAAGGTGTGAGTTAATATTTCTGTAGAACACGGGGGCCGCTAATCACGCCAACATTATGAAGATCCCAGCGAATCACGAAGCCCAGAATGCGATGCAATGAAGAAGTGAAATGAACGTCATGTTCATCGTCCCTGCGCATATCGGCGATTATTATTATTTTTCTTGTCTAGGTTACGTGGCCCAAACTACCACCGTCCGTTATAGAGGGTACAGCCGTTAAATCCATCCATCCAGATCTGCAGGAAAGTCACCCCATAGACCTCTATTAGAGTGTAGGAGTGTTTGCTTTCCCGCATTCCTTTCGTTGACCGACAACTGCTGGGGGTCGGGGGGGGGGGAGGGGGGATCGGTGGCCGAGTGGGCCAACGCTTGCTCTGCAGAACCTCCTGGGTTCGATCCCGTCTCGATCTGGACGAGTTCCGTACCGGCACGTGTTCGTGTAATCACGGCACTGCATGGTGCACGTTACAGACCCCAGAATAGCGGTAGTACTGCACTGGCTAAATTTCTCGTCTGCAGCTAGGAGACGGGTCACCCGTTGAGGCGTACTGCATCGATGCTGTCTAAACATACAAGCGACACAATTTTAAACTGCTGAAATAATTTTTTTTTTTCTCTTTGTTTGCTGCGAGTACGACTGCCGCGAGGTGCGTGAGCTCTGAAGATCTTCGTACGCGTTATCTCCTTTTTCTTTTTGTGGTTTATCCTTGTGCTCAATATTTGCTTCTATGGTTCCACTGTGATCACTGACCGCTTAAGAAAAGCAGTCGTGTGCATGTTATGAACGCTCTGTAGCCAATCGAATCGCGGGATTAATCGGTAAGAACGCTGAAGCAGGAAGCGTCGGTTACTTTTTTGTCTCTGGTTCTCTTCTTTTTGGGAACCCAGAACAAAGTGCTCTGAATTTATTCCTGTTCCTCCATTCGTACTATACTGTTCTTTTTTTTTTTTTTATGGTGTATTTCACGAAAAAACCATACATCGACGGATCAGTTGAAAGTAATATACACGAAAAATAAAAAAAATCGATCATCCGGCGTTTAGGAAGTAGCTGGCCGGCGTTGATACGTGCTTGGACATCGGTCGTGATAACGCAGTGAGAAATGCTCGTGCGACGTTTCTTGTGTTCACGATGCTTTTCTGCGCCGCTGCTGGGTTACCGACGTCATTTTTCCCCTCCTGTTTCACGCGCTAAAATCACGCTTACGTGGAATGGACGCCGCTTTTACGTGAGAAAATAACCCCCGATCGACTTTGGCAGCCAGGCGAGCTACGTCCGGTTGCGCCCATTGAGCAGCGGTGACCCAGATCGACTTCCCCCGAACCTGGTTATTATCATGAGCCCAAGAGCACCCGAAGCTGATACAAAGAGGCCGGGCCTTCCCTCGACATTGACGAGTGCGTTACTGCGACCAAGAGCGTCTGCCACCGCCGCACAACACTCCGGAAATGGCAAGGGGACGACGAAGAGACTCGCCTTCTAACCGGAAGATCGAGGGCAAGGTTCAAGTTATTCGTACAAATCAAGTCCAACTGAAAAAAAAGAAAGGTCGCGCGATTATATTTATTTAATTAGGCCACTGGTCGTAGGCAGCGAGTGACTACTACCTTGCTAGACCTTTCCACCGAGAAGTTAGTCTCCATGGCGAAGTATGCGATCGGTGGTGGCGGCCGTGAAGCTATCGTAGGATATCGTCGTAACTTACACTCAACTTCCGATCGTTTCGCTTGGCGTATTCGTATTCTAGTAGGGTGGAGACTGAGTTGGGTTTCGCGTATTAAAGAATTAAAAACAGCGCGAACAAGACGAAGGACGAGAGGAGACAGACAGAGCGCTGACTCTCAACTGAACCTTATTGAAAAGCAACGCACAAAACATCGCCGTGAATAAATAGCAAACAACGAGGGAGATTGCCGAGGCGTGAGTGCGCCCTCAATCACTCTGTTTGATAAAGAACTGGCGTTCCTGGGGGCACGTGTATGACAGTCGCAGTGCATGACAACGTGATAAGGCTTGCGTCCTATTTAGTCACGACGAATTTTATATGTTGCTTGTCAATAAAGTTCACTTGAGAGTCAGCGCTCTGTCTGTCTACTTCTCTTGTCCTTCGTCTTGTTTGCGCTCTTTTTAATTCTTGAGTATTCGCATTAGTCTCCAGATTTTGTCCTACGAACGTTTTGCGCGATGGCGAAAACAGAATGCACTTGGCGACCAGTGCTATACGCGCTAAAGCACACATCAGAACGATCGGAAGGAAAGCGAAGTGGAGAAAAACCTCGCCACCCGAAACTGGTCACAACGTCACCATCGAGCGATCGCAGCGCTCCAATCGGTCATGATTTCAAGAGCCCATGAAGCTTATGCAAAGAAGCGAGGCCGTCCCTGTACAGTGACGTAGCTAGGGCGGGGGAGGGAAAGGGGATGATAGAGGGTGGCTTCTGCTGCTGAAGGCCCCTTCCAACGAAAAAAAAGAAAATATTTCGATGTCTGTGTGTGGGTGGGTGGGAGGGAGGGGAGGCGGGTGCGGTGTATAACTGCGCTAAAGCGGGTGTCAGTGCGACAAACGCTATTCAAAAGGGGTCGGCGCTCGTCCCACAACAGCCTTTTTCACACCCTTATTACAGCCTTCGAAACCGAAGGGTGTTCAATGTAACAGCACCCTATTTTACGATTGAAAAAGGTGTAGTAGATCGAAATAAGGGTGCTGAAAGGGTATAGTCATGGGTTTGAGTCTGGCGTGTAGAACGAGCATACAGAAGGTTCCCTTAATTCGTGGCAAACATGGTGCGCGGCCTTTCCTTGGACACTTCCAACTTCACTGACGTCACTGCACTGCCGTCGGCCCTGCGCATTTGCAGGCGCTTCATCTCACACGAATCTAGTTTCTGCGCATGCGCACGTGTTGTGGGAGCAAACGCGCACTTGTTTGCAAGCAGCTTGTTGGTGTGTAGCTCTTTCCTTGCGTGTTAGGTGCGACGCGAGTCCACTTCCCCGAACCCTTAAAGAAGCTATCCGACTTATTTTCTACACCACTGGGAGTTCTTTGATCTACCCATTTGAGCCTCTCCTCGAGTTTCTACCGTGACAAGTCCCGACGCTTGTCTCTGGATAGCGTAAGAGTGGTCTGGCAGGTGCCTCTGAGTAGATCTGTTTGGAGATGGCAAACGTTTTCCCTCACGCGAATGCGGTTTCTGTGCCTGAGAAGGGTTCTTTGTAAACGGCGTGTTTCCTTCCCTCTTGTGCCCAGGGTTTGCGTCGAGGTCCGGCGGATGCTCTGGAGACGGGGGGCCTCGGGGGTCCAGGGCCCCTTGGATGCTCTCTGAGCCGCAGCTGCAGCCGCTCGCGCCCCGGCTGCGCTTGCCGGCCCAGCCCCCGCCCAGGCGGGGCGACGGCGCCGTGCACGCCTGGGCCCTGGGCATGAAGCCCGTGCTGCTGCAGGCGGCCGGGGCTGGGCCCGGCGGGGCCCTCGCTGGCAGGGCCTCGCCGCCCGCGCTATCGCCCAACCTGCCCAGCGTCGTCAAGGTGAGTGTCCCTCCTCGTCAGAGCTTACCCGCTGCGTCCATCCGTAGCCCGCTCCTCGCTCCGCATTCAGACGCCCAACGGCGGCGTCGTCTGCTAGTCCTAGCAGTGGCTGTTCTAGCTTTTCTGCGGCTTTCGGAAATTCGACGGTTCTCTACGAACGAAGCTTTGAGGCCCGTTCACACACTTGGCCTTTGTTCACGATAGAGTTGTGATCTTTGACGACGAGAGAAGACGCTGGCGCCATCTATGAGGTGACCCTGGAACTGCCTTTCACTAGAGCGAAGGTTTTGCGATACTACTTGCGACATCAAATGCGCCTTCATCTAGGAGAAATGGTCTTAGTGTTTACAATTTAAAGGTGACCATGAAATTATTTTTGGGCAGGAATAAATGATTTTAGATTGGGATTTTACTAATCGCATATCGTTTAATGGCCTAAAATAAAACTAGCACACTAAAGTAGAAAGCAAAAGCAAAGAAAAGCCTGCTTTTTGGTACGAAACTGTGAAAATATAACGCACTATTTGTTACCTCCTTTCCTGTAATTCATCTGCGGTGCCCAAGCACGTGGGCCCGAACCCAGTTCGCGCATTGGGCACGAGCCCTGCGTCACTCGGACGTACGCGCTCGTCTGCAATCAATCCGTCGACGAATATTTGAATTCGCGTTCGTGGCCAATGAGTGTTGGGAAGGCACTTGTCATTACCTGCGAATGACAAGTTCCATGGTGTGTCTAGAAAGCACGGTGGAAGCTCGGAGTCATTGGTTGAGGTGAAATACTACGTCACGACCACGTGATTTCTCATTTCGCTTTTGAGTATAGGAGGAAAGGGAGCGGGAAGAGGGTTGAGACGCTTGCAGACGATCAACGCTTTCCTCGTAGCTCGCGTTGTAAACGCGACGCATAAACCACGTGACCCCATATCGAGCAGTTGGAATCTCTCTGGTCATAGTGTCCTATATACTGACAAAGCCTGGCAGATAGCCACGAGAAGCGGTCGCCGAAATGTTAAAAAAAGTGGAGCACCAGACAACGGAAGAGAGGAGAGCTGCGTGACTGGCGCCCCGCTGCGGCGAGACGCTGAAACACACTTCTCACGAGCGAACAGGTGTGTTTCGGGTCGTCGTCGCTGCTAAAGCTGTGCGCTGGCGTCTAGGTTCTCCGAGAAATGGCTCTTTCATGCTCTGTGCTATACCAGATCCTCGCGCTCCGAATCTGCGACCGGGCACTCTATGGCTCCGTCGTCGAACTGCCAGACTTCTTGAGTATAGAGGAAGCTATGCTCCGATTTATAAATTCTCTAACCTTGGCCAACTCTGTAATGAAAATATCGAGCTTGTAAACATTATAAAATCTTTAAAAAGGGACTTGCTATAATTATTTATTTTTTTCATTTGTATATATATATATATATATATGTAATCTGTAGGGTAGAGGTCCCGATACAGCGTTCAAGAAGTCTTCGTGTAAGTTTTGCCGAACTTGGAGGTTTGTCGAAAGTTGTCGCCGTCCGTGTGGTCTAACCGCGAGGCCCCCGGGGTTCGTGTCCAGGTGGAGCCCCGGCTCCCGAGTCCGTGCGTGGGTAGCGACCTGTCGGGCCCTTCGGCCACGTCGGCCTTCTCGCCGTCCAAGCGACTGCGGCAGGATGACGCCGGCGCCTGGATCTCGTCGCCGTCGTCGCAGATGTCGGTGGGCTCGCTGTCGCCGCCGCCGCCGCTGCTCAACGGCGCCGGACTGTCGCTGAACAGCGCCAGCCACAGCAACAACAACAGCAGTGGACTGTCGCCCGTCTCCTGCTCCAGCTACGAGACGTACAGCCCCAGGGGAACATGTGAGTCCTTTCCTTCCAGCCGAGCTCATGTAGACCAGTGTCCGGAATCCTGGACCCCCAGCGTAAGGTGCCTGGATCGCGTCTTCGACTGGTGTGTTTAGCGTCCTATCCCGCCCATACATCAAAAGTGGTCCCAATGTGGCAACAAATGACGTCACCGAAGCCGGAGTGTCATGCTGTTGCCTGTCGCGATCCTGGCGGTTGGCCGTAGAAATGCTGGCGAAAAGCATGAGCGAACACGTGTGTCGCTGTCGTCACGGCGTCCCAACTTCCGGCTGCTCTAGCTTCCGTGAACTGTCACAGTAGAGAGCGACCTGCGGCAGAACAGGCGTCTGCCATTAATATCACAACTGTTGAGACGCCGCCAGGGTCGCGACCGGCGACAGCATGACACTTGTACGACGTCATCAGGCGGAAATCGAGGGACCACTTTTTTGGCCGCGGTGAACACACCAGTCGGAGACGCGTTCCAGGCACCATACCCAGCGACAACGACAGATAATCATCTCCAGCGCAGGCTCTTGTAAAGAGAGGGACTGCGCATAGAACAAGTTTTTTTTTTAAATCTTTGCAGCACTCTTGGCATCGGTGTTGTTCTTGGAGCTTAGTGACTACGCATTTCTGAACTTCTTGCACTACGATGTGTGCGAGGGTGTAGCCCAGCCCTACTGTGTCGGGGCGTCAGCATAAACAAACATGGCGACGCCCATAAATCAGAGCAGACACAGATGCTCTAGCTAATCTTCCCTTGCAACCAGAAAAAACAAAAAAATTGAAGAGCAAGTACGACACTGATGAACCCTCTCGCAGGAACTGGTTCAACACACTGACGTAGTTAAGGTAGTAATACTACGTGGACTCGTCGTGGACGTGTTCAGTATAGTTGGTAAAATTCGCACGACGAGAGAAAACAGCTTGGTGAACAGCGTCTCTGGGGGCGGTGTCCTGGTTCATCGTGCACAGTATCTTGCCGGATGACGTTTTTGCAAAGGTCTGGGTTCCACCTGCTTTCGTAGACCAGTGAATCGACTGGTCTATTGGCGTCGGTCGACCAGTAGATCGCTCCATTCGCTGCCTGCTGGATTGTTTCCCCTAACTCCGACTGGTACGCCTAGCAGTCGGTGCTCGGTTCAAAACAAATCCTCGTGTTCGGTTCATCGTAATTACCCAAGGTTGTTCGGCGAAATGAGCTCCACCATTTGTCCGCTGGTCACTATACGTTTGAGGGGAATGGATGCAACGTTGTTCTGAACACGAACGACCCTGTATTTTAATGGGACACGATTTTTGTAACCTTCGGCCCTGAAAGTACATTGATGATCGCTTGCCTCCAAAGATTGACGGTGAATAACTTTTTTTATTATTGTTTTGTATCCCAGACCCAATATTTCATTAAGAAAAAATAAATAAATCAAGAATTTGTTTTAATTAGCGTGTTGTTTTTATGGATTTTCTTGCACCGGAGAAATTAATGAAGGACTACACTAAAAGCACCGCCATAGGCAGCTTACATTCTAAGGTGGTTGACACTACGCAGCCTTGAGCTAACTTTTCAAAGTCCTCGGTGCCCAAGTGCCGCTCGAGAAGGGGCCCCCGTGTACCCCAAGTGCGTTGGGTCGCTTCTAGTGCGCGCTTCAAGGTCAAGCCGAGATATTTGTTTACCCGAGCCTTGGCCTTTGCCGTGTGTCTCCGGTCGATTAATAACCTGGAAGGCGCCGCCGCGGATGCTGCTTGCCTGCTCACGTTCGTTCGGCTCTGAGCTCTTTTCTCCGTTGATGACGCTGGTTCGAGATGGTATCTCGGGCTTGATTATTGAGACGGAAAGCTGCGTGTCGGTGTGCCTGTGTGTGCGCGCTCGCACGCGAGGAGTAGGTGCAGGTATGACGAGACCGTTTAAATGTGGCCGTGTGGGCGTGGTTAAGAATGTAGTCACGGCCGAATTCGGCTTCTTTTTCTTCTTTTAGTTTCGCGTTCTTTTAGCGACGCTACACATCACCTTTCGCTGTCTTCTTTTTTTTTATTACTGCCGTAAACACTCAAAATTAGAAAAACAAAACGTTTTTGTTAATTTTGTTTCTTTCCTTCACCGTCTGGCTTAGTGATGGCAGGGATGGTATCCTGGCGGAGGCATTTGTCCTTTTGTAAACCGGCAGGTTGGATTACATGAAGTGCCCCGATTAACGCTTTGCTAAAGTAGCGAAACCGATTGATGTGCCAACGCGCTCTCCCATTGGCCCGCGTTCCGTTTCCGGTTAGGAAGAACATGGCGGATTAGACTCGGCCTCACTCTCGAGTAACGGCTTGGTTCCTTGGCATTCAAAAACCTACCCGCGTCCTACGTTGTTCTGCCTGAATTGTCACGTGATACGACCCGCCGGAGTAACTCGGAAGATTTCGAACACGGCCACGGTGAACGAGTTGGGAAGAACATGGCGGACCGCGCGCTAGCAGTCAACAGGAGCGACGGGAGGAGGGCGGGAAAGGAGGACTTGTCGCTACTCCGTATAGCTCAAGTCCCTCAATACTTATTTTTACGAGTAACGACAACGAATACAAATGACAAAGCACATTCCGCTGGAACAAAATGGCGTCATTCAGTTCAGTCTTCTGCTCTGCGCTTCGCTTTTTTAAAAGCTGCACCGTCACGCAGTCGGCGCTTCAAAGAATGCCGCTACTTGTGGGAAGCCATTATCGAGGAAGTTTACGCATGGCGTTCATCCAACACCTCCTAGAAATTAAGGCCGTAGCGCTCTGCTCGTGACGTCGCAAAGGAAGGCCATGGGGGATCGCGTCTAAGCGCCGCTTTTCCCATTGTTGTGCTTGTCTGTTAGAACTTGAGGCGCGGTCCCACCGCCAATACTCCATACAAAAGGGGGCAGTCACTGCCTGAGGTATGTTTCTTCCTTTTACGAACGTCTTGTCACGTTGCTCTTACAAAAACGGCCCCGCAGGCATGATCGACAAATATGTATGCAGCATATATGCCTCCAACGTGCGTGAGGTGCGTCCGCAGGTGAAATCAGTCACTGCAGCAAACACCGTGTCTTTTTGTATTACGTATGACTATGATGAATAGAACTGCGGGTTTTTTAGGTTCATGTTCGTTCTCTTTCCGCTCCAAGGTCGAATTTGCAGCGCACGGTTATACGGTGGGACATTAGTTTCCACCAAATATGGGTTGGGCCGCTCCAAAGAGCCGCACCTCGTGTACTTTCTACGACCGTCGGCGTTCGTCCAAAGTGGAAAGGAAATTTTCGGACTCTCGTGACATCCAGTTGTTCCGTGACAAACGCTAGTTGGTTCGGTAGAGGCGGCAACCGAAACGATTGATGTGTGTGTGTGTGTGTGTGCGTGCGTGTGTGTGTGCGTGCGTGCGTGCGTGCGTGCGTGCGTGCGTGCGTGCGTGCGTGCGTGCGTGCGTGCGTGCGTGCGTGCGTGCGCGCGCTTTTTACCTTCGATAACGCTTAGGCATCTCTCGAGTTTCGAGTCGTGCGCGCACCGCCAATGCATAACAAAAAACCGCAAGTGCGTAAAAAAAAAAAAAAAAAAAAAAAAGTAACATAAACGTTAGTTGATGCGACCATATGATATAGGTTCGCTCGTCGTCGGTGAGGCATGACGTATTTGCACGGCGTTCGGTCAAAGATTGGCGCGGAAGCGTGAATGGAAAATCCAGCCGTGCCTCTCTATTTTTTTTTCTGCGAGTAGATCAGATCAGAAAACGTTTATTAAAAGGATTGGGTTCTTCCACACCCCTTGACTGAAGTCATCTGGTGTGACGGGATGATTAGGGAGAGATGGAAGGGTGTGAGGAGGAAAGGGGGTTAGATGAGGTGTGTGAAGTGAGTAAAGAGTCCAGGATCTTGATCCTGTTTGAGTTTTCTTTGAGGGGGGTTACCCAGTCTTCGTATATTTGAGGTCGTGCTTTTCCTGAATGCTGAGGAGTGCGTCTTGTCTTAGTTGTTTGTTTGCGTTAGTTAGTTGCGAGTAGAGGGTAGCCCAGTTTAGCCTAGCGTGTAGGCTGTAGCGTACCTATAGCCCATCTCACCATAGGGTGGACTAGGGCCTGAAGGCTGACGGGCGGAGCACTACCCCGGAAAAGCTCGCATTGGCATTGCGAATGAGTGCGCGAAAGAAATTCCGATGCGAAGAACACGAAGAGCACCAATCTTGCGCATATGGTTCTCTGTTGTGACAGCGCCCTATTTTATATCGGCGAAGTAAGGTACTTGGTATTCAGTTTCATAAACATTCGTGGCCATATTTCGTAAACTTGTCAGCTGTTTGGAGAAGTTGGAGGGCGCGCGGCCTGGCGTGAAGTAGTTTCGCCTTTGGCCATAACAATCCAATCCAGTCCTTGTGTAGGCACCCTTACTCGTATCTCCCTTCCGCACGTGGTCCGTACTTGCGTGCCCGTGTCGAACGCGCGATCCTACTCATTAATGGCCACTGGTTCTGATCCCGGGTTCTCGTCGCCCCAATCGGTTCCAGACGGTATTAATCCTTTCAGTAGTCTTCAGTGGTAGCGAGCAGACGGAGACCACGCGAGGGCTCGATAAGCAGACGAAAAACTCGCCTCCGCATGACGCGTCTTGGCGCACTGATACGTTCGACGGAACAGTTTTAAAAGGCTCCTGATTGGACCTGATGGCCATTGGGCTTTAGACCACCGTAGGCTGGGACGGAGAGTATAATGCAGACTTCATAGTATAGAACCGCGACCGGTCAGCTACTGTCAGATGTTGTTTGAACGTGGTCGGCTAATTAATTACTCGATTGTTTCTCCGCGGTTGAAAGGTCAGATTGGTGGATGCTTAATCGGCTCGTGCTTTCCTATAATTATCCGCGCAATAAGCCTCAGACATGTTAAAATTTTGCTTTCTGTTAGCAGTATTTTTCTCTTCTTTATTTCGTTCCTATTTAATTTTTACGACGAGGCCGATTGTGCTTGGCCATGGTTTTCGGTACAGGGCGTGACGTGATTAGTGACGCCGGTCTAACCACGAGACAAAAAATAAAAAAAGGAGAGACTGGTGGAACACGGAGTACCCCGAACAATTGCCGGGAGCTTGGGCGACCTTGGCTCCGCAGCCGGGCTCCTTTGTTGCTCGGACGCGACCCGCCCTCGGCATCTCTTCCAGACTGGCCGAGACTAATTGGGGACGTCTCTCCCTCTTTCTCTCTCCTCCGAATTGTCTCTCTCCCCCCACTTTCCTTCTCTCCCTGCTTCGTCTAGCTTGGAAGCCCCTCGGGGCGACAAGTTGGTGAACATTCTCCGCTCACACTCTCGGGAACCGACAGTGCGGGGGGAGCTACGCGCTGACCGCCTCTCTATCATCGCCTGACCCCCGCTGTCTGCGCGGGTGGGGATGGGCGACAGCGTGATCACGTGACGAAGGATTGACGTGCGACTGGTCCAACGGGCACGTAGCCTTCACCTCAGCGCCTGCTGCTCGGAGGTGATGAGGGACTGCGAGGAACGTTGCTAGCACCGGGGCCCAGTCGTATACCTCGGAGGGTGTCACAGACCCTACGGGATGGGCGGAGCGACGACGCCGGGAGCGCCAAGTTAATCCGTTCGGAGACAATCCGGATTGGCTCCGGTGGCTCGTATACCATCCATCGCTGTCCACCATAGAGCGTCAAGCGGAGTTTGAGGGGTTCTGCGGTGTACCCGGTCGATTAGTATCGACGAGTAACAAAAAATTTCGTTCGTTTTTTTTTTTTTTTTTTTGTGTGTGTGTGGGGGGGGGGGGCGATTCACACACACTCGCGTCGAGTTCGACCGAGTGCAACTGCAACGGCTCGCGACGTTGCGTAGGTTGCTATGGCAACGACTGCGTCGACAAAGCCGGTTGTTATCCGGACTCGTTGAAGCCGACGCAGCTGTTGCCATAGCGACCCGTACGTCGCGAGCCGTGGCAATCGCGCTCGGTCGAACTCGCGCGAGTGTGTGTGTGAACCAACCTTTAAGCGCCGTTCTCAGACTTGCGACCGAGTAAGGCTGAGAGACCAGACCGGGTTTTAAGCCCTTTGCGACTTAGGACCGGATGCGATGCAGCGGAGCTGGTCCTGAAAGATCGCAAGAGACTTAAAAACCGGTCTGGTCTCTCTCGGTCGTAAGCGCGAAACACATGTACGACGAAACCGTCCGATCCGACGTCCGACCGCGCAATACGACGGTCGGAGGCGAGGGTTTTCAACGCTCTCCGATGCTACGAAAACCCTCTCCCCCCAAGGTCATTCCGGCAGTCCGCACGTCGGATCGGACGGTTTCGTCGTACATGTGTTTCGCGCTTTAAGCGCGAGACACACGCGCGAAAAATCCATCCGATCCGACGTCCGATCCGGCAGTACGACTGCCTGATCCGAAACATTTGGTCGCTTCAGACGTCGGATCGGCGATCCGACATGCGTCCAACGCGCCAGATAGTTTCGCTCGGCGGACGGATTGTCGGATGCGTCCAGCCAATGACAGCACACCTAGCGCGAACATCATGATGACGTACTGGGTCTGGCGGGAGAAATAAGAAAACGGGACAGGCGACGGGCAGCGGGATCCACGCGTCAAGGAAGCCGGACGCGTGGATCCCGCTGACCCATTCGAGAAAGATGGCTCCGGCAAAGAATGCACGCGCTAACGGGAACGAGCTTCTAACTTTGCTCGTGTGAGCTAGTGTGAGCTAAACCGTCAATCTGGGACCAGAGATCTTATGAACGCGGACCTCCGCTGAGGTGCTTCGATCTCCTGGGCGGAACCGAACGGATCGTCGCGTCGCATGCAAGGTCGGAAGCGTGCGTCTCAAACTGTCGCGTGCGGCAATTCGGAACGGCGTTCGGACTGTCGGATCGGAAGATTCTGCCGTCCATGTGTCTCGCGCTTTACTCGGTCGCGAGAGTCTGAACGGGCCTTTATGCGGTGTCTTCAACCGGCTTGCGCGGTCGGGGAGACCGATTCGTGGATAAGGCGTGCTGGAGGAGAGCGAGGCGGTTTCGTATCACAGCGGAGAGAGGCCTCGGAGCGTGGTGATAAAAAATGGCTCGACGTAGACCCCGATTTTCTTATGGAGAGAGAGTTGCAGCCCCTGAACACCTTGAACTTGGCGCAAGTTCAGATCGTGACGATTGACACGCGGGCGACGTTTTTGTTTTTACTTATTTATTCTGTCGTGAACGCGTTCGATGCAATTGTGTGAACCCACCATCAGGCTGCGGTTGGCATCACCGTCATAGTATTGTATTATATATATGTTATTAAGCGTAGAGGAACGCGTTTAATGTTGTCAGACAATCGCCGGTAGAAGTAAAAGGCCAATGTTTCCAGTTGCCGCTTCCTCCGACGCGCGGTTCATGAGTGGCCGAGGGCGTGATGGGGCGTCTCACGGTTGACAGGCAAAGTGCATCGGTTCCATAGCGCGCTCGAAGGCGGCTCGACCGGTGAACCGGTCGCGCATGCGCGGATGCGGCGTAGCGACCCCCGGGGGACCCGGCGTCGGCGGCACGCCGCGGTCACGCACGGCCGGAGCGGGCGGAGGTCGTCGGGCGCCCTCTACACTGCTAACCACGTGACCGTGCCACACCCCGCCGTCGCCCGCGCATGGCGCGGCGAACTTGGCTCGAACCTGCTCGACGGGTTCGCCGAATCTTCCGGCACAATTCGACCAAGTTCGACATTCCCAATAGGGAGCTTTCGTAGACCCCGTATTCCCCCTACCCTAAGCCCTCCGCAACGAAGAAGCCGCGCCTGCACGCCTATGGCCTTGACTGTAGAGTTCCGCGTATCGTAGCGTGTTGCGGAGAGCCGTTGCGGGACAGCGAAAACGATCTACGAAAACACCCTAATGACACCCTATGTCCACGCAAAATTTGCGTACGCTGTCTATTGGATTAACATTAGCGAGTTTTAGTAGACCGTGTTTCCCGCTCCGCTAGCCTTCCGCTACGAAGAAACCGCCACTGCGCCTGCGCGCCGATGGCCTTGGCTGTAGAGTTCCGGGTAGCGGAGGGGCTGAGTGGAGCGGGAAACGCGGTCTACTAAAACTCGCTATTAGGGAGTTTTCGTAGATCGTTTTCGCCATCCTGCAACGCTCTCCGCCACACGCTACGCTATCCGGAATTCTACAGTCAAGGCCATCCGCACGCAGGCGCAGTAGCGGCTTCATCGCTGCGGAGAGCTTAGCGGTGGGGGAAACGCGGTCTACGAAAACTTCCTATTCTACCAATGCTTATGCGACGTAAAATTGAAAATATCATCTTTCTAATTATTCGGCTAGGCCCCAGGTTGTCGGTGCGCGTGCAAGAAAAAAACTAAAGTTGCCTCGATGCATTGCGACAGCGGTGCCGTCACAGAACTGTCTGGTGAGATAAATTTAATCTGCCCAGACTCCTATATATATGGGTGGTTTCATCTCAAATCGTGGAGGCAAAAAAGGTCGAATTTTTAATTTCGATGAAAAAAATATATGTTATGGCGCCGTTTCTAAAACCGCAGTCGACACAAACCGAAAGTTCGCCGGATTTTTTGTTCTCGACTTATGAATTTTTAAAAAGGCCGCGGCGAAAAGCCGTGTTTTTCACACCCGTCGTGGGTCGGATGTTTCGCTTGATCTCCCGCCATGGATTTTCAGTCCACATAATATTATCTTTTTTGACGCACTCTGTGGACACATCTAAAAGGCTCCAATACCATGAAATAATTTTAGGCCTTTTGCTTTTTTTTCTGTAAAAATGTCAAAAACGCCTCCTCGGTCAATTGTTGACGAACTTTGACAGTTAATTACTGGCGATCTACTTGGGTTACACCAATATTTTTTATGTCCACGGAGAGCCCAAAACACGCTCTTTATATTTATTATAAAATGCCTTGGCTGTATAAAATATCCTTTGCGATACGTTTACGTTAATATTATGCAAAAACCAAAAAGTACCATTTTTGAAATTGATTTTCTCAAAAAACCCATTTTTTATTTTTTTTATTTTTTGTTCAACTGTAGATATGATAGTTGTCTACACGAAAATCAAGCCTAGAAAGTGTATATTTTGTTTGCATGTTTTATATTTAGGCCTCAATATCGGAAAAAAGAGTCTTTGTTTTGCAAGACCTAAGTCAGACATAGCGACCCATGGGTCTCTATGAATTGTGAAAAAGTTTTCTTGAATTTTCTTTTGCATTTTGTAATCAATTATAAACAGATTTTGTGGTATTGAATATTTATGTATGTTTTGATAAGAGCGGGAACCACGAGATACATATCTAACCAAATCAGCAGGCAGACTTTCAATAGCCAAAAGGCACAGACGTTGTATTGTTTCGATTTATAAACCTTTCAAAGTAAACTAGCACGACTAGCTATTAGTTTTCATATTACTAAGACAAAGAAAGTCACCACATCGTCTATATATTATATACAATTCTTGACGAAACCAAACACTGGGGCTTGTTCACCGCACATCGCACAGGTCACCAGGGAATGTCCTTTCACTTCCGTAATACACAAAAGTGGTGACACAGAAACGGTCCGAAACACACAGAGAGTGTGTCATGGAGAGGGGTAGGGAATAAAAATAAATAAATAGGAATTAAATTGCCCAACTCCCATCTTAACGAAAATTGCGTTAAAAAAAATAAATAAAGTATTTAGGTTCGAGCGGTGGCAAGGCGATAGGTCCACGCCTGGTGGAGAGTCAGACAAAGAAGTCGACGGCACGTAAAGGTTAAAAAAAAAAAAAAAAAAAAATCATTAATTTAGCCGCACATGGCAAGAACAAAAACCAACTCACCCGGGCATTCCCTAAACGGGACGCAACCAAATGCGTGCGAACACGCTCTCTACATCACCGCCAGGCCGCTACGCCATGACGAAATAAACCCAACAACTGAACAGTGATAACAAACAGTTAGTAAGAAAACATTGAAAAAAAAAAAAACGTTCAGAAAAAACCGCACCCGAGAAACAAAGTTTGAGACGTTGCCTCCTCTTTTAGAATTCTGTTGTGTTCTCTTCCTGCCCCAGTCTCAGGTTTACAATCATGTTCAAACAAAGTTCAGCGGGGCGAAGAATCACACACGAGTCGGTCCCACGACATTGAAGTCTGGCAGGATGACGGCGTCCAGATGATGCTCGAATCTGTTCCTCCCTCTATTACGCACATCCACGACGGCTGTGCGGAACAGTGGCTGTACGAAAGAAAGTGAAGAATAGATTCGAGCAGGCGATGCGCGAGAAGGTAACCGAGACTGTGCTTCAAGCTTCATATCGGGAGAGGAACTTTCGAGGTAGTTTCTGCAGCTACTCAAACTTTCTCTTTCCCTTTTTCTTTTTCAAAAGAACACGCCAGCCGGCGCTAACGTTTCATCTCGGGAGAAGCCCACTCTTCACAAACGGTTATAGTTGACAACGAGGCTGACTTCGACCCAACTAGTCTCCGGGCAGAATACAAACACAAGTATATTTACCAACACGCTCGTTTTAATGTCAGTCTCCGGGCTTTTCTGTTTTCAAAAGAGATAACCCTTTATAAGGACAGAACGAGCGGGTTGGTGGAGATAATTAAACTTAAACACTCCCTTCTCGTTTTCTTCCTCAAGTTTAATAGATAACCCTTCGGTGCTATCGGATCTCCCCGGAGAGAGAGAGAGAGCACGGCCGTTTCAAGGTAAGGATAGGGCACTCGAAGCTAGGGCAAACATGCGGTATCGTTTCACGCATGCACGGATGGCTGGTTTCAAATTTCCCCACATCCCTAATGAAACCGGCCCATCTTCGTGTGTGCGTCTGCGGGATTTCTGTCCCGCGCCGCCGGTTTTAGCGCGCACGCGGCGTTGTTTCGGCTGGCAGAGCAGTTGTTGACCGTCGACATTGTAAGGCCGTGGTGTCCTCATCCTTTCAGGCAACGTTTCCTTTGCTTTCCCTTGTGCAATACTCTGACAGACTCCTCCTGGGTGGCTGTCACTGTTCGCCGCGTCAACGACAGAATCGTACCATTTCACTCCTTGTGACACAGGGTGCGCTGCTCGCTTTACTGTCACGGGCCGTCCCATCTAACACAACGAGCGCGAAAGGTCGTGGTCATCTGCTGGCTCCGAAAGGGTGGGACATTCATGCAGGCCAATGAGGGCCCCGAATCAATAAGACGTCTGCCGACTCCTACACGTTAAAAATTTACGACACCTGCTGGTCTGTTAAGAAGTGTTGCTTCCTCTTTTTGGAACTCCTCCGATGTAGCTTGCCGCCTATAATAAAATTTAAATAATCAATAAATATATCAGGGTGGAAATACTGCATTTAATGTTTATGTGGGAACGTTGAAAAAAATAAAAAAACTATTTCCAAGCTTGTGAAGACGCGCAATTCGCAAGTCCATTTCGAGCCGTAAAAACACGTTTTTGTACGATATTGATGCTTAAATGTAGAACATACAAACAACATATACACATTCTAGGCTTGATTTTCGTGTAGACAAGTATCATATCTACATTTACACAAAAAATAAAAGAAATAAAAAATGGGTTTTTTGAGAAAATCAATTTCAAAAATGGTACTTTTTGGTTTTTGCATAATATTAACGTAAACGTACCGCAAAGGATATCTTATACAGCCAAGACATTTTATAATATATATAAAGAGCGTGTTTTGGGCTCTCCGTGGACATAAAAAATATTGGTGTAACCCAGGTAGATCGCCAGTAATTAATTGTCAAAGTTCGTGAACAATTGACCGAGGAGGCGTTTTTGACATTTTTACAGAAAAAAAGCAAAAGGCCTAAAATTATTTCATGGTATTGGAGCCTTTTAGATGTGTCCACAGAGTGCTTCAAAAAAGATAATATAATGTGGACTGAAAATCCATGGCGGGAGATCAAGCGAAACATCCGACCCACGACGGGTGTGAAAAACACCGCTTTTCGCCGCGGCCTCTTTAAAAATTCATAAGTCGAGAACAAAAAATCCGACGAACTTTCGGTTTGTGTCGACTGCGGTTTTAGAAACGGCGCCATAACATATATTTTTTTCATCGAAATAAAAAATTCGACCCTTTTTGCCTGCACGATTTGAGATGAAACCACCCATATATATATATATATTTGTATATCTTTCCCCAAAAAGGCCATTGAAGGGCAGCTCCGAATAGGTGGTTTAGGTTTTCTCGGATTCCCAGGAAGGAGGAAACCACTACGGGGGTTATTTATCTGGGTTTATCGGTATTTGGCGAAAACTCGAAACCCTGGTTCTCTTCCTGTGTGAGAAATAAGGCTGGTAATTGCCTGCCCTTCGGATGTTTCTGCTCGTTGTTCACGGCAAACGAAGGAAGGGAAGAGACGTCGTGGGGCCCTGGATGCGATTTTGCGAATAATGACAACTGCTCTCCCCACAGCCAGAGATAATCCGCGGAAGGTGCTCCTCGGTCTTGGCCAAAAATAGCTATTTGGGGCGGGGAAAGGACCGGTTCCTTTGCCATCGACGCTGGTGTCGGGAAAAAAAGGAAGCTGTTTACCCAAAGACCTGCCCCAGAACGAGGTCCTCCTGGATACTCGTCCGATCGTCGAGATGTGAGTGAGTGTCCTGGACACTGTTGCGCTTCCTTATTTGAGATGATTCTCGTAACCCCTTTTCTGGACAACGCTGCATCGTACGGCAGAATCAATCCTTTGAATGGTGGCACTCGCTGAATTTCGCGTCCGAGTCCTGTCGTGTAGTGCATCGGTGATCGCGTTACCTGTCTGCGTGAAATGTGCATGACTTTGCACATTCTTCCGCCGTAAAAATATTTTCGACAACTGAGCGCTTTTTCGATTGACACGGCTCAGTGGGCGGCGCCGTCAAAACTCGTAGTGAAATGAAGCGAGCATTCCAGTCGGATTCGTCCTGTCGCGTACGTACTCAACAGGAGTAGCTTACAGGTTGTTTGTTTCCAATGAGGGCCAAAGCTTTCTCAGTGACCTCGATAAAATTTATAAACCATTCAACGCAGAAAAAAAAAAAAAAAAAAAAGCGGAGGAATGGCGAGTATAAGCCGCCAACAGTGTTTCGATTCCGATAGGCTGGGCCTATCGAAAATTCAACAGTCCAGCCGGTTAGGGTTAACAGGGACGCCTGAGAGAGGCTATCCTCTCACACACATGGCGCTGGACTGCTCTCGGTGGTTCGTAGCGTCCCCTGTGTCCCATCGTAAGAAGTTGAAACGTAGAATATTTCCGCCCTCTTGTTTTTTCAACCCGCACACTGTATATACTACAAAGTTAAACCAATCTGTCACTGCTAAAAAAAAAAAAATAGAATAGCGGTATAATCTTTAAGTGTTTGTTTTGTTTAGCCGGATCTGTTTCTCCCCGAGGTTGCTTCCGCGCGCACCTCGAACTCGGCTGCCACCCGTCGGAGGAAGTGACGAAAGGAGTGGGGGGGTTTAAATACGCGCGCGGTGGGCGTCGTCGGAAGTGCTCTGGGAGCGCTTGGAGCGGCGGCCGCTCGCGTGCCGTCGTCGCCGTCTCTCTCTATTTCCAGGGGGACTGAGTCGTGCGGGCTGCCAAACCGAGCTCGCTGCTTTCTAAATCCGGGGGGACCGCCGTTCCTTTCTTTCCCCTTGAAGAAAAGAACGACGGAGTTGCCAACACGAGGGAAGCCCCGAAACAAACCAACAAACGAGCCAATTCCTGGCGTTCTTTCTTCTTTTAGTCTGCGGTCACACTGCAGCTAATACAACAGCAAGAAAAAGAGGCAGGTGGGAGACGCTGTGTGACACGTGTTTCTTCCTTGTATATGACATTGGTCACATCGGTCATACAGAAACTGTCACCTGTCCGTAGGGAATTGAGCCGCATGTCTATTTCAACACACACACACACACACACACACACACACACACACACACACACACACACACACACACACACACACACACACACACACACACACACACACACACACAAACACACACACACACACACACACACACACACACACACACCACACACACACACACACACACACACACACACACACACACACATATATATATATATATATATATATATATATATATATATATATATATATATATATTACTTACTATTAGACGTAATCCGGGACTGGCTGGCATACTTTTCATCACGGCGGAAATGGCAATGCACTCAAACTAAAACTTTTTTTTTTTTTTTTTTTTTTTTTTTTGCGTGTGTTATGTTTGTGGTTTGAGGTGGGTAGGCGCCACTGCGACGAGTCCCCTCAAAGTTTCGCGGGAGACAAACTCGACGCTTCTTGAGCACCCGTGCTACACTTTGTAACAGGGCCAGATTGGAGCGATAATCGACGTATCCCAGTGCGCGCCACATTTCGACCGAATGCGACGTCGGCAGTGCTACTCGCTCGCTCCCATTTCGTTCGCGTGAAGTGGCGCGCAAGAGCGCAGCGGTGCTCGCTTATTTTAGGTTCCTAAAACCACGCGCTGCAAATGAAGTACTCAATCGGCCAATTCATCCCTCCCATGATATCGCGGTTTTTTTATTTAGGCTGCCCCATATCCCCAAGCTGAAAACAAAGAAATCAGGGAACTTTTAAAAGGACAAGTTGCCATCGCTCGCATATCGGGAAATGATTAAAAAAACAATAGTGTACCGTTTATTCATCTGCTTATTGGTTTCGTTTTTGCGCGAGGACGACTTTACCCTCCGCTGAGAGCTTCTCAGCAGGTTTGTAGTATATAGCAAATGATCCGTTCGGAGCTGGCAGTAGCATAGCTACGAGAGAGTTGCGCAAAGTAATCGTAATATACTTATCGTATGAACTTTTCTTCTTATCTTATCATTTGCGTGCGTGGGCGTCTCGTTTCTCGCGCGCCGGTGGTGTTTCTAAAAGTAGCTTCCCATCTGGGCCGATGGATGGCGCAACCGACGCGGCAGGCCCCAAACGCGCCACGGGACGTTTCTTTTTAATTGGGCACTCTCTCGCCCACTCCGATTGTCGTCTGCGGCAGTGAAGCTCCGCTTTTGTTCTTGCCCGTTTCTCTCTCTGTCGTCGGGCGGCCTGGCCTGGACGCTTATTATGGCGGCGGCCCTGACGCGAGGTGAAGGTTCATTTCCGTGGCCGAGTCGACACACAGGGGGAGATCCTTCTCCCCGTCCCCATGGGGCTCTTGGGCGGAACGGGGGGATATGAGCGGCAATAATGTAACACAAAGCGAGGGGGGCCCCGCCAAGCGTGCAGACGAGAGGGGGCCGACAAAAGTGAAACAAAAGAAGACGCGATTCATTGTTTCGTCGTTGTCGTTCGGGTCGCGAGGTGAGTCGGATGCGGCTCGCTTGCCAGACGAAACAATGCGCTGGTAACCTCTCCGCCCGCTCCCTCCCCCTCCGTCTCTGTGGGGAGGGGGTGTTCGTGGGGAGGGCGACGGCGTAGTACTGCCACGCAAGTTGCCCCCCGCTAGGGCGTTGGGTGGTTGTAACCCCGTGCGCCTGGTGAGGTCTCCGTCACGTGCGACGACCACTTCCGCTGTCAAAGCCCTAACCAGGCGCGATGCTGTCGCCGTGTTCCTGAATCCACTTCCGGCTCGATTGTGGACGCAGTCTCACGCCCTAAGTGGAATCACGAACGCGACCGACAGTAGCGGGCTTTTGGCGAATGAAGCGCGCCTGATTCCACCCCCCCCCCCCCCCCCCCCCCCCCCCCCCATATTTACCCTGAGCAGCGTGTCCGCCATCCGCTGGCGGACACGCTGTTTATGGGAAACGTGACGCCTCTCGTAGTCGGCATCGAAAACTGCCCAGTTCCTGGCGGTCATGACGCGAAACAGGATTATCAGAAACCAGGTGGATTAATTGCAAATAAAAGGATCATATCCTTTTTTTTTTTCATGTGTGGTGTTATTGGAGTACGTGGTTGCTGCGATGTCGAGAACTTGACGGTGACAGGCCCATTGCAGTCTTATGGAGTCGGCTAACAATCGGGCCGAAGGCAAAGTCGAAAATGGGGCCTCGTTTAGACGACACCAAACGGAGCTGGAGTATCGCGAAGTGGAGAGAGCGAATTTGGCCATCTCTTTTCGGTCCGGCGGGGTCTCTCGCCGGCACAGCGCAGCAGCACTGACGGAAATGTGGGACGAAAGGAGAAGAAAACGAGATCGTGCCCGGAGGAGAGGAAATTTTCGTGGCATCGGGGGACTGGAGGAGGAAAAAGTGCCGGTGATGTAAAAAAGAAAACGCAAGAGCCAAAAGTGGAGCCAGCTCCACGTGACCATGGAGAGCGTACGTGCGCGTTCAAGAGCCATTTTCTCCGGTGCATATCTCCCCCTCTCTCTTTTCTCTGTCTTGGAGCGTGATTCTGCCTCTTTCATCTCAGACCTCTTCCTCCTCTTTCATCTTTTTATTTTTGTTTCTCTCTTTCCGGCCAGTCCAGCTTTCATTGTGCGCGATGCCCCCCCTTTCATTATTACTGTTATAGTTATTATTATTGTAATCATTTCGTGGCCGCTTCTTTGTGCCCGCCGTTGTAGATGAAGGATAGAGAGGGGTTTTTGGATGCGGGAAAGAGCAGTCAGTGAAAGGGTAGCAGCGAGTCAAGGGCGAACGTCTGCCCGGCTCTCTTCCCCCTAATGCAGTGTTCGTGTGTTGAGCGTGCCGGGTGATTACGTGAAAGAGGGGGAGGGGGAGCGCTTGCGAAACGGCTTCTAGTTTTTCCTTTCCCTCCAGCGCCATTCGGCGAGTGCCGGGAGAAGATGCAGGAGCCTGCTGGCCCTCTTTTTATTTTTCAAGGGCGCACGCGACGCCGACGTACCCCAAGTAAAGAAAAAAAAAAAAAAAAGAAGGAAAAAGAAGGCGGTACTCGGGAAAGGGGAAAGGGGTAGAGAGAAAGGGGGGGCCACGAAACTGGTTATTCCACATGCCACAGCGGCGTACCGGCAGCATCCACATGCCAGCAGTGAGCAGGTGGAATCTTTTCTGTTGTTTTCTTCGCATCTTTTTGCACCTGGTTGTAACTCTTTTCTCTGGTTTCTTTATCTGTCATTTCTCTGCTTTCTTTTCTTTGGCCTTCGGTTTTATTACGTGTAGCACACTCCCTTTTTTTATATTTTGGTTTGTTTTGGGTCGCCTTTTGTTTTTGGTTCCTCGCGAGCTTGCAGCCGGTCGTTGTTCGGTTGGGGCCTCGTCTTGTTTTCGCTTTGACTGCTCGTAGGTCTGCAGCCGTTCTTAACTTTTTCTCGTAGATCGGTTTTTTTGTTTATGCATTTTTTTTTTCTAATGTTGATTACAGCGTATAACTTGTGAGTCCCCCCTGTTCTTGATTATTTTTTTCCCGACGCTTCTGGAGTGGTTTACCCCCCTTTTTCGTCGAGTTTTATAAGCCTGGTCGTGGACATCTGAGGTCGGTTTTCTGTTTTCGTTGTTTGCAGATTGGCGGCGTTCCTTGCCCACGGGCGTAGCTCGCATGCCCCCCTTTGGAGCCGTCGTCTGCTTTTCGCCCTTTCTTCGGCGCTGTCTGCTAAACTTCGCTGCGTTCTTGCGCCGCTGGCTTCGCTTTAATGACATCTCGTAATATACGAGCTCTCTGACGTCATACCATTGCGGTGGTGCTGCTGTCGGCACTGCGCACGCGCGAGACCATCGTCTCACGCGGATCTGCTTTCTGCGCAGGCGCAATGCGCACACCCGGTGCGCGCGTACGCGGGCTCGTTTGTAAACAGAGTGGTTGGTTGTATACTTTAATGTTCGTTACTATTTCCTCCGCGTGGTTCTTCGAATCACGTTCGACGACTTATATCTGTTGTTGTGCCATCCTTATTTGAATGGGATACGAGTGCAATTGTCTGGGCAAGGTTACGAAATTTGGTTGTCGGAGGAAGAAGCGATGCTTTTGGCGTTTGAAACCCTGTACGTCTTGATAGGGTAACATATATCTAATCTAAAAATGCACCTACATTTAGCTTAATTCTCCACATAAAGGGGAACATTAGCAATGCCCCAAAACAAGCCGGTCTTTTTTTTTTTCTTCCGGTTTTTAGGTGAAAAACAAGTATAGTGATTAGTTCGTGCTTGATACACGACGCCCAAGCTCAAATCAGCTTTGGTAGCATAATTTCTCAATTGAGTAATCCTTATCGGCATACAGCACATGAGCTATCACATCCTCACGTTATTGATGAAACAGTTAACCCACTCCGCAGAGACGGCACATATTCACGATCACGAAACGTGTTTTTGTTCCTCAGAGGGAACGGACAGTTGGTCAGTAGACAGTCGTTCGCTAGTGTTTTGCATTTCGCACGCTTCTCGAGGCCGTTTTCGTGGTTTATTTAGGAACCGTGAAAGAGCATCGTCACCAAGCGATGTTGAAACGTGAAAGAGGAAAGCCTCACGTAATCATTTTGTACATTAAAACGAATGCTACCTTTCGCTAAGCCTTGGGCGACCAAGTGTCGTTACTTGCCTCGAGTACGTTCTTTGAGGCTTCCGTCCGTTCTCGTGGATTATTGGCCCTATCTCTTCAAGGAGGAGGCTCAAAGATGATCCCGTAAACCTTCGTTCGCTAAAAAGATCGTTGCCTTTCGCTAAAACATCATGCGGCGAAGTGGCGTTTGCTAAGACGAGCGTTGCCCCGTGGTGCTCTCCGTGCCCAAAATGTGTCGGTCTGCCTGTGCCCATTCGTTGGAGTCTGACACGCCGCTCTACCTGTGTTCTCGATTCGACATGCTGTAATCTCCGGTTTATTTACTTCCGCTGCGAGGCTTAGAGCCAGTTCCGAGAAAGCCGAGAAGTTTACTTTTTTTAATCCGCAGTTGGGTGATGGTTACGCAGCGGCCTTATCGCCTAACAATAATGGTAAAATAAAAAAAAAGAAAAGGAGGATTGAACGCGATTAGAATTTATTTGTACCGAAACTTCCCAATCAGCGTTTCGGCGAACGATGGTTTACATCGTCATTGCCGTGACTCCACGACTGGATTTGTTTCACGCGTGGTCGCCGTCTCGGTGGTTCACCTTTCGTCGACGCAGAAGTACGCTGCTTGCGAACGTTAACGAACGAACAAGTAATCTGTATTGTTGTCCCCGTGGGTTTAGTTTCCAGCTTGACCGCTGAGGGCGCGACGGTTGGATGCCCTCCCCCAATGCTCGGTTCACCCCTGAGCTGACAGTGCGGTGGAAGCTCCAATCAGCCGCCTTTCTTTCATCACGTGACCCTGGTCTCTGCCCGCGAGGAAGCTTCATCACTTGGCGAAAGATGATCGTGTGAGCACGTAACTTGCACCGTACCGTCAGCTTAGGAGCGAGCGGAGTACATCTCCGGACAGGACGTAATGCGTTTCGAAGCGTGTCCCGGTATGGGGCGAGAAAAGCGTCAACATATCTGGTTGGAGGCTAGTGACTCGGCGCTCTAACCAGTGGACGTCGTCGTTGTGTTTGCGGCAGCGTTTTTTCCCGCCGTCGGTCCGTTTGCACACGTCGAGGGGGGGCGAAGCTCCGAGTAGGGCTTTTAGGGAAATTGAATCCCGGTCGCTCCTCTTTGGGGAACAGGCCCGTGACTGACCCTTCGTCGCGAGGGAAAGGGTGGAAGCAGCGGCGGCCCTCTCTCTCTCTCCACTTGGGGACTGCGTATTGTCAGGGCGCTTGGTTTTGGTGACGGTAGTTGGTTCCAGTGTCCGGCGAGAAGCAAGCTACGCATCGAGCTGGACGTTGACATTGACGCCTTTTTCGTTGTGCTGGAATCGCCTAAGGACGTGCTCGTTCCTCCGCTGTGTGCCCTTGTCAGCTGTCTGCGGGGCGCACTCACTTGCCGCGCTGGCGGCGCGAAAACCGTCCGATGATTGGGATGGGAATCTGGTCTCCTGTTTTGTCTCTGATTTTGGTCGGCTAGTGACAGCTGTGATATAAATCAACGGATTCTAATCACGTTCCACAAGCGGGTTTCAACGCATTGAAGGAGGGTTACAGGAGCGCGTGCGATGGACGGCGAGTTTCTCCGATGAGGAAAACGTTCCACTGAGAGCGGGACGTGTCGGAGCTCGCTTTAGGAGTTCTATTATTATTTTTTATTATTATTATGCGAACGGTGCCGACAACTTGAACACCGTTCACGAGAAAGAATTCGATAGGACCAATAGGCGACCTAAGTGGACCTCTCTTCGTTCTTAATTCCTGAGCGAGAGACGCGATGCTTCAACGTTGATCATAAACGAGGCTAAAAATATCGTGGCACCACTCTAAGGAAGAGTGGAATCGGTCAAACACGCTGGGTAGGATTGCCCAGCGTGCGGCAATGTAGGGAATGTAGGCGCGCAGAGCCGTGTATACAGAGTTTGGTCAGTGGGAGGCGCGGACAGAGCCATGGCGTGCACCAGACGCAGAAAGTGGGCTTGACATGCTCTCTTGGCCAACCAGAAGCCTAAAACAATCCCCTACGAGAAACAGTTTTCGTCGTTTTAATAAGCGCGTAAGAATTCGATATGGTAACCCTTTATGATTGAAAATAGGGTGCACGTGATGCTTCGATCATGATCGTGCAGAAAGATGTAAAAAAACGAATGTGCCGCTCAACTTTGTTTTGCTCACACAGAGTGTGACCGCTCGGAAGGCAGATTCTCGGCGCTTGGCGTACAAATTACGTCGATCGTTCCGCTAGTTGCACTCTTCCACCATGATTTTGGATGACCGTAATTGAAGCATCACGTGCACCATATTTCCATTCACCGAGAGTTACTCCGATGCACTTACCAGGTTTGTTTCTCGCGACCACCGCCAGGGTATTATTTCCGGCTTCTGGTTGGCTACACTCGAATTTCTGAAGACGCCCTGGAACACGCCCAGCTTGCTTTAGGCCAATGGCGCCTCTTCATTTCCCTCCTATTCGCGACTCCAGCGACCTATAGGGGGCGCCACCACCAAACAAACATGGCGGCTGAGTCCAGGTCGCGTCGGCTCGGCCGGGCCGCCTCAACAGATGGCGCGTTCAATTTAACATACTTTCTTTTGTTTAATGACCAATTTTATAGGTATTTGAGCTGAGACGGTTAAGTGTAGCCGGTGCACATAAACTTGCAAAGCATAGTTTTGTTTTCCCGGTGTTTTTTGTTCCTTTCATGTCACACTTTCGTTTCGGAGATTTCGTTCAAAACCGAAACTATGGGCTCCAAGAGACGGTGATATACTAATCAGTTTTGATCATCTAAGGAAAGCGGCGGTGACTACATGATTGTTCCACCGAGAGTAATTTTCAGCTAAGTCGCATGCCTCGACCATGCGGCTTATCTGTCCGCGAAATCGAGCTTTTGTGCATATCCGCGTTTAAGAAACAGCTCCAATCGTCTGCTCGGTCAACAACACAGGCTGCAGGAAAATTACGAAAATTAAGCAACCGGTTCTTGAGCCAAGGACCATGTTAACCCGCCGGCGCCCCTCTAAGCAGCTGATACTCGTATTTCAATTCAGGTTTTAGTACCAATCGAGAAGTCATTTTGACGAGCGGGTTATCTATTATATTACGTACTATGGCCCACTAAAGCGATATTAGTATATGCTTTGGGTTGAAATATGAGCCGAGCTGACTAGCTATTAGGTGAACTGCTGAATAAAAGTATATTTGACAGACAGAGAGATACTACTTAAACTTAGCCAAATGGTTCTAGCCGGCAGCACGGAGTCAAACTGAAGAGAGTCTTCATCGGAGGTTCACGCAGAACCTCTCTGCATTGAACTTTGCTTCGAATCCTGAACGGAGAAAATGAGAATTCTTTTTGTGGCCGGTTAACCTGAGCAATGTAGAGGTATATTGCTGCTGGCTTCGACGGAGGTATAATATAAATATTGGAGGCACGATAGATCAAAATGCCGTGACAGCTTCTAACGTTCCGCCACTCGACCCCCACCTTTTGAAAACAGATAAATTCTCTCATTCATCATTTGCAGCGAATAGGTTTTCTTGAATCAAGTAATCGCGAAATCAGCCCAACTCCTTCAGTGTGGTCCAGAGGCTTTTTCGGTGAAAATCAGCCAACGCACCGAGCGGCGTGGGTGGCTCAAACTTGAAGTTAACCGAACACAACCAAACTCAAGAAAAGCAGCTATCGAACCTTTCCATTCACTTGACTGCAACATTGGTGTTTCCTCCAGTGAAACACCTCGTCTGCCGTCCTCGGTTCACTTTTCTACATCCTTACAAAGAAACAACCTATCAGTTACCAAGTAGCCGTCACTTTGAATGTGATCCGAGAAAGACAAAAAAATCAAAACGTTTTTCCGCGATTCCTCCCCATCCAAGAAATCGAAAGCACGCGACCGTGTGTTGTGGAGTAAACGGGCTTTCAAACACGTGATGGAAGGAAACAATCTACCGAGGCTTCACCACACTAATGAACACTCAGGCAAACTTAAGAAATTTTCGGACCATTCTGAAATTACACTGTTAGTCACCGCGCCGACAACACGTGTCCGCGAAAGCCACCAGAAACGCGGAGGGGCGCGGAGCGACCTGGTCCGGCTGGTTCCCGGTTTTCCCGCTTGGTGGCGTCCGTTTTGCTGGAGTCACGAATACTTCCCGAAGAATGGCCAAAATCTCTCCATATACGGCTCTGTAGGCGCGAAGCCACGCTGCGTGCTCTATCGTGTACCCGGGCCCTTCGCCTCCCAAGTAGCGGGGACCCGTAACGTTATGTCACCAAAGCTGACGCTCGCAAAATGGCTGTACGAACACGCGCCCCCATGTCCGTGTGTGCGCAGCGGCACCGCCGCCATCTAGTGGTGGCGATCGGAACGTCGCGCCGGGACGTGGTTCCCCCCCCCCCCCCCCCCCCCCCCCCCCTCGCCTCCTCTCTTACACTCTCCCCTAGACGAGGAAAGGATGACGAGAGAGAGAAAGAGAGAGGCGGCATTTAACTTCGTGAAAGTTCCGGCGCTCCATGTCGGCAGTATGTTAGCGAGGCAGGGTTACGTTATCATTGCCACTTATCTTTCGTGAGCTGTACCTCCGGCGAGAACGGCGAGCGGTACCTCGTGCCTTCCCGTGCACTTGGTATGGGTTTTTTGTTTCGACAAATGTATAAAATCTCACATGATAACAATAAGCTATACCTTCATACTTCGAGTAGGGACGCGCGAGTTCTGTGGATGGAACCAGCCCTGCAGAAACATGAAACGAGGAGGCTGTATTTTGTTTCGATTTTGCCCCCGCGGCCCAACATTGTGTTCCAGTCAGGGAGAGGAACCAAAACACTTTCCGAACAGGGCGAGCGCCTCGGAGAGGATTTGTGGTACCGTAATGAAATAGAAATGAAAATGTCCACTGTTCAGATTTTCGACGTTGCGGCAAACTGGCGCGCTTCGTGGCCAGAGGCCTTTAAAAATACTGGCTAGATGGCGCAAACCGCCGCCCGATTTAAAGGCTTAAGCCGTTTGCACCGACCGATCCATTAATCTTCCGTGCGGCAGCCTGCTCACCCCTTTCCGCCGTGGCATGTCCGTAACCGGGTGCTCGCTCCAAAGTTTTTCCTTGGTGTGTTCGAGGCGGCTACGTTGGTTCCATGTCGAGATCCCAGATGGCGCTCTCAGCCGTCATAGTTGTTTTTGCGCTGGCTTTTGACCCCGAGTAGATTGTGGGCATGTTAATGAGAGACAAGAAGGTTTCGCGTCCCTCCTCTTCGCGTTTTCCTGCTTGCCTTTTCTCGCTCCTTTTTTCTTGTTAACCGTGTGAGAGGTTGCGTTGTTTTCGAGGTCGAGGCGGATCTCCGTTCGAGCAATTTTCTCGGAGTCCATGGTTTTCTGTCACGCGTCGGTTATTAGAACGCGCCTGTTGGTTCCTCGTTTTCCGTCGCTCTTTGCCGCTAGTTCACGCGTGCGACGCTGCATTGCGCCATGATGTCCAAGGATGGGCAACAGCTCTCGCACTGTACGGGCTGGCGCTCCCCGTCTGAACCCCTTCTTGTCCTGTTCGCCCCATTTGGAAACATGTTCATCCAACTCGCCCAACTTTCCGCCCTGCTTCCTGTCTTACATCCGCGCTTTTGATTACTGCATATCACGTGTCGCAACGAAGATGAGTACCTCATTCACCACGGCTTTAGAACTCCACTTTTGGCTGTACATTATCTCCAAAGTGCCACAAGGTCCAACCGGCATTTTACAAGTTGCATTGAGCTAAAAGCTGACCTAATAATAGAACGGAATGGTCCAAACAGGAGCAAATGTTTAACAGCACGAAACTCCTCCGAAGGCTAAAGATTTCGCCGAAGTCCCAACAAGCCTGAACGCGCAACAAAAATACTACCGACATGCCGCTGAATATTGCATCGGGCGGCGGCTAGCGGCACCTAGTGGCACCCCGACGTGCCCCAAATAGTCAAACACGCTGGCTATGTGTTCCGCATCTTGCTGGAGTAGATTCGAGTTACCCCCGCGGGTCATATCACGTAAAATCACTGACAGAGCGACGCCGGACGCGAGTAGGCTTTCGAACGCCAAGGTATAAAATCTTTGCTCTGGAGTGAGATCGAGTAAATATTAGAACGCGACCATTGAATTTTGAAGAGAGCACCGGCCAAAGCTTCAGACGTGAGCTAGGCAGCGCTGCATAGATTCGTCACTAATAGTGACATTACAGTAGGAAAGGCCGCGGTCCTTGCCGTCTCGGTAGTATTGGCCGAGTCAAACAACCTACTACGGAGGATGCGTTCCACTCTGCACATTTGCATTAGATAGCGCGCGGGAGATCGGTGACCATGTGGGCTTGCGCACACCAGCTGGGAACACGTGGAGCGAAAACTCGCGCTGCAGAACCCAGAGATCCTGGTTTGAATCCTCACGTCTGCCCGTTTCGATCTGGACGAGCAACGTCCCGGCGTGAGGTCGTGTATCAATCACTACTACGTGGTGCACGTTAAAGACTCCAGACGAGCGGTTTAGCCGCACTGGCAAAATTTCTCATTTACAGCTGGGAGACAAGTTGCAGTTAAAAATAATAATAATAAAATAAAGTTCAGGTTGTATGTTTATACAGCCTGAACTTTATTTTATTATTATTATTATTTTTATAGGAAGCGCGTTTACAGCGCCAAATTCACCCTTGGCGGTGTAACCGTCTCGCTTCCGAGAGAACGGATGCGCATCGCGCTCCGAGGAAGGGGATTACACCGGGTACACCGGGTTCGCCGACACAGCCGAGACGAGACGGCCGTCTCGACTGGCGCTAGAAAAGTCCCCGACGATAGACGGCGCCAACCAGCCCTTTCAATCCAGAGGGAAATGGCCGAGGCTGCGGCGCATCCAGTCGTTACAAGTAGGCTGAACCTGTCCTCGCGGTGAGCGGGATCAGGCGACGAAAGGGAGGCGGTTGATTGGTCATCAGCAGTCGTCAGCTGAGGGTGAAAGGAGTATTCGCGAGGAGATCGCTTACTCTCGTCCCCAGCCACCTCATAGGCATATCCGGTATGGGCGACGAAAAATAATAACATTTCAACCTGCAAGTAGTAGAAAAAAAAAAAAAAAAGGGAGAATGGGTGACGGTTACGCTTATATCCTAAATGTGCTCTATTGGCGTGGCGACGGCAAAAGAATGTTTTCACCCGTACTGGAAGTGACGATATTCAAGATGGCGGAGCCCTCGTGAAAAAGATATATATATATATATATATAGGGGGCGCTTTTTCCACCCCGTTCTTACCGAACTCGGTGTTTACCGAACACAAGGCCTGCGGACTGGCACGGTTCCGTCATCAGCGTCTATCGAGCTCGGGCCATAGATTGGACAGAGATGCAGCGTCACTGTTCAGCTGGTCCATCTGTGTGTCGCCGATTGAACACGAGAACGAGCATAACACTGACACAGCGTTCGGCGTGCGTCAACCGAGCGCTGAACTTAAACATATCGTTATGTTGTACTAGAAGGCACTCCGCCGCACTGTGAACACTCGAGAAGAAGAAAATGTCTTCAACGTTATATCACAATCGTGAAGTGCCGCACAAGGAATACTTCCTCGTTAGCCATAACGATATTGGGCACGGCACACTGAGCTCGATGCAAGGAAGACAGGCTGCAATAATGAAGCTGCGGTGGGCTCGTGAAGCCCCTCGATGTACTTCATTCACAGTTTTTTGCGGTTGTTACCCCCCTCCCCCGACTTATGGGACTAGTTCTCAACCTAGCCGTTAGGGGCGCGATGGTTGGATCTCGTCTTGTCTAGTAATGTTCAGGTTGCCGACCGCAGCCTCCGATCTGATGGAGCCAATCGGGCAGCCGCAAAAGTGCTTCGTCACGGCACTCGTCCTCTTTACGCGTCTGGTATCACCTGCTAAACAAATTACGCGCAGGATCACGGCACTGTGCGTAATTCGCTGATAGCGAAGACGACGAGCAGCATGCTGCGCATGCGCCGACGACGGCAGCGCCACGGTGCGTCGGGTTGGTGTGAGCGTCGGCTGTTCCGGCGTCGTGTACGGCCCCCTTTCATGGTCGGCCGCCTGCCCCTGTGGACCGGTTCGACGCCGGCGGCTTTATCTGCGCCGCTGCGTTGGTCCTGACCGATAAGGGCCGACGGCCGCCCTGATTATTGGGGGATATACCTCTTCTGGGAAAGCGCCTAATCAGGGCCCCGACAACCGGCCTCGCCGCCGCCACCATCATAAGAAATAAAAAGAGGCGTTGTGGAGGAATCTCCCCCATTATTCGTTTAGCCCTCTTCTGCATAAACATGGGAATTCGGGAAGACTCCCTCTTTTAAGCGTTTTTTTTTTAGTTGAATGTTATTGGCGACAGGATGTTTTGGCCTTTCCGTGGTGTCACGGCCAGGATTACAAGTTGGATGGTGTGGGTGGTCACCAATTTGGCTGCTCGGGTTGCTGTTGGTAGCACCGTAGAAATGGCATGGGAGAGAACGTCAGCAACGGAGCGCAGCTGTTGGTATGACGTCATAGCACGCGCGACCAATGGCGTTGCACCGCGCAGCAGCGGTGGCCCGGGTTACCGGTGTGATAGCAGTGCCCCTCCGCGGACTCGCCCCGCCCCGCTGCGTAGTAGGGTGGGCAGTAGTGATATCGCACCTTGTTGCACCTGATGACTACTTGGAACTCTATCCGATTTCTCGGGAATAAACGAGACAAAGAAGCGACACCATTTTATGTTATCGCGAAATCCGCTAGGTTGTGGCGGGCCACAAGCTCCGCCTTTTGGCCAAACTCTCCTTTTCAGGTCGAGTACGTAATTGGCGACGAGATGTTTCGGTGCCGCCCTCCGATAGTTAATACCCGTGACGTCGCTACTAAAATGATCAGTTCCGAACTGCAAGTTTGGTGGGGCATTTCAAAAGCACGGCGGGAGCTAGGAGTCGCCGGGTTCCTAAACCAGCACCGTCAGAAATGACGGTGTGAGATTCCTGTCAGGTTGTCAACAATGTGAAAATCGGCGTCGGTCCGCGAGGAGCCCAAACTCTTTTTGCCATGGTTCTTCGGATAAAGACGAGCATAGCGAGTTCACTCGTGAGCAGTGATCACCCGCCCTCATTTCTGCCGCACGATGACACCGACTCCCAAGTGGCAAGCACCGTTCCGGAGTGTCCTTCCCGGTGACTAGAACTGACTCTTGGTTTTCTGCGAGCTGGCATTACGGCACCAGTCGCGGCCTGGAAGGCGTATCCCGACGATTTTCGCGACGAGAAGGGCATCGCCGGAACGTCGCTGCATTCTCGAATGGCTGGTGCCGTCGCCCAGCGTTGTTATCCCGCGCGATCGCGCGCTCCGGAGCTCTTATCTGGGACAGCGCTGCAGCACGGCCACTCGACCTTCGCGCCGGGGCTTCTCCTGCGGCCTCGTTCCTCGACCACCCTCTCTCTCTCTCTCTCTCTGTTCTTTTTTTTTTTTTTTTGGCGCCGTAATAGCACTTCGTTCCAATCTGTAGCTTCGCTTGCGTGCCTGTTCTAATAACCGCCGCCGTGAGCGCGAGTGCAGTGAAACCTCCCTGGGCACCCGGGAGCATGTGCTCTCACTCAGTTCAACTCGGCGTTTATTGGCGCCGGATATGCTATTTTTGGCGGGCTTTCCAACGGAGAATGGTTACGAAAACCCGACTCGGGCCTACCATTGTTACGTGGTTGGTGGTGACATTACGAGTCACGGGGGAATTACGTGATTGGTGCCACAGCGGATTATGTGGTTGGTGCCGCTGGGTTTTGCGATTACGTGACGCCAGGTTACGTGACTTCACGTAAGGTGTCACGGGACGAGGTCACGCGACCACCATTTGCTAAACTTGGCGAGGAAATATCATATTACCGTATAAGTTGCGGTCAACAATTATGAAATCCGTGCACAATGAGTATAGTGCATCCACCTAGGCGGATAACCGAGAAATGAAAGGACAAGAATCGAGGCGTCCGAATTCGGAGATGCGTTCGTCGGGGCTCGTTTCTCGGGTCACGTACCGGCATCATTGGAGGAATTCGTCGATGATCGTCGAAAGCCTCTGGACATTGGTGCCCAGAAGCGGTTCGACATTGAAGCGCCGTTCGACGGGGTAATACATGCCGCTAATTGTCGCCTCCATCACGCTGCACCACGAAGCAGACTGCTACCGTTGGGCAGTAGTGAAGAGTGCACTCCGTGGAGCCAGCTTAAAGGGACCATGAAATGACTTTTTTACTTTTTCCAGATAACTTTTACAATAAACCGTCAATGTTCACTGAATGCCGAACAGGCATCCGTTTTCGTCTCGGTTTATTAACTTCTACACAAAAAATTAATGAAATATCGACTTTTTCTTCACCGCAAAACAAGCCGTGACGTACGCTGTTTCCGGAACCGGAAGTTCTCTCGGCAGCAGGAGATGGGAGCGTTAGCGAGTTGGGGTGCGCCGGTGGGTTTTACTGCGCCGATGTCACCAACGTATTTTCTGAATCGGCGCCTCTCATCGCCGCATCGCAGCTGAGCGAAATTCAACGAGATACGTTGCGCTACAGCGACAGCATGGGACTAGTCCCATACGCCGGTATGCCTGTTGGGAAGTGCAGATGGAAACAAATTGCCGCGGCGTTTTTCGCGGTCTCGGAGATGCAGGAGCGAGCCGACGTTAAAAAAGATACGTTTGAACTACGAGTGTCAGCAAGAGCCACGTAAATACCTGTTCACACTGGGAGCGGACGCGCGCGTTTGATGAAGTGCTGTATTCGCGCTGTTGGTAAGCGCTTCGGGACCGATCTTTTACGATTGCAACTCGATACTGACGCGACACTCGGCAAAGAAAGGTTGGACCGGTATTGCACGTATACCTCCCACGAACTGTTACAGCTCGACAGTGACGTGCAGTCTGTCAGAATAAAAATGGCATACAAATAACAAAGTGTACATACCGTGCTTCGAAGGTAATCCATACAGCGTTTATTTCAGCTCTATATCACACAAAACAAGGAGAGAATCGACGAGGGTCCCTTTTCGACGAGTGTTCGTCAACACTGCCTCGGAAAACAAGGGGAAGAGATTGACCTCACCTCTTAACCTAAATTTGAGGTCAGCGATCAAACTATAATACGGAAGGGTCCACAAGGGTAGCGCGGGCATATTCCATTCAGTACGCCAGCCGGTCGTAGGCAGACAGACGGTCTTGCGACGAAGCAACGCTGCGCCAAGTCGGAGTGCCTGCTAGGCCTATATTCTGAGAGCTTCGTCGGAGCGGGATTCGCGGCTGTTGTCGCTCTTCTCTGGTGTTTGTGGATCCAGCGTTCTTGTTCGTCGTGGTTTGTTTTAAGTACATTTTTTTCTTGCTGCTTGAAGTCGGCACGCGCGAGATGAACACGTAGAAAGCTAAACGTTCAGTCAGTCAGTTTTGAGAGGAAGGAAACCAAAGGAAATAACCGTTCTGAAGTCGGCCCTGCCCTACTGCGCACGCGCAGTAGTTGCTTCGTTTACCACACGACAGATGGCGCTTGGCTCTCAGCATTATCAAGTTTGGCAATTTTCGCCACACATCTCTAATTATGCTACAAAATGTGGATCTGAATATTATTTAACAAAACTTTTAGGAAACATTCGCCGGCTATTTATTGTTTACGATCGCGGTGCTGGTGAGGTAGGCTCTAACCCAATAGGCGACGTGGATTCGGCTGACGTGCACCGTTTCTGCGGATGCATCGTAGTGAAAAGGCAGAGCTTTCGAAGGAAAGAAGTCGCAAAAGAGTCCAGTTTTCTTTTAAAAGTTCTATAGCAAATAATTTTTTTTTTTGGCTCCCTATTTTTGTGTTTCTATTCACACCTTTTACGACGTGCGGTGGATGAAATTCGATTTTAAAATCATATCATGGTCCCTTTAAGTGTGACGTTTGCTGATCTAGGCCGGACCTTCCGCGCGTGATATTCCAACGTCCTCGTGCACGCGAGAAAGGGCCCTGCCCGGAGTGACGGGTTGGGTGTGTGGCGCGATTGACCAATACCGATTGACCCGGTCCTCGAATTCGGTGTGGGCAGAGATGGCCGTAGGAAGTCTGGTAACCGTGCAATGACGACAACACCGTGTCCAGAAAGCCGTATACTCGTCTTGCGTCTGGCACGACCGCGCTGGCCAATCCCCGACGCGCGCGAGCGCACAGACGTTCAAACAAACCGCCGTGCGCTTCGGACGCGCGCGCGCACACAGATGCAGACGTGCAAGCAAAGCGCTCGGACACAACGCATGCACACGCTGGCGCAGTCGCCCACGCGCGTAAGTGCTCGCAAATGCTGCACTGGCACGCGCTCGGTGGTGCACCCCTTTCCCGCCTCATGTGCACCTCGCATTTGTCTCGCGTGTTTCGTTGTGTTGCCCCTTCCCTCTCTCTCGTATCGTGTGTAGAGGGAAAGGAGGACGCGCGTTTTGTTGACGCTACGGTTGCCCCGGGCAACACGGCGCCGAGCCTTTGCCCCGAGTGGCGGTCGCCGACGCTGGGTTCGAGAGCCGAAATCACGTGACGTAATATATATATATATATTTTATCTGCTTTCTCGCGAGCCGCTGACCGTGGTGATGGTGGTGCCGAACCCGCCGCCGTCGTCTATCTCGAAATTATTGAGCGCTTTTCGCGCGTGTATTTATGTCGGTTGGTCCCAATGAGTTCATTTGTTGCTGCTCTTCTTTTGTTCGCATTTTAGTTACTTTCTTCGTTGTCCGGTTTTCTGTTTTTTTCTTTTTTTCGGTTGGCCCACACTCGCTGTGTTCCTTTACTTTTTTTTTTCCTTGCCTCCGCGCGGACGTTTGCGTGCCGCCGCGTTCGTGCATAAGTCGGTGTCAGTGGTCCCATGGCTCTTTTCAGAGCCCTCAGGTTCTCGGTCGCGCTCTAATATCGACTGGCTCTTGGTCGTTTATTGTTTTGCTCGTTTGTCGCGCCGGTAGCCTTGACTACCGCGGCATATTTTGCTCTCCTCGTTCGTTTTCTTTTTTATTTTTTTTAGTTTTAGGAACAGGTGTGATGTATCGACAGCTCGCTCGTACTTATATTTCGCTCCGCGCTCTTATATGCGAGCACCGTCGAGCGGAACGCGAAGACCGCCTTACGTCTATCCTGTCTACGCCTTTTGGACCCTCGGGTCTTCCACCGTGTGGTGTGGTCACACCGGTAGGATTAGAACGACAGGGAGGTCCTGCCGTTCGTGACCTCCGATCACGATCGTCTCGTGAGCGTCCAGTGTGCCCGCGCTGCCAAAGCACGGCGGAAGCTACTTACCTAGTGCCTGCCGGAGACATCCTAAAGAGACGCGCTTCTCATTTTGTCGCTGACTCTAGAACAATCTCTCGCCCGTTGCACGCTCTTAAGCCGGAGTCACGCTGCTCGTACATCGTACAAAAAGACAGTTTGCAAACACGAGTCACCACCGCAATATCCGTGGTTCGAATGCCAGGTGCCAAGTTTGCTCCTCGAACACGTTGCCTCGCGGCATTCGAAGCACAGATCTCGCGGGGACGCGCGTTCGAATCTGTGTGCACACCGTCTTTTGTGTACGATGTATATAAGCAGTACGACCCCGGCTTTCGTAGGATAATCGTCCGCTCCGCCGACCGTCGTCCGCGAGGTTGAGACAAGCATTCGCTTCGGGTTTCATTAGTCGTCCTTTCCGCGGCCGTAAGCTGGGATCCTGACTCACTGGGGAATTATGGAGCGCTCTTCGTTTCGGTCGTCCTTCGCAGCCGTCACGTGCCTGTCTGTGTAGCTTATCGCGTATCATCGTGTTTCGCGATCGTTACGTTTTTTGTTTCGCATTTTATATTTGTAGTAGTTAGCATTTCGCATGTGATTGATTCTATGCGATGTCTTTGGCCTCTTTAACTCTCCCGCCCCCCCTCTCTCTCTCTCTGTCTTGTTTGTTTTTTTTCTTATTGTTTGATACACTCGTGCCTCTGACGTCCCATGGAGGCTGCGACGCTGGCTGTAAAGCGGCGCATTATGCGCAGACGCTCGGCTCTTCGAAGTTCCCCGCGCGCACCGCTCTTCCGCGAAGTATCAGGAGCGCGTCCGTAGCCCGGTGACTCGGCGTTTTTCGTCTCTGGGCTACGAGTTAGCGCACGGAGAAACCTTTCCGGGGAAGTCTCCTCCTCGGCCGCCTTTATTTTCTTCTCGTGTTTTCCGCTACGCCCCCTCGATCTCTGCTCTCGTCGTCGGCTACAAGTCGTTGTTATCGTCCGCTACATCCGCGATCCGCTTCCACCATCTTCCCGTCGTCTGCAAGTGAGGGGGAAACGAACCATTGACGATTCTCGCGTCGTTTAATTCTAACCACGACGGAATGTGGTAAGCTTGGAACGCAGAAGACGCATCTCTCTCTGTCATACACACACGCAGGCGCACTTACGCACGCAGACACACCGTCCTCCTTCTACGTCCTCCTCGTGGCCGGCACGGCCAGCCCTGTTCATTTGGTCGCAGTGGACGCATGTTCTTTGTCCCGTCCCCGAATTCCGTCGGCCATTTTTGTTGGGCTCGTCGTCGATTCGGAGCGCACAGCGCTGACCGCGATCACGCGTCTTCTCGAGGGGTGGACTGGCTCCTGCGTACGAATCGTGTTCGGACCTTTTGTGTGGCTGGTATATTTTTTCTTTCTTTTTTTTTTTCTGTGGCGTTGTTTCGAGAGGCCTTCGCTGATGGATGGGGACAGTGAACGATCTCGTCTGGACCACCGAGTCGTCCTCCGCTTCTGCCTATGCCCCGAGTTTTCTTTTTCTTTTTCTCTCTGAAGGGAGCCGAGTGAACAGCTGAGCAAATCGCCTCGCGAAGAGCGTGACCACTGTTGGAAGAGCTGTGACGACTCGCCGCCTGACGCCAGCGCGCGCTCGACTGTTGCCCTCTCTCTCTCTCCCCCCCCCCCCCCCCCCCCTTAGTCTTTCCCCCCTCCTTCCTTTTTTTTTTCTTCTTTTCTGTACTTGGTTGAAAGGAGTACGAATGTTAGGAACAGGTTAGGAAAACCGGACTCTACATGTTTTTTTTTTTTTTGGTTTGTATGCGTAATTGTAAATTAAATCGTCGCCGATGCAATGGGAGACGGTTTCAGATTCAGAAGCTAAAACGAATTTACTGGAGTTTGATATTGCACGATAACTGTCGGATGCGTTTAATTAAGCTCTTCTCGTTTTCGGGAAACTTTTCACTCTTTGCTTCTGCTATCCGACTGATTGCATTGCTCGCGTCTCATTCGTGGAGAGTTGAGAGTCCGGGCCAGTCCAACACCACCTATTAATCAAATCCTGTGGCTAGCTTTCTCTACTTCCACGTCAACGTCCTCCCACTGCGATTGAGCCAACTCTGCAATTGGACCCCCGATGCCGATCATCCTACGACGCGTTGATAGGACGCCAGGCCCAGCCGAGCACTGACCCAGCACTCGTATCCAGTCTGTGGCTGCGCTCGACCTGTCTGTGTTGCCCTCTCTCAACCATTCAATCACTCGTGTCGGGAAGCGTCATCCACATTCCTGCACCCGTTCCCGAATCCTCCGCCGTCCGTGACGTCATAACTAGAAACTTCCCGTAAACTTGGCCTCAGACCGGACGACCTCTAATTCATGTTTTCTTCCTTTTTCCTTTCTTACCTTAGCCGCGATGGGCGGAGTGCGAGAGGTGCTAGTGTCGGAGTTGGGGCACCGCGCGTGCTCGGCATGTTCCGCGGCTGTAGCCGCGGTCTGTGAGCTTCGGCCGAAGGTCATTGACCCCCCCCCCCCCCCCCCCCCCCTTCACGTTCCCGGAACGGACGACCGGGGGGGGGGGGGGGGGGGGGTATTTCGCGTAACTGACCAAGTTGGCATCGACCCGCTAACACCGGCCCAACACTGTCAGTCGGTCCGTCTCTATGGCTGGAGAACCCGAGCTGCCGGACGAAGGAACAGCGTCATTTCTTTTGTCCAATCAGGTTTTGTCGATGCGGTTCTTCGTCGAACGGCGTTCTGTGGAGACGGTTGTTTTGTCGACAGGGCGTTCCGTGGAGACGATTGTTTTGTCAACAGGGCGTTTCGTCGAATCGTGTTTCAACCGGGGCGAGTCTTTTGCTCGGATGACGTTTCGTGAGCAATTCGTTTCGTTTTCGATACGTTTGCGAACAAAGCTTCATGGAAACCACGGACATTCATATAAGTGCCCAGTCTCGACTCAATATACGGGTTCTCGTGTAATCTGAACAAACACGGAGATTTAGCGAACGTTAGCATTTCGACACCGAGGTAACGTTCTTAATGTTTTAGTTTTTCTTGATCTCTCGCGAGCGATTTTAGTTGAGCAGAGAGGCGTTCAAGAGTCAGCACTCGCTACTTCGCATGCAAAGCACCGTTGAGATTGAATTACACATAGATGGCGCCGGTGTGGTCTCTGGGCGCTTTGAGGCCCGTTTACACACTTCCGTTCGACTACAACCGACTGGGACAAGGGTTTTGACATCTCTTGCGACGGCGTAGGACCTGCTCCGCTGTAGCGCATCCGATCCTACGCCGTCGCAAGAGGATGAAAAGCCGGCCTTGTCTCAGTCGGCCCTACTCGGTTGTAAGTGTGTGAACAGGCCTTTAAGAGACTTTGGCCGACTGTGGCAGTTAATGGACTAATTCCGGCGTCGGTTGTCGTGTTTTCTCTGAAACCGAAGCTTGGGCAGCTGTAGAAAGTTTCCCGCAGAGTGTAGAAGGTGTAGGCTCAAAACGAGCCCTTCGGGACATCTTTTGGAAGACGGCGGATGAAATCGAGACAGGAAGGAAGGGTGTTGCTGCCGCATGGTCCCGCCGAGACGAACAAGAAGGGGGGAAGGGGGGGACACCTCGCCAGCGAGAGAAGCCCCGGCGAAAGTGGTTGGCGCGCGCGGGAACCGGCTCTGGCGAATGTGAAAGTCCGCGTTCAAGGTGAGCGCCGGCGTTCGTTGACCGTGCAAACCTCGAGGGGAGGCTGGCCCCCGAAACTCGCTGCAGCGTCCCCGGCGTCGCCGCCGCTCGGAGCTTAGCCGGCCCGATGCCTCCTGCACGCCTTTCGCGTTATTTCCTTTTATTTTTTGCCAAGGAAAGGGAAAGGGCGCCACTAGGTATCTACTCCGTTCGGCCCTAAACTGACGCGGGGCGGTGGAAGCTAAGCGCTCGCCGTTCCAATCAGACGCCTCCCTTTCATCACGTGACCCAGCTCCCTGGGCGAGGGCACGTCGAGAGCGTGATCACGTGGCCATATGATTGGTCCAACGGGCTCGTAGGTTCCACCGCACTGTCGGCCTACGGGCTGGGCTAGCCGACTCCGACCGTGTGCGTGCGTGTTTTCGTATGCGACGGATGCGAGAGGCCCCCCCCTTCCTTCCACGCCACGCTGGTCGCCAATGGCGGCCGTGGTAAAAAGCCTCGCGCCGTGCGTGCGTCTCGCAGCGGTGAAGGACCTCGTGTTTGTTCCCTCGCCTTTCGTTTGTTTTGCTTTCCAGACGAGCCTGGAAATCAAAAGGGAAAGTAATTCTGTTTTGGGCGTTTTTGCCGCAGGAAAAATAAAAAGAAAGAAAACATTGCTCGTGCTCTTTTATTCAAAATTTTTTTTCTTTTTTTTTTATTACAGGCGCGTTTTGGCGAAGTTGTTTTGGCGGCAGTGGTGCGTGTCCGGGTTTAGCCTCTCTCTCTCTCGGTCCGGGGTGCTCTTGCAGTGCAGGCGGCAGAGGAGACCAACCCGCTTCCTTTCTTTCGCCCAGAGCTGGTTCACTTGGCTGCAGCCCGGTTACGTGGACTGCGACTACTCGGGGGGCCCTCAAGGGCGTCATTATCTCTTCCCTGGGACTTCCACTTGCCTCCTCGTGCGGGGCGCCTCGCTCGCTCATTTGTGTTTTCGCGGCGGTTCGGGCGGCGGAAACCAGAACGCGAATAATGTATAAAAAAAGGAAGAACACAAATTTTAATTTCAATTTAGGGCCCTTCGAAATTGCGACTACCACGTAGAGGGCGAAGTAGCAGTCAAGAACGAAATTGAGCCGTCCTACGGATGAGAGACCAGGATGTGCGGCATGTTCCGAGCTGTCGCAGTGCCCTCCTGCGTCGTACTAAAGATGCGGCTGCAGGCGCGGCGATGGAATGATCTGCGCCCCGAGCATGTCTGCTATTCGAATGTGTCGAAAAACCGTTTTTGCACGACCAGTCATAAGAGGAAGAAACGTGCCTCAGACCCGTCTGCAGACTACAATTGGATTACGTATTGTGATGGCGGCTACAAAGGACTTTTTTTTTTTTTTTTTTTTTGCGTCAACGGGAGTATTATTTTGAGCGCGATAAAGCGCGAAACATATGTACGACGAAACCGTCCGATCCGACGTCCGACCGCGCAATACGACGGTCGGAGGCGAGGGTTTTCGTAGCATCGGAGAGCGTTGAAAACCCTCGCCTCCGACCGTCGTATTGCGCGGTCGGACGTCGGATCGGACGGTTTCGTCGTACATGTGTTTCGCGCTTAACTCAAGCCGCCGGACAGCGCGGGGGGGGGGGGGTTATGGAATTATCGCGCGAAAGCTCAGTGCAGGCAACATGTGCCCGGGCTTGCAGCTTCGGTCCTCGCTCGCAGCTGTGACATTGATCTGCGGGTTGGGAACTGTTCCTTCTCGCTATTAAGCGAAGGGACTCCAACCAAAAGTTGAATACGCTCGCTTCGAAGCACCGTCTCTACGGCGCGAAATGAATTCGGCGAAAAGAATTCGCTCGCAGTAAGTATGTGGGCGCGGCGGACCAAGTCGCGCGAGGCTCTAATTGACACTTGACGCCCCATCTGTCGTCATTGTGGTGGGCCGGGCTGCCAAAGCGCGTACCCTCTGCGGCGTGCATTTGGCATCGCCGAATAATCCCGTTTTCTCGTGCAGACAACACGGAGCGGCGAAAGCTCCGAGTGTTGCTGGCGCCCGGAAGGGGAGCTCCGTTGCCTCTCTTGCCTCCCCTGCGGAGACGAGGTAGCGGAAGTCCCCCTTCCGGACGCCAATCGTAGTTCGGGCTTTGGCCGTTGCGTGGCGAGGGTCTCTGCACGCGCGGTGCTCTTCCTCAAGAAGTTGCCTTTGTTCTTTTGGGCGAGAACGATGACGTTACGTGCACGCCATCTTTCTTCGGCCCGCTCTATTTGACCGATCCCGCGCAAACTGACCCGGTGCACTTGGTTCGCGGCCGGCTACCGAGACGTGTTTGGGCCGAAAGGTCGCCGCCGTGCTTCGAGCGCCGATAACGACCCCGAGCGGTGACGTCGTGGAACGACAGTTTATTTGCTCGTTTGGCAGAGACTTTTCCAAAGCGTGTTTATAGCGACGTGCCGCTAAAGGGGGCCATCTCGGCTATCTTGTTCCGCCGCGTGCCACGTGACCGTGCGCGGTTCTGCGTCGAAGGGTTTCGGGTCGACTCCCCCGCCCGACTGGTATCGCCGCGGGGACTCGGTTGGTGTGACCCGCACTGCTGCTCCTTATCGCAGTTTTCTGGCCCGCTGCCTGGAGTGTCTGCCGTAGCATTCGCCGCTCTTGGCCCAACTTGGTGCTTCTCTCGATACGTCTCCGAATCGCAATCTTTCCAGGCGTCTCCGTCATTGCCGGTAGGGTTCCTGGGGTCGTTTCCAGTTTCTTCTCCCTTCGGCGACATTGGCAGCGACTCGAAGGTTACGCGCTGCTGTACCGCGATAAATCTTTTTTTTTCCTTTTTCTGATCGCGAGACGATTTGGCGAGGTAATAAACCGGGCGAACGGATGAACGGAACTGAAGCCTTCCAACCGGGCAGCGCCTTGCGCCGCCTAGCCAGTGGTTTTGCGCATAGAGACGACACCAGGTGGCAAAAGCGCTGGGCGTCCGCAATGGGGGTTTCGCCACCTTTCCCGTGTCTTCCGGACGCCAATCGTAGTTCGAGCTTTCGCCGCTGCGTGAGCAGGGCCTGCGTGTGTGCAGGACACTCCTCGAGAAAAAGTATATTGCACCTGGTTTAGCCTCTGGACTTAGCCTTGTTGGCGAGAAATTGTACTTAGTTTGGTACTCTGGACTGTTTTAAATGCTAGGAAATAGTGCACGGCGACAAATGCCACGTAACTTTTTCGTCCCCCTGTATGCTTCCTTCGGGAGTACTGTCCATCCTTTTCTCTCTTTGCCAGAATTCTTTTTTTTTTTTTTTTTTTTTTAATTTCTAAACGAACGAAGGGAAATGTCTGCTTATGAATAAATAAAAAATCAAAAGTAAACTAACTCTTTTCTTTTTGTATAGATATTTATTACTTGTGGCTGCAGATGAGACGTTTTTATCCGGCATCCCCAGACAGACGTACACGAGGGGTGTTTTCTTCGTCCGGTCCCGTCAGCCCTCTCCCCTTCCGCTGGGCGAGAGGGAGAGAACGCCTTCTCTTGTTGTTTGCCGTTCCTGAACTTGATCCACTGGCAACCAAGTTTCACTAACCTCTGTCCCACTCGCACTCCTTCCTTCCTTCCTCTTCTTTCTTTTACATATTGCGGGCTGGAAGGAGCGAGTGAGGGAGAGTATGCCTCTCCCTCTTTTGATGTCCTCGTGTGCCTGGTTGAGAGGGACGAGGCGAAGGAAGTGCTAGTTGCCGCTTCCTGCAACAAAAGGTGCTCCGTTCGCCAGCCCGCCTCGAGGCCAATGGTCCCTGCGTGCGGCACTTTAAGACCGGTCCTGGCCACGCATAAACAAATAACAAGAAAAAAATAAAGGAAAGATATTGTTCCTATTTGTGCTTTCTTATATGGCCTGTGTGTAGGTAGGTAGGTAGTTCACTGGCGAAGCGGTCGCCGAAGGAACCGGGTGGAGAAGGGAAAGATAGAAAGTAGAGATGGTGTTGACTGAGGTGCAAGCTCAACTGGAGCGGTCTAAATGGTTTCCTCGTTCGGATCATTATGCCGTCTGCGCGATTCGTGGAACAACGGGTGTCAATGTGTGCGAGTGGATGTCGGTCTGTCCGAGGTGCCCGCAGGTGGACGGTGTTGCGGAGAAGGCGCCGTGGTGTTACTCGCATTTCGGTCGCGCGTTGAGGGACCCGACGGATCATTTGCTACACGTTCAGACGAGGTCCTGCTGTTACGGGAATGTTTGCGACAGGAGTAAGAATAACTCATTTTTTGCTTAGCTTCGTTCTTTTTTCTTTCGTGTCAAGGTGAGGTAGCATATCACGCGTTTGTCCATAGCAGGCGTGTGGGTCCAACTACTATATTTTGCCATGACAATCCGCTTGAACGAGACATATTACACATTAGGGACTTTTAGCAAACCGTTACCGCGTACCGCACTACCGAAGTCTTTAAGCATGATTTAAGAACGTTAGTGCATAACGGAGTTACATTAACCGGTGAACAGCTTTCCAATCTGTTTAACGAGCACTTTGTAAATATAGCCGTCCATACCGATGGTGCTGATGCTTGCAGATACATGTGCCATAGAAACTGTAGCTCAATTTTTTTAGAACCAACTACTGCCTCAGAAATAATTAACGTGATTATGCACTTAAAAAATAGTAGTAGCTGTGACGCTGATGGTATGCAGATACGTCCAATTAAATATGTTGTCGATATAATTGCCCCCGTTTTAAATCATATTTTTAATCTCTCCTTAGCGTGTGGTGTATTTCCAAGAAAGATGCAAGTAGCGAAAGTAACCGTACTGTACAAAAAAGGTGATAAGAATGAGTTGGGGAATTACAGGCCCATTTCTATACTGCCCGTTTTTTCTAAAGCGCTAGAAAAAATAATTCATCGCCGTTTGGTAGACTTTTCAAAAAAACATAACCTTGTTACTTCCTCGCAGTTTGGTTTTAGAAATAATTGCTCAACTGAAACAGCCTTGCTTAGTCAAAAAGAATTTATATTAAAAAACTTTGAAAAGAAAAACTTGGTTCTCGGGGTGTTTTTAGACTTTACCAAGGCATTCGATTGTATTAGTCATAAGGTCCTATTTCAAAAACTTGGAAGTTTACGGTATCCGTGGGCAGGCGCTATTACTTCTGCAATCTTATCTAGGGCATCGACAGCAATATGTGTCCATCAATGGTAATTCCTCCACTATTAAGCCTATTACGTCAGGCGTTCCACAGGGTAGTGTATTAGGGCCATTCCTTTTTAATTTGTACATAAATGATATAATTAACGTCAATAAGGAGGCAAAATTTGTAATGTATGCTGATGATGCAAGCATATTCTTTTCCTCCGAAAACGCTGATGACCTAATCGATATGGCTAACTTAACTCTGTCTAGAATTAAATCTTGGGGTGATAGTAACTCGTTGATAGTAAATAGTAGCAAAACAAAAGCTGTTATTTTTCGTCCAAAAAATAAACATGTGGTGGTGTCTAAGCATCTCCGTTTTAATTCGTCTCTAATTGAAATAGTCAATTGTTTTAAAACTCTCGGAGTATTTTTTAGTGAAAATATGTCCTGGGATAGCCATATAAATTATATTATTCCAAAACTAGCTCGCGTGGTAGGGATTGTAAATCGCTACCGTTACATATTGCCAACAAATGTGAAACTCTTGATCTATAATTCCTTGTTTTACTCCCACTTAGCCTACTGCTACCTCGTTTGGGGTACATCAACATTAACTAATATTGAAAAACTGTTCATACTACAAAAGAAAATACTCAGAGGTATAGGTAATGTGCCTTTTGATTTTCACACTGCCGAATTATTTAGAACCTATAGGATAATTGATGTTCATAAATTGTATTCATATCGACTTTGTACCAGTTTTAAGAGTGAAAGATTAAAGGGCACATGTTTCCTAGAAAATCTTGCATTGTTAGAGGAAAATTCACCAGTGTATTCTACTCGTCATGCGGAGAAGTGGAAGATGGTCACGCAGCGAACGAACTATGGCTCTCAGATGCTCCAATTTACTCTTCCAAATTTGTTAAATACTTTTTGCAGTAGTAATGTTTCTCTTGAAAACTTGACTTTCAAAGACTTGCGTGAATATTTTTGTACATAATGCATTCCTTTCATAAAGCGTTATATGTTTTGTTTTTCTGTTAACAATACCTGCAGCTGCTAGTTGACGTGATTTTCATCTTTGTTTCCTGATGCTTGCCGCTGACCACTGTAAGGGGACCGAGGACCAGTCAAGCTGCATATCGCAGCTTTTTTCCTCGGGCTCCCCCATCAAAATTGATGGAAATAAAGATATTATTATTATTATTATTATTATTCTAAGCGCGCGGTACACGGAACGCGTTAACGGTTTGCTAAATGTCCCTAGTATTGTTCTCATTGGCTTCTTGGAACACTTTGGAACGAGGTGAAATAGATTGCAAGCTTCACCCTTGTTGGTGTTAGACTGGTGGCAGCTGATAAAACCCGTTTGCATTATTGACGTCTAACCCCTGGTTAGCTCAGTTGGTAGAGCGCTCCACCTGTAATGGAGAGGTCCCGGGTTCGATACCCGGACCAGGCGGATTTTTTCGGTTCCGCACCAGTCACCTTAGCTGTGTTTGGAGATTTGTGTTTCTCTTCTCCAGGGATTATCTTTGTCTTTCGTCATGTTGGGGTACACGTAGATGGTGTCGCACCACCCTTTAAGGCCGGTTCATACATACAGCGCTGCTGCAGCACTGTACCATCAATATAGCGCGAAAGTCAGCGCTATCTGCAGCGCTAATAGCGAACGTCTCTGTCGCCTGGCGTCGTTACCCTACAGAGCTAGAGACCCGTTGCTAGCAGGGGGCGCGAGCGCATCCGCAAGACGCGACCATGTTTTGCTGGCAGCACCATCCAGGCGGCGCTGTAGCGTTCGATTTTGACGTGCCACGTTCGAATGCAAGCATCTGTCAGCATCTGTACAGCGCAGTGACAAAACGTCTAAAAGAAAAAGATAGAATAAAAAAAAAAATAATTATGCATCTCGCGGCCTCAGTGTCTCATTAAAAATTCCTTTCAGCTTTTTTATTTGTATTGCTTTCTTTCATACCCTCCTTGAGCCCGTATGTTTCATTTTTCGTGATAGCGAAGGCGGAGTTGCCTGGAAAAGCGTGTTCCCCTAAACGATGCTCGCACTGCACGAGCGCACGTGCTTGGCGGGGTCACTAAAAGCTCAGAGCTCGCTCTTTAGCCTCTGCTACGCTGGCACTTAAGATGGAACGGAGTATAAAGAAACTGCAGTGGGGGAAGCGTATTGACGCATGTTCGAAACGCGAGCCAAATATTCTATTTTGCTCGCCTGCAACGCTGCTCAAAACTTGAGAGCTCCGTAGTGTCATGAAACTCGAGACTTTCGCGACGCCATGAACAGCTTTGTCTGCACTTCGGTTATTGAAGGGTGCAAGCTGACGAAAAGAACGGAAACAGACGAAACACGCGCGCCGAGCGTCGCCGCTTTGAAGGCCGCCGGTCTTGCATCGATCTCGTCGTCTGCTCCGTCAGGACTCCGCGAGAAGGAAGGAAGGGGGCGCGCGGTGGAAGGAGGAGGGAAGGGGGGAGGGGGGTCGCTGCTCTCTTTTCCCTTCTCTCTCATACCCCAGCTTATTTCTGGATACTCGCTTTTTTGGCGCTTTCGCTGTGTTTGTTGTAGCCGTTGCGTCGTCGTCGTCTTCTGGCGGCGGCCTGCGTTGCGGCGGGCGCAAAAAAAAAAGGAGGGGGAGTAGCCTCGCTCCTTCGCTCGCTCTCTCGGGCCGACTGGCCGCCGTTTCGCGGCGGCGGCAGCAGTCGACGCGCGTCGGGGAAAGCGCGGCGGCGCTGCCTGTGTCCGACCACCGCTGCCTGCCTGCTCCGTTCGCGGTCGACGGCGTCGTCTGCTCGCACCGACCTTGAACGCCGCCGGGGTTCCTCCTCTTGCGACGACGACCGCCGGGCGACCACGGAAGAGCGACTCGTCGTTCTCTTTGGGTCATACACACGCCGGGGAACGTCCTGCTTGGTGACGCGGTTTGTTGTTTGGTCGGCTTTGGTTTCCGGAAGAAGTACTTTTGTTTTTGTACGAACTTCAACCGGTGTCTCCTGCGACGACGATGGATGTGGACGACTTTGCCCGGAGCACGTGATGGTTTGGAGGGATATGGATGAACGGGACAGAGAGTCTGCTCGGCGCTGCTTGTGTTGTCGTTGTCACCGCCGTCGTCGCCGACTGGGATTCAGCCACTGAACGTTTTTTTTTTTTTTTGCGAACTGCACACCTCGGGCATACGCGGTGACGCGCGGCCACACCGCGACCCGTGTGTGTGGGTGTTTGTGCTGCGTGTGTTTCTTTTTTTTTTTTTTCCGTGCTTGCGCGAGCGAGCACGCGCCTACCAGACCCCCGCAGATTTGGGAAGAGAGACGAAAGAAGAGACCACGGGGAAACCGACTCGCATCTTCGTGCATACGCACCCACGGGACTTCCGCAAACAACGTAACAGTCGACAATGCCGTATGTTGTGCACCTGTCTCCCAAGACGTATCCCGACAGCGCAATGAGTCGGGCGTCGGTTCGCTAGCCGGTCGCGTCCACTTGGAAGAAACAAGAGAGGTTTTAGCGAAGACCGCCGCAAAGAGCGTCGAGGCCAGGTGGGGGCCGGGGGTGGGAACCCCGGCGAGTCGCGGTTGCACGCTGGATCCCCTGGTGCTGCTGTGGCTGAGCCAGACCCGCACCGACAGCCTGGCCACCCTGGCCAGCCCGCGGCGCAAGAAGGGGCCCCCCGGGCCTGCCCCGGGGGGCTCGGCGGGGGCCCGCAAGCGGCTCCTGGCCGAGGACAGCTCGCCCGAGGTGAGCTCGAGCAGCGTCGGCCCCGCCAAGGTCCGCGCCGCCCAGGGCTCGTCCGGAGTGAGCCCCGTGCCGTCGCTCTCGTCCTCGGACATCGCCGAGGTCGACCTCGACTTTTGGGACCTGGACATCAACAACGAGTCCAACAGCACCTGCTCAGGTAACGCCCGAGAACGTACTCGGCTTCTCCTGCCGGGCTTTCCTGCTGGACATCTATAGGACTCATCTATCGGGAAACGTCGACGTGCCAAACCAGCAAAGGTCGTTTGGTGCGGCTGAGGATGAATTTCGTCCCCCCGGTTTTATCCGGAAGCTCGGTTACACGGCGCGTTCTCCGCAATGACCCTTCTCCGTCTGAGTGCGGGCACCTCGACCGAGAGTCAAACCCTTTAACGGCACTGTCTGGCACACATGTCGAAAACCAAAAACAACAGATGAAAACACAGAAACGATTTAATTCGGCTCGCCTCTCGCTTACTTTCTCTTCAAACTGTTTGTCGCCTCCGCGAAAAGGCAGAGCTGTTTGACGAAGACGCCAACGTCGCCGGATCGGTCCGCTTGACCCGCTTGGTCGGTTGAATCGTCGTAACATGTCGCGAATAATTGTGCTACTAGCCGCGTATAGCTGCCAGTCTACAACCTTGAACGGCAGAAAAGATTTATGACAATTAGCGGTCTGTCAAGCTAAAGGGGGGGGGGGGGGGGATCGATTGCCCCCCCCTACGCGGTTCGGTGCTTACTGCTTGGAGATACATTGCAGTGCCGCTTCGGCTGTTGGAGAACGCGCGAACATGAGAGCATCGAGAGCGTAGGGAGCACGATCTTCAAACGATCTTCAAACATTGAAGAGGGAGAGAGAGAGATGCATATATGTACGTATACTATGCACGGCTGGCTCCATCTGCTGACACAATGAACCAATTGTTTATAGTGATCTTTGGACCGACCGAACACGCTCGATGATCAGCTTCGACGTTTGACGGGACGCACGATATTGCATCAGTGTACAGGTCGTTTTACTTGATGATGTAATTGTGTTGCGTGTACATTCGGACAGCGGGAAGTTGGTCAGCCCCAGTTGGGCGTCTCCGCTCTATGGATCATGAAAAGCTTTAGCCACTGCAGGGTGAGTGGTACCGACCACAGGGTGGTCATCCAGATCGAGGACGCAGGGTGGTCATCCAGATTGAGGCTAGGACACCTGGGTTCTGGAACGCGAGCTTAAGACACTCGGCCACCGATCTCTTTTTATTCTTTATTTCACCTTGACCAGTTGAGGTACAGTCACTGATCTTCAAACAATGACTACGCGTATTTCAATTAGCAATTTGCAACGGTGGGACGTGCTACATCGCTCGATTCCCTCGTCGATGATGGCAAACCTGGTTTATCCCCAACCTCGGGGTTCATTCCGCGCCGCATTGACAAAGGGTTGCAGAGGTCCCTTTGTGAAAACACGGCTTTGAAAGCTTGCCCCTTTTCCTCCAATGGGGTGGAAGCGAATACCTGCAGCGCCGTGCTCGAGGAGTGTGCCTTTCTCATTATTTTTGTGGCTAGACGACCTGTGCCACAGAGGGGAGGAATCTGCCCAGTCGTGGCCAGGGGACGGGTCCCGGTATCTTATCGACGGGATAGCGGCGTGCAGCCCGGCATATCGTCGTCTCCGCAGGGACCAGTGTGTCGCCGAGCCAACCGGCGCTCTTTCTCCGACACGGCGATAAACGGGCAACTGCGCATCTCTTCTCCACCCTCCCCCGTGCGAATGCGACACTCTGTCGCGAAGCCAGCGGATTTATACCGGTGTATACTTAACCTTGGCCGTCGGCGTGCGGTCTTGGCGGCGACGCGCCCTTTTCTATTTATTGTCAGTTTTACGAGGGGGGCGGACCGGGGTGGAAAAGGTGTTAATAAACGTCGAATCTGTCTTGTCTGTAGGCCATTTTGATATTCGCTTTCTGCGCCCTAGCTCTCTTCTGAGGAATATCACACGCCGCGTGTAAGTCCAGAAACGAGCAAGTCAGCTGTTTTTTGTTTTTGTTTTTTGTCGTTTGAGGGGGGGGGGGGGGGGGGGGGTGTTATGAAGTAACCTTGAGCGGGTATGTTTTTCGGTGCTCTGCGGTCGTTAGCGAACGCCAAAAGTCACGGTTCTGTAGCAGCGACACGGAACTAAATTGCGTCCGTGGTGGTGATCGAAATATGCCGTGTTATGCGTCGAGGGGTCGTGTTGTTGACGGCCACGAGAAGGTTATGAACCGACGAGGGCTTCTTCCAGCCCGTCGGGAGGGGAAGCAAAGAAATGACCGGCCTTGGCTTGGATTCAAAAGTGGCTATAACCCCCTTTCCCGTTTCGTCTCGCCCTCTCTTTTGCGGAGCGTCGCACTTGTCGTCTCTTCTGGCCCCGGAATAGCGCTTTTGGAACGAGCCGCCGTTCTGTTCGCGGAAAATGCTTTCCGCGTGCGTAAGGTGCTTTTATTTAGGCGCGTAGTCGTCGCCCTGCCTCCGAAGAAGCCAGGGACCTTGACGGGGGCCTGGGACAGTCGCTTGGGGGCAGGCGAGCAAACTCTCTCTCTCTTCAGCGTGGTAGATGCTCCGGGGGCCAGCAGGGAGTCTACAGGGGGGCCTCCTCGCGCGTGACATTTCTAGATTTTCACAAAACGTCTACTTGAGATCGTTTCGATTCGAGGTTGCGACTTCGCGAGCTTTGGACGCGGTGTCGGGAAGCTCGGGCCCAAATCGTCTCCTTCCCTCCCTTCGTGGACCGTTGTAACATTTCTTCGGGACGGAAAAATTGTTTCCTGCCATTTCAGATCGAGCTTCGGATGACTGGTAACGACAATCTGTAACCACTAAGATGGTTCACGTGTCGTTAATCTGAAGCGTAACTTGTGTAGTTAGGCGCTAGTCGGGGGTGGGGGGCGTGTTGTTCACACCAAACGAAGCAGCCAGCCAACAGTTCACCGACACGGCGGGGAGAGCTTTCTGGCGGAATGAGCGGTCTTGCGCAGGCGTCGCTCGTCCGCTGTTGTGTCCCTTTGCGGCGAGTAAAGGGCAATTCACACACACGCACACACCTGCGTCGAGTCCGACAGAGTGGAACTGCGAGGGATTGCGACGTACGGGTTGCTATGGCAACAGCTGCGTCGGCTCCCCAACAAAACGGGCTAAAAACCGGTTTTGTTGTAGCCGACGCGACGTACTCGCGCTGGTGTGTCAACTAACCTTAAAAGAGACGGCAACGAAAAGAGGCTCTAAACAGATCTGTATTTGTCGTGTCTGTGAGTCACGTCTGTCTGTCTGCCATCTTGGAACGAGGCTAGGTGGCGTAAGCTACCGCCCGATCCAAAGGGCTCAGCCGTATTCATCCATCCATCCATCCATCCATGGATTCGCGAGCGCCGCTCACGAATTCTTTTGTAGAAAGTACATTAAACTATAGACCTCACGTCGCAGATGGACTTATTATCGCTTCGACAATAAGCTACATTTAAGGGTGCAGGCGAGTTGGTTAGCCGACTCGGTGGCTCCGAGGCAAAGCGCCGGCCTACGGATCTCCAGGCGGCGGGTTCGAATCCCAGCCGAGGTGCCCGCAATCGGACGGGCACCTCGGCCGAGATTCCAACCCAACGACGGCGTCTGGCAGATCTGGCAGATCCCAGCGGAGGACCCCAATCGGACGGGCGCCTCGGCCCGTCAGATAATAGATAATTATTGCGCTTTCGCCGCAATAACAAGGTCGAGTAATTCCTAGGTGGCTGAATTTAATCCTCGGTCCTCCGCTGGGACGAGCCAGATGCCCGTCGTTGGGTTGGCACGTGAAGCCCCCCCCCCCCCCCCCCCCCCCAAATTTGACGTTTTAGCTGGTAAATATTTAAACCTGGAGAGTGGGAAGACGGGGAGAGGAGAGATATCCGTGTTGTCCCGTCCCTAGGTTTCTTCGCGCTCCAGGGCTAAAAATGTCAATACAGAGAGAGCGGTTTTTTTCTTTCTTCTTTTTTTTTTTTTACGATTTTACATTTGCTCTTGCATAAAGAGAGCGTGAACCTAAGTTGTTAATACTGTTCTAAGCGGTTAAACATGCAGATGTTTCGCGTTCGCGTTATATAAATAATAATTTAAAAAATACTTTTTTTTTTCTTGTTTTCTTTATTACGTTCGACATGTTTTGCGCCAGTGAAAGCAGTACGCTTCGTACCTTTAAAAAAAAAAGAAAAAAAGGATAGTGTCGAACGCCAATGTGCGCTGGCTCTCTTTTCCAAGCTCGTTCTCGCTGTGACGATCACAGCTGGCTTCGTCCCCAATGTCGTTGACCCGTGGATCAAAGACACCCATTAAGTAAGACTTACAAGGCTCGAAGCACGTATCTCGTTCGGTGCAAGTAAATACTTCGACGCTCTGCTTCTTCCGTAGAAGGGTGGCGAGCTCGGCTTAGTTGGCGAGCGTTAAAGGGGTACGGAAACCAAATTCTGGAGCTCATTTCTTTGTTTCAACACGACGCAGGTAGCAGCACAACCACAGAAACATAAATATTGCGCTAGAAAACGCAAGAAAACATATTTTGAAGTGAATTAAACGATAATCAAAAACCACCTGGTAGTTGGTTATGAAGCTTCAATGGAATGTCGTGACGACAACATGCCTCTGAAAGCAGCGCCGCAGCGGTATGTCCGCTCACTGGTATAGATTGCCTAGGCCTGAACGCAATACCGAGGCGTCTTGGTGGAAAGAGCCAAAACGAAGTGAGCCACCTTGGTTTCAGCTCTCGCGCGACGTGCAAACGCGTGCTTCGGTTGTTCTCAGGTTTGGTGCGCGTGCTGGCCCCGCGATATCTACAGCCCTTGGGTACTTCGACAAAGCGAGATTGTAACGCGTTGACGCCTCCAAGTGGCAAAACTCGTCATTACGGTACGCTTGGTCGTCCGAGGCATGATGACGTCAAGACGTCTGCCGGATCTCCCGAGATGCATCGCGCTCCTCCATGGCTGATTTTGAAGCGCTCGCCAAAATCGCGGCATTTAGAGCATAAAATATAGCCATCTGCTCAAAATACGACCGTGCGATTATTCATTACAGGCTTAGCTGATCATATTGAACTCATTTCTTGATGTTTTCTCTATATTTCAAGTTTCGATTCCGTATCCCTTTAAACATAATCAACATAAGCGAAACAAAAAAAGTAGGAAACTGTATTCTTCTAGTTTCCTACCGTTTTCCCGCCAATTTTAACCGTGTTTGCTGCTTACCGTTTTTTTTAATGTGAACTAATAGACTGGCATTACTGGCAATGAATTAACTTGAAATGAAAATATGGTTAAACGAGTTAGATATCTAGGACCGTTTAATAACAACTCGGAGACGATAGAAGCAGGTTTGTGGCTCGCGGGAAAAATCGACCCCTGTCAGATTATATAGGCTCATGTGCGTGGAGGTGGGCCGGACATCTACTGACAGTTTTGTACAGTATCGTCGGAATCCTCGCTCATTGTATCGATTTTTCAAACCGCGCCACCACAACACTTCTATTTTGCGAGACGCGGGCGTTTGAGAAGCGTAGGCCGTTTATAAAATCTCAGACCGCGTCCGTTAGTTTACGAGGAGGACTTTGTTGGAGAAGTGTTGGGACCGAGCGGTTGTCCGGGCACTTTGGGCACGGCAGGGTGCCGAGCCAGGGCAGGAACACATGTGGTAGCCGGAATCGGAAAGGACCAGGAAGCAGAAGGTATGCCTCTTATATAACTCTTTATATATACATATGAACAGGTTACATCAACTCAAGAACACTGTCGAGAACACAGTCGAGAACACACTCTAGCAGCACCCTGCTGCTCGTTTTATAATGTCACATTTCCCCACAGGAGTCAACGCTTTCGGGAAGGGGCTCGTCGGTGTGAGGGGGAAGCTTGCATCCGCTGGCGGCGGTGATATTGTTATGCGGCAGTCATTCTTGGGTGTTTAGCTTTCTTGCGACGATTAGGCCAGGCTCGCGAATAAATGACGTGCCGGAGAACCCGGGTGTAGGCGCCTGATCCGCGTGGTATTTAATGCTCATGAGAGATCGCTCGTTTTTCTGACTCCCCTCTCGGAATAGAAAGACGGTGTTTAGTAACCGACCTAAGCGATAAAATGTGTTGCTCAAATAGCCTGTCTAAGTAAAGGCGAAAAAAAGAAAAGAAAGAACGACGTCTGTGTACTGTTTACTGCGAAAGTGTCGCGCGTGAGGCGAGATGACTTATCTAATCAGTGGCAAATAAAAGGAAAGATTAAAACGAAAACATGAAGGTCCACAGGGTCACATCTATTTTGTCCGTCGCTTTTTTTCCTCCAAAAACGTCGAAGGGAAAGTCGGATAGACGAAGTCCGACCGAAAGAGGAACGGGCGCGAAAAGTCAAACCAAAACGACAAAGAAAACAAAAACGCCATGCTTCTTTACTTGTACTTGCCGTGCACCTGTGACTCACTTTACCACCTCCCTCTTTTTCTCTCTCTCTCGCTCTTGGAGCTGGTATGGGACAAACAAAACATCGGGGAAAAAAAACACACGAAAGATTGGTTGATGGGGAGGGAAGATGGCGTGCTCGGCCCAAGAATGGGGAAGTGGAGGTAGCGACTCTTGATTGCTTTGGGACGAGGAGGAGCTGGGCGAACAACTATTCGTTTTTTTTTTTTTCTTCTTCTTTTTTTCTGCGGGGAGGGAGGGAGGGAGGGGGGTGGACTAGGAAGTGCAGCTGGGGAAAAGATGGAAAGCGACCAGGGGGGAAAAGTAAATACAGCGAAGCGGTAGGAGGGGAGCCAGCGACTGGGAAGTCGGACGTGGGGTTGGAGGTCTCTTGGCCTGTGCAGCCTGCTGTCCTTGAAGCCCCGCCGATTGTGCCTGCTTGTCTGGGAGAATGGAGGTTAGAGGAAGTTGGGTTAGGAGGGGAACAGGGCAGCATGCGGTCTGCCCCGACGAAATGGGCGAAAAGGGAGGGTGGCTTCCTCGCCGGCCCCACTATGCCGCGCTGGCAGCTGCGTGTCGGAATGGGGAAGAGCCGGGGAGAGTTTGGGTGGGGAGGAGGGTCAGGGGGTGGAGGCGGGCCGTCGAGTGGTTAGTCGCTCGCGTGGTTCGGTCGGTGGGGTCGGTTGCACCCCCGACTTCCGGATGACCTGCATTTGGATCCTTCTCACTTTCTTCCGTTTCGCCCGCTTTGGGTTTCTGTTTTTCGTTGGTAGGGGCTCCTGTTTTGGGGATTTTTGTTTCGTGCGTGGGGTGAAGGTTTCGCTTGCTGCTGGTATGGGGCACTTGGATATTGTTCATTTTGTTGCGAGGTTCGGCCGACCTTGGCTAAGAATTTGACCGCCTGGCTAGCGCCAAGTAGTGAAAAGATTTTCCACTGTAGTCCGCCTGAATTTCTTTATTACTTTTTTTGTTTTGTGAAGACGTTTAAGACTATGTTTCTCTTTATTAATGAAAATAGTGAAAAATGAAAAGAAAAATAGGTAGTTGCTCCCGGATGCTGTCTAGGTTTATTTTAGGTGCGTGTCCCCTTCGTCACATTTCGCGTCCCATTCTGTGGTCATCCCTTAGCTCCCGCTTCCTGCAGAAATAACTGTTGTCTAATATGAAAGGAAAGAATTACGGCCCAACAGTAACGAGCGTACTAATCGAATTCGAGCACATGCCGGGCGATCTCTTTTAACGAGACTACAACGGAAACTATATCGTTTTCGCTAGCACTTTTAACTCCATCACATTCTCTCCTTTTATTTTTTTGTCTTCGAATAAAATAAATTCTCGTTAGCTATTTTCCCCATGAAGTCTAAAAAACAGGCTGCCTCTGGCTGGCGCTTTGTCATTACTCTTATTTCTCGGCGATTTTTGGCGTCCATTGCCCGGAACACGACACACACACACACGCACAGAGAGAGAAAAATGAAGACTTAACAAGCGTACGTTTTCCCAAGCGAGCCTCGTTGCTGCTCTTGTGACTGGACTGCGACTTCTGCAACGGATATAGATGAGAGTGGTGGGCCCGAGGCAACGTTACTAGAACAACTCTGTTGGGAAACTGCCATAGAGCCTGCTTTGAAAAAGTGACTCCGATCCGTACTCGTGAACCGAACTAATGGCGATCGCAACGCCGCCATATCTCCTACAGCGGCCACTCCGAGAACTGCCCGGCTGCACGTATTGGTTCAGGTGGAGTCTCGCGAGGGTCTGTGGCGCCATCTCGGAGTACTATTTCGCGGTAGTTAATATAAATAAGTCATGTTTTGGCTCGTCGCTAAAAGGCGGCGCTGATATCGCATATAGTTTGGTCTCGGTGGACACGAGCGGTCCCAACGTTGGCCCAAGGCGTCAGTGGGGGCCATCTAGCGCCGAATGAGGGATGGTAAGAGGTTAAACCGAGCCGAGGAGCGAGCGGACCCCATGCCGACCTTGCTCTCTCTTCTTTCGCCTCGAGCGAGGAAAAGGCTGAAGGAGAGGGTCCACTCGCGGTCTGAAGCCTCTTTTCCTCGTCACCGACCCATCCAATCTGGACCGGTGAAAATAAACACTGCGGGGAAACCAAGTTTATGCCGGCTCTCTTTAGTAAAAATAAACAGACTGGTGCTTTTTGTCGTTTCTTGTTTTTTTTTTTTTTCTTCTCCAGAGAGAGAGAGCGAGAGAGATAGAGCAGGCAGTTCTGTATTTTGGCTTTGTGTGTGCTGGCGGGCGCGCCTGTGTGTGGCACTGCGAGTTTTATGCCAGTATCACCGATTGGCGATCTTCATCGAGTTTTCGAACCTACTTTCACGACAACTCTATCTAGACCGCCAGACGCCGTGAATGTTGTGAACTGCCCGAGAAAGCTGTCGAGCGACCGTTTTCTGTTCTAGCCGCCATGTGCTGTCGATGTCGCGGAAGTCACCAAGAAAATGGAATACGCGTGCATTGCGTCGTCGTTAGCGGATCCCGTCTGTGACAGGGGGTTCTTTCTCTTTTGGACGACGGCCGGCCTTCAGCACGCGCCTTCCGTCGTGCTTTGGCTGCACGCTTCAAGCTCTCCGAAGTATTACGGAAGTTACGAAGCTTGGCGCTGCAGAGGCAGTCTTTACCGTTCTTATCCTGCCTTTGACGACCATTCGAATAATCGCCTTCTGCACGCTGCCATCTATGCCTACTGCATTGCGGGGCACGTACTGGACATAGCTCTGTTAGGTGACATGGCGGTGACTCGGCATTTTTCTTCTGGGTGATAAGCGCCGCGAAGGTGTATATAGTGGCATCCTTTAGACAAGCAAACAACTGAAGCCGCAAGCAGTTGCCGCACGGTTGCGGCAGATGTCGCCACGGCACTAGCGTCGCTTCCTCTTCGCGTATCGTTTGGCTCGGAGCATTGGTGCATGTGCGAATGCGGCGGGCGGTCCAGCCCACGCTGCTCAGCTGTTCCTCTGCAGCTTTCCAGCCGAGGCTCTCCGTTTCTTTCGTCGTTGTTTTCTCGCTCGCTTTCTTTTTGGTTATTCCTCGCGCCCTTTGTCTTCGCCCCCGAGTGCCGTCGAACCGCTTCGTATCCCTCGGAAAGACGATGTTGCATTGTGCGCCGCTTTCGCCCAGGCCGGACGAGTGGCTGGCATCAACGACCTATTGTCGGGCTGCCGCTTGCCTTTGATTTCTTTACCTTCTTGCGCGCGGCACGGCTGTGTTTAGGGCTGTCTTGGTTTCCTTCTTTATTTTGTTTATACACGCGCCTAATGAACTCCGTCACCCCCCTACAGGATGAGAGTGCGAGGCTGCGTAGTCTTCGAGTCGTGCCTCAGTCTCTCGCCACGTGATCACTCTCCCGCCCCGCGCATACGGGAAGCGAGGTCACGCGATGAAAGTGAGATGCGTGATTGGTCTTCTCTCTGGCCGGAGTGAGGCGTTCGAGCGACTTGACTGACGCCCATTGCCTTCTTCTAAAGTCTCGAAAAGTGCGAGCTCGGCGCGAGAACAGAAAAAAAAAAAAAAAAAAATAGAAAGCAAAACGAGAAAAAACAAACGTTGTATCTCCAAACATAACGACTGAACAGTTGTGTTCCCAAATGGTCCGACGTATCTTTTTTTTTTCTTTCTTTCCCCATAGAATGTTTTTTTTTTTGGCCCGCTTTCTGGTTTGTGTTATGTTTCACTATTTTGTGACGTCATTGTGCCCGCGGCTCTCTTATGCCCACATTCATTTTCCCATTGTTGCTTCCTTCAGTTGTGGTTGTAACTTGTAATTACCTCTACCTCCAATAGGGCCGCGTAATCGGTGTTCTCCCGCGCACGGGGTGAGGCTACGCGCGTTTTTGGAGTATGTCTGCTAATAAAGCCCACTGAGGAAAGCCGAAATCGAAGAAATGATTGCCGAAATTGCTGCGAAACATTTCGTTTCGCTAAATGTGCTCTAACATTTCTTTATTAAACTGATTAGGAAGTGCTTCCAGGAAAAATCTAGGAATATGTTTCTTCGACGTCAAGGAACACTTTTGGCACATTTAAAATCAATTCACATGATTTACCGATCTAATGGTACTTCCCGCGACCAACCCCTAACTTTGGTCGTTGCATTACTGCAATTCAAATGTTTCCCTCTTACTACATAAACACAATGATACCGTCTTTAAGTGTATTTGCCCTTCAGAGGCTAATAATGTATCCTGTCGCATATTCGTTGGGCGCATCACCCCCTGCACGCATACTTAAGTGGTGTACAACGGATGCGTACCGCCATGGTTACAAAGGGGGGGTATCGGTGGGGCGAGTGGGCCCGCGCACACCAGCTCGGAGTACGTGGGGCCAAAGCTCGCGATGCAGAACCCAGGGACCCTGGGTTCAATCCCCGCCTCTGCCCGTTTCGACTTGGATGAGCATCGTACCGGCGTGCGGTCGTGTGGTAAAGACCCCAGGCTAGCGGTTGTACCGCACTGGCTAAATCTCTCATCTACAGCTGGGAGACAAGTGGCCCGTTGAGGCACACTAAGTTCATGCCGTATAAACATACCCCCCCCCCCCCTTTTTTTTTCCTTTTTTTTTTTGTTACAAATTGAGGCGCGAAATTGCGAAGGGTTCACCGATTGATGCTGTCGCATCGAAAATCCACGAACAAGGAAGCAAGCCTTCGCGTATCTTGTTCCTTTCTGCGTTTACTTCTCCCCAAGTGTTCGCAGTATCGGTAGTTGGCGGTATATCTCGCGAAACAATTTTTTTTAAAGTGTTTTGGAGCGTTTGGTGATGCAACAAAACGGATGGCGAATCTCCCTCAGCCGTTGCTCCGGCGTCGCGTGTTCGCCGGCGCTTTTTTGCCCGCTGTGCTCCTCTGACCTTCCGGCGAGCGTCGGGGCGGATGCGTTCCCCAGTTGGGAAGCGCCTTCGAGAAGTCTATTTGCGGCGACCTCCCCCTCGCTTTGCAACTGCCTGAGAGCAGTGTCGTCGTCTGTGCGCACTGCCGTTGAGACTGCCGCTTGGCCTTTTTCAGAACGACCGACTGCGTAGTCGCTGACGGCTTCAGAGAAACGCACGACGAGTCCGTCTTGTTATCGCAGCCAATGCGGCATTAGCTGATACGAGCGCCAAAGAAGGAATTACTTAGCAAGAACACGATGTGTTTTCTTAATGACTTATACATTGCAAAGCTGGTTCAGGCATTTGTGTCGCGAGGATGTATCGACGAGTAGGTTTTCATATGAAGCCAAGAAGAGTAAATGTTTTTCTCTTCGCCCGAATCTGGCGACGCAGTTTTAATTTCGAACCACCTACTCAGTTTACCCATGTTGCTCTTGACCCATATAGCCCCTAATTTGCGTAATCATCATGAACGGCCGCTACAGAAAATCTTAGCAACCGGTGTAAAGCTGTTTCCTGCCTCACAGACCTGCCAATAGCTGTCGATTCCGGCCCGCGTCTAGTTCTCCGTTTCCAGGCACAATGTGACTTCTGTGTGTCCCATTTTTATTTGTGTTATATTCGATCACGAGCGGAGGCGTCCTACTAGGTAGGAAAATCTATTCAGGGCAATCCGAACCCCGAAACAAATACCTTTCTGGTTTTTTTCCCCCGCGAGATAACGGCATTTCGTCGCGCCGTAAAGGAGGCAACAACAAAAAGGTTTCACCAAAACAAACTCGCGTTACTGTCCCAAAACAAAAGCGGAGGGGGAAACGAAAATGGAGCAAGGTGTTATCTGTTGCGGCAGGAATCTGCGCTCGACGGCTTGACTCCCCCCCCTTTTTTTTTTTTTTTTTTTTGTACCATTTGAACGCAAGCGCTTGCGAAGGTGCTAACGTGGTCGTTTTGGTCGGTGCGCTTATGTGACCTGGGAGAGAAACGTGACCTCCGCGTGTTTGTTTGGCGGGTTTGGAAACAACGAAAAAGCCTCGAGGAGGCGTTCTTTTGCGGTGTCTGAATCAGAAACGGGGCCCGGGGGTGCCATGTTGCACGTTTTGGACTCCCAGGAGACTAGGGAGAAGGAAGTGACGTCAACGACACAGCAAACGCAGATTGGATGTTGACAGAAGAAAACGAAATCAACACCCAATCTGCGTTTGTTGCTTTGTTGACGTCACTTCCTTCTCCCTAGTCTCCTGGGAGTCCAGAACGTGCAACATGGCACCCCTGATCTCGTTCGCGCATCCCTTGGCAGGAGTGAACCTTTGGCGCAGTGGTTCCGTGGCGAGGCGGTGCCGTACAGACACCACCACCTCTCTCTTCTTCGTCCGTAATAATGTATACTTTTCGGTCGTCCTTTTTAACGTTTGTTTCGATGTTTCATGGGCAGGAACTGTTCGGATAAGGCCTCGATGCTGCCAACGCACGCTCTGGGCAGAATGGCTGCCGCTTTCGTGAGCAGGCTGAAAGATTGGCGGTTCGTTTGGGGGGTTACAGTGCGCAGCCGTTGGGTGCTCGGTCGAACCCTCTGCTGCGTGCAAGCGAACGTTGTAGCGGCGGTTTGTTTACACGCGTTCCTGCTGACCGCTCCTCGGCCAAGAGAAACAGGGCACGCAGAAAGAGAGCTGCTGCCTTCGCAGTGGCTGAGGGTTGTGTGTGCGTGGACGTGCGCGCTTCCGTCGTAAATAAACCGGCGCGTTGACTTCTCCTCCTGTCCGGACTCTCTCCTCGAAGCTGCCGGCAAAACAGCGAGCCCCCCAACATGGGGCTTGGGTCTCGCGCGATTACAAGTGCGACCCCTTTGGGCACCGCCACTCTTGCCGGCCCTCTCGGGGCGGGCCGAGTTCCTGGTTGGACGTTGACCCCACCCCCCTGGGACGATTCCTCCAAATTCTTTCTGGCATCTGAAACTAACTTGGTGGTATGATTTAGAAAGTGCCGCAACCGCTTTCGTCTATTTTTGTGTCGTGTGTGCTGAGGCTATGCCTCGAAAACGAGTGGCAGTGTTGCGAATGGTGGGGGAGTGAGCGCGCAGTTTTCGGAGGTGCTGTCGTTAGAATGTTTTCGACACACCGTTTGTGTAATACCGCTACCGCTATACCGGTCCCGCTTGTCGAAACCGGATGGGAAACGTAGCTCAAAGAGAACGTTTCGGGCAACCATCATCTACGACAGGGGTCTCTATTTCGTTCGAGTGGGGGGGCCAGATAGCCCTCCCCGGAAAGTTCGAGGGCAGGGGGGGAAAATCACGTTGCGAAGTAGCCGAGTCTCTCGGCGGCACCTTTAGGATTTCCTAGAGGAGGGACCTCGTACCGTCTGCTTTTCGCAAACTCCCCGTTTGGCGGTCACATTTATATATCTTTGATTCCTTTATGTGACTGTGCTTGAGGCCCATCTCTGATGTGATAAGAAGATTTAAAATGAGACTGCGCCGCTAACGTCCTGGCATTTTTCGATAGAACGAGAGAGAAGACACACTGTCGATGCCATGTCGCACAATTCTCTCGGGAACTAATCAAATTCAACGTGTCTTGAAAAAAAAAAAAGAAAGAACTTTTTATGCAATTGTCTGACACTTTTTTATATCAGCACTTTAATACAATTTTCACGTTTAAATGGCACTTTTTGAGTGCTAGAAATCCGAGTTTTATCTTAGGAGGTTCTTCCTGCTGAGCACGAGTTCGTGCGGCCGCGTGCGCTTGTGGCATAGTAAATTGTCGTAGATCGTACCACGACCACTCGATTAGAACGTGGTCGTACAGGTACAGAACACGAGAATAATAATACAATACATTTTTTTTCTTTTTTTTTTTTTGGAATACATTTCGCTTTGTAACCACGTAAGCCAAGAAGGCTTGTGTGTGGGACGCGGCAGGTGACTAACAACCAGATTTTGTACAGTTTCCACTCATTCTATGAGTTTATGAGTCTATGAGCCGAGAAGGCAAAGACGAAACAATACTCAGTTCAAAAGAAAACGGAATGGAGACAAATGTTACAACAGTAACAGTATTAGGTAATAGGAATCCTCTCCTAAATCGTTTTCCCGACTCCGCTGCGCTGTTTAGAACGAAAACGCTACTCCTGCGCAGGTGCGGCGCTAACCTTGCCTCCAGAGACCCGGGGTCTCGTAGCGGGTGGAGGAGGCCGTTGCGCGATCGGCGGAAACGATCCACGAAAAGTCCCTAATGGCATTCCCCGGCGCTCTCCCAGCTACCGGTTCGGAAGACGTTCTACGGGGAGGTCCTGACCTCGGCATCTTTCCAGAGAAAAGGGAGATCGGCAGGAGCGGTCTTTGTCGGAGGATTCCGAGACAACTCCGACACGTGGCTGTAAAGAGAGGCTAGTAAACAAAGGCTCCGAGCTCCTCCTCCGACCAACTGCCGTCCTCCCCCCGGCACAATCGGCGGGGGCATGTGGATTCCCTTTTGACGCAAACGCAGGCCGGCCGCTGCATTGTTTCGCTCTTGCGCTGACGCAGTCTTGAACCCCGGCGGTTCGCCCGAGGTCTACGGACTGCTAACGGAGCGCGGGACTCAAGGTCACTCGACTATATACCACCTTTAGAAAAAGTTTTTTTTTTTTTTCTTCTTGTTTTGTTTCGTTTTCGATTCCTCCTTCGCCTCTTTGTCTAGTTTGGACTCTTTTTTTTGTGAGTCTTCTGATATATTCTTTTCTGTTTTGTTAGTTTTTCTTTCGATGTGCGATCGCGGCAGGCTGTGTCTTCACTCGGGGCGTGGTTCGAGTCCGGCGTGTTGCTCGAAGCGAGTCTGAGGTCGTGCGGCGCTTGGGGACGGAAGCTCGGAAGCGAAGCTCGCAGGCATCCGTGGCCGAGAAGCCGCCATTTTTGCGCCATGAACTTCCCGGGCTACGAGGAGGCGCCTTACACTCTGGCGGCGCCCGTGACCACCACCACGGCCGACTACGGCTTTTGGCGTGCGTAGACTACTTGCCTGTTCCGTTCAACTTAACCGTTCGCCTTACCTTACCCGTTTCGCTTTTCCACACTTCATCCGCGGTTGTTGGTGCACGGCGGGCACGTGCGAGTACCTTTGTGTACCTGCTGCTACTTCCTCTTCCGGTTTTTGTTTGTTTTCTTACGGGATAGTGGCATACGTAGCGCGAACAAGTGATCGATATGTCTGTTGTGCGTCTTTATAGTTTTGTTTTAGAGTCGAAGGGCTGTAATCGGAACTACTATTGTGGTGGAAAGTGTTCGTTCGGAGGCACAAATCTAGGCGGCAAAATTTGATATTCTATCCATATAAAAACGCGAAAATATCGCGTTCGTACTAACAGTGTCGCCCGGTGTACAGTATGGCTTAATCTCGCACTTCGAGTTCGCTCGTTCACTTTTCAAATCCGTAGTACGTGCTTCTTTTTTTCTTTTCTTTCTTTTTTTTAAAAAAAAAAAGGGGGGGGTATTTCTATAAATTGTCAAGTATTTCGAATATAGAGCTGTATTTCTATGGTATTATTCCCCTCGAAAACATGCGCTCGTACTGGCAGACTACCCGCGAAAATACATCCGGGCTAGTATGAGAACTGGCGAGAAAACCGCGTTCCGCTAGCCCGAGACGTGCAAACGCGGTGAACGGCACTGTTCGTTCGTCCGGTCGATCCACTCCTGGGCCGGTGACCTTCATTATCTCGGGAATATGAATCGGTGCGGCGTCGATGTCCTCTCAATGTTTGTCTCTCCTCAAAGGCCAAGTTCCCTCCCTTTGTTTTCATTGTTTTGTCTATTCATCGCCCACGCATTTACTCTTAGCAAGGGTCGCCGTTCTCGGTAGTATTGATATTAAAAAAGCCTTTACGCTTTGTATACTGTAAACGACTTGTATCTTCGTGGGCTCTATATTTCGCAATGTGCGAACTTGGAAAATATTTCGTGGCCACGAAATGTCGCTATTTAGGGAGATATGCCATTCATTCGTTACCGTGGGCCGATATATTCGCGTAATAAATTTTTCTCCCCGATTTCTTTTTTTTTTTTTTTAAGGCGCGAATTTCGCGGTTGATATTAACAACACTGACTACGTGGCGCGAGTCACTGCCCGATTTAAAGACGAACCATCCATCCATTATAGATAAAGATGAAAGCGGCCTTTGCTGCGATGTTTTTTTCTTTGTATCTGCGAACATTGTTCGTTTCGAGCCAAAGTGGCCGACGAACAGCGCCGGAAAGAAAGTCGATGTACGTGTAACGCCGCGCTCTACAGGTTACACATAGACACGTTCTTTCGCGTAACCGAACAAAGAATAAAAGAGCGGCGCCGACAACACGCGCTCGGTAAAAACGCCGCCTTGGCAGAGACCTTTCTGCGTCCCTCCTCCATCGAGCCGCTCTCTCTCTCTCTCGGCCACATTTTCGGAAGACGTTGATAGAGCGGTTGCCGTGCGGCAGCAAGCAGCGCGGTCGGTTCAGTCTGTCGTCACGAGGAATGTCGACTCTCGAGCGATCGACTTTCCACTCGATTTCGCTCGCCGCCGAAAACGCTGTGCAGCTGCTTTGCTGCGCGGATTTTTATTTCTTCGTTTGCGTTGCTTTAGAGCGCGCTTTCTCGGAAATGCCAATCGGCGTGGGCAAATAAACGAAACCGCTACGCTCGCGTCGCGTTAAGGCCCGTTCACATACTTGCGACCTCTTAGAACCGAGCGCCTTGGAACCTCTTAATATCTCTTAAAACGAGAGCACACACTGGCGCCATCTATTGGGTAGCAGTGGAAACTTGGCGGATCCGCATATTTTTTTTTTTTATTTCTCTCCCTCGTTGTTCTTTCTTTCCTGGCTATACAAACTTTTGTCAACGTTATAAACGAGTCTTTCTCATAGCTATTACGCGCATTTGACCTCGGAAATCCCGCAAAACCTTCGCTCTTGTGAAATGCAGCTCCAGAGCCACCGCATAGATGGCGCCAGCGTGCCAGTGTTTTCTTTCGTCCTTAGAATTTTTAAGAGGTTTCAACGGGTCTTGTCTCTCTATCGGTCCTACTCGGTTGCAAATGTGTGAACGAGCCTTCGCGGCGCGTTTACACTCAGTGCGGTGGATTGGCGGGCGCAATCCGCGCAGGCGGAAAGTGGAGCCGCGTGTGGCGAAATAACCTCGTCGCTGGCGGAAAATCGGGGTCAGTCCGGGATCCAGATGGAGATTTTCCGCCGGCGACGAGTGGATTTCGCCGCCACCAGGCTCCACTTTCCGTCCGCGCGGATCCGTGCCCGCGAAACCCGCAAGTGTAAACGCGCCATTATAGCGTTGTTCTGGAAACATTTTCCGTTCTTACGCCATTCCGGCGCTTATGAGTCGAGCGAGAAGTGCCCGGTCAGCGAGCTGCGTACGCGTGTACTGCGTGGATATTCGGCGCGGTAAACGCGAGAGAGCGCCCGCTCCGAACGCGCTTTATCTGCCCAGAAGGCGAGTATTGCGATGGTCTCTATACATGGTTAGCAAGCGTTTCAAAAAGCGTATTTGGCGCTGCCGAACGTAGAAGGGAGCACGCCAATCAACGGGCCATAGAGAGAACGGGCCGGACGAGGCGCGGTGACGGCTGAGGTCGTGAAGGGGGGGTACAGAATTCCTTGGGCGAATCCGGAGAGGTGCGCAAAGACAGGACCAGCTTAGGGGCACGCCGTATTGTCGCCGACAGCGTAGGAAAGGACCCACACGCATCTTCTTCAGCCATTGTGAGCCGATGAAACGTCGAAGCGTGAATAAGCTACGCCCCGCTTAGGTCGTTAATGACTCTAAAAAAACTTGCCTTCGGGCACTTCGCTTCACATTACGATGGCTGCAGTGAACCAACCAATCCAGCGCTATATATATATATATGGGTGGTTTCATCTCAAATCGTGCAGGCAAAAAGGGTCGAATTTTTAATTTCGATGAAAAAAATATATGTTATGGCGCCGTTTTTAAAAACGCAGTCGCCGCAGACCGCAAGTTCGTCGGATTTTTTGTTCGCGACTTATGAATTTTTAAAGAGGCCGCGGCGAAAAGCAGTGTTTTTCACACCCGTCGTGGGTCGGGTGTTTCGCTTGATCTCCCGCCGTGGATTTTCAGTCCACATTATATTATCTTTTTTAAAGCACTCTGTGGACACATTTAAAAGGCTCCAATACCATAAAATAATTTTAGGCGTTTTGCTTTTTTTCTGTAAAAATGTCAAAAACGCCCCCTTGGTCAATTGTTGACGAACTTTGACAATTAATTACTGGCGATCTACTTGGGTTACATCAATACTTTTTATGTCCACGGAGAGCCCAAAACACGTTCTTTATATGTATTATAAAATAACTTGGCTGTATAAAATATTATTTGCGGTACGTTTACGTTAATGTTATGTGAAAACCAAAAAGTACCATTTTTGAAATTGATTTTCTCAAAAAACCCATTTTTTATTTTTTTTATTTTTTGTTAAAATGTAGATGTGATAGTTTTCTACGCGAAAATCAAGTCTAGAAAGTGTATATTTTGTTTGTATGTTTTATATTTAGGCCTCAATATCGGAAAAAAAAACGTCTTTGTTTTGCAAGACCCAAGTCAGACATTCCGACCCATCCGTCTCTATGAATTGTGAAAAAGTTTTCTTGAATTTTCTTCTGCATTTTGTAATCAATTATAAACGAATTTTGTGGTATTGAATATTTATGTATGTTTTGATAAGAGCGGGAACCACAAGATACATATCTAACCAAATCAGCAGGCCTTGTAGACTTTGAATAACCAAAAGGCACAGACGTTGTATTGTTTCGATTTATAAATCTTTCACAGTAAACCAGCACGACTAGCTAATAGCTGTCATATTACTGAGACAAAGAAAGTCACCACATCCGTCGATATGTTATATACAATTCTTTCCGAAACCAAACACTGGGGGTTTGTTCACCGCACATCGCACAGGTCACCAGGGAATGTCCTTTCACTTCCGTAATACACAAAAGTGGTGACACAGAAACGGTCCGCAACACACAGAGAGTGTGTCATGGAGAGGGGTAGGAAATAAAAATAAATAAATAGGAATTAAATTGCCCAACTGCGATCTTAACGAAAATTGCGTTAAAAAAATAAAGTATTTAGGTTGGAGTGGTGGCAAGACGATAGGTCCATGCCTGGTGGAGAGTCAGACAAAGAAGTCGACGGCACGTAAAGGTAAAACAAAAAAAAAAAATCAATAATTTAATAAAGACGGGAAAACTCAGCCGCACATGGCAAGAAGATAAACCAACTCCTCCGGGCATTCCCTAAATGGAACGCAACCAAATGCGTGCGAACACGCTCTCTACATCATCGCCTAGGCCGCTACGCCATGACAAAATAAACCCAACAACTGAACAGTGCTAACAAACAGTTAGTAAGAAAACATTGAAAAAAAAAAAAAACGTTCAAAAACGCACCCGAGAAACTAAGTTCAGCGGGGCGAAGAAACACACACGAGTCGGTCCCACGACACTGAACTCTGGCAGGAGGACGGCGTCCAGATGATGCTCGAATCTGTTTTTCCCTCTGTTACGCACATCCACGACGGCTGTGAGGAACAGTGGCTGTGCGAAAGAAAGTGAAGAATAGATTCGAGCAGGCGATGCGCGAGAAGGTAACCGAGACTATGCCTGAAGCTTCATATCGGGAGAGGAGCTTTCGAGGTAGTTTCTGCAGTTACTCAAACTTTCTCTTTCCCCATCCCTTTTTCAAAAGAGCACATCAGTCGGCGCTGACTTTTCATCTCGGGAGAAGCCCACTCTTCACAAACGGTTATAGTTGACAAGGAGGCTGACTTCGACCCAACTAGTCTCCGGGCAAAATACAAACACAAGTATATTTACCAACACGCTCGTTTTAATGTCAGTCTCCGGGCTTTGCTGTTTCCAAAAGAGATAGCCCTTTATAAGGACAGAATGAGCGGGTTGGTGGGGATAATTAAACTTAAACAGCCCCTTCTCGTTTTCTTCCTCAAGTTTAATAGATAACCCTTCGGTGCTATCGGATCTCCCCGGAGAGAGAGAGACAGCACGACCGTTTCAAGGTAAGGATAGGGCGCTCGAAGCTGGGGCAAACAGGCGGTATCGTTTCACGCATGCACGGATGGCTGGTTTCAAATTTCCCCACATCCCTAACGAAACCGGCCCATCTTCGTGGGTGCGTCTGTGGGATTTCTGTCCCGCGCCGCCGGTTTTAGCGCGCACGCGGCGTTGTTTTGGCTGGCAGAACAGTTGTTGACCGTCGATATTGTAAGGCCATGGTGTCCTCATCCTTGCAGGCAACGATTCCTTTGTTTTCCCTTGTGCAATAGTCTGACTGACTCCTCCTGGGTGGCTGTCACTGTTCGCCGCGTCAACGACACAATCGTACCATTTTACTCCTCGTGACACAGGGTGCGCTGCTCGCTTTACTGTCACGGGCCGTCCCATCTAACACAACGAGCGCGAAAGGTCGTGGTCATCTGCTGGCTCTGAAAGGGCGGGACGTTCATGCAGGCCAATGAGGGCCCCGAATCAATACGACGTCTGCCGACTCCTACACGTTAAAAATTTACGACACCTGCTGGTCTGTTAAGAAGTGTTGCTTTCTCTTTTTGGAACTCCTCCCAATGTAGCTTGCCGCCTATAATAAAATTTAAATAAGAAATAAATATAACAGGGTGGAAATACTGTATTTCATTTTTATGTGGGAACGTTGAAAAAAATAAAAAAAAAACTATTTCCAAGCTTGTGAAGACGCGCAATTCGTAAGTCCATTTCGTGCCGTAAAAACATGTTTTTGTACGATATTAATGCTTAAATATAAAACATACAAACAATATATACACTTTCTAGACTTGATTTTCGCATAGAAAACTATCACATCTACATTTTAACAAAAAATAAAAAAAATAAAAAATGGGTTTTTTGAGAAAATCAATTTTAAAAATGGTACTTTTTGGTTTTCACATAACATTAACGTAAACGTACCGCAAAGAATATTTTATACAGCTAAGTTATTTTATAATACATATAAAGAACGTGTTTTGGGCTCTCCGTGGACATAAAAAGTATTGATGTAACCCAAGTAGATCGCCAGTAATTAATTGTCAAAGTTCGTCAACAATTGACCAAGGGGGCGTTTTTGACATTTTTACAGAAAAAAAGCAAAACGCCTAAAATTATTTTATGGTATTGGAGCCTTTTAAATGTGTCCACAGAGTGCTTTAAAAAAGATAATATAATGTGGACTGAAAATCCACGGCGGGAGATCAAGCGAAACATCCGACCCACGACGGGTGTGAAAAACACTGCTTTTCGCCGCGGCCTCTTTAAAAATTCATAAGTCGCGAACAAAAAATCCGACGAACTTGCGGTCTGCGGCGACTGCGTTTTTAAAAACGGCGCCATAACATATATTTTTTTCATCGAAATTAAAAATTCGACCCTTTTTGCCTGCACGATTTGAGATGAAACCACCCATATATATATATATATATTTTTTTTTTTTAAGCGCAGCTTTTAGGCATTCGTTTCTGGCTTGAGCGGCGTCGGCATAACCGCGCGGTGCATTATGGGACATTTCCCATGATGCACCGCGCGGGGAGGAGGGGGAGGAGGACGAGGTAGATGAGAGGAGGGAGTGAAGGAGAAGGGGAAGAGTAGTAGCAGGAAGGGTGAGGAGGTGAGTAGAAGGGAGGAGTGGTATTCAATTCAATTCAATGTTTATTTACCATTTTCTTTACAATGGCGGGGGCTGGGAAAAAAAGCTGCATGGACAGCTTGACGAGTTCCACGCTCCCCTCAGTACCCTTGCATCCTCCTCCCTAAGAGCTGCGCTCTAATTCGGTGTTGCAGGAAGTTGTAAACGTCTTTTTTTTTTACATTGGTTTTGCCTAATTTGCAACTAAGCGGCGGAAAAAAGAAAAAGCGTAGCGCGGTGCAGGAAAGTGCAGCGCAGTGTCCTTTCCTTGAGATACAGTCGTGAATCGAATACGGCGCTGGGCACCGAGTAACGACCCAGGTAATTTTTTTAAAGGAAGGAACGAGTACCTGGTTTTCGTTACTTTTTTGACGAAGTAGCGAGTATACTTCTGGGGGGTGAACGTGTATACGACAAAGGTACCCAACCCCACCCCAGCTTGCGCCTGTACTTTGCACGACAAGAAAGACGTCAAATAAACTGTAAAGGAAAAAAAAAATTATTAGCGGAGACCAATATTGGAAGCGGATTCGTACAAATACAAAAAAAAATAGTAAAAAATAAATACGGGTTTGGTTCGCGCCGATGTAACGCGTTCCTTTTGAGTCGCAGTCGCGGTTAACGTACTTCGGTAGTTACTTTTGAGAAAGTAACGATATTTAGTCAATTTGAGTAACCCGTCTGCCCGTATATCTCTCGACGCCCCTGCCGCCACGTGTTCGGAGTTTCAACACCGGAGGCACGCGGTTTAGAGAAGCTCGTTTTAGCGAACGCCGTTTTAGCGACCCCAATTTATCGGTCCCCTTTTGGATAAACGGCGTTTCTCTAAACTGAAGCTCCGCCTTCTCTAAAACGTGCTTCGATGAAATGGCGTTCGATCAACCGTAGTAAACCACTTCAACACAATGGCTCCCAGTAGACTTTGTCTCACCTTAGCATGGACTAATTGCTAAAGCTGAGCAAGCGCGAGCGGCAAGCCTCGACTGCCTTGGCTGGAGCACTCGCTGCACGAGCGCTTGTGCAGCCAACGAGGCTTCATCCAAAGCAACTATAGCTTGCGCTTTTCGCATGTGCGGCTAACAATAGTCCATGCTAAGGTGAGACGAAGTTCATCCGCCATCTTGCTATGTTCTCGCTTTCAGCTGCAGAAATAGCACTGTTCTCCTTGAAAACCAAGTAACTTTTCGTGTAGAATACATTTAACTGGTTTCCGTGACACGTTATCGTGAATCTTGACTTCTCCCGCAATGTTTAGCGGATGGGGTTTCGCTTCGCCGCCGTCTGCCCAACTCGCGATAGCTCTCTCCCGCGGCCGCTGTGGCCTTCCTGATGGCAGCGGCCCGCCTCGCTGTTACACATGCAACCGGGCGCCCTTTTACTTGTTCATTTTTTGTTATCCGCGTTTCGAAGGGCCGTTTGCGCGATGTTCTTGGCTGGTTCGGTCGAGAGTGAGGCGCGTCACTCGGGCAGTCCCGAGCACGCGGCAAGACGCAGCTGCGAAGGCGGATCGCGCGGCGGACGACGCGAACAATGCATTCTAAAAAAACTTAGTCTCGGACTGGGAGGTTATTGTCGCAGGTGTCTGTGCCGATCTTTTATCTGCGCACAACGGAGTTTCGAAAAGTGTATACTGTACGCAAGATTAGAGATCGCTGTACACGCGTGTAGCGACACTCTGTTGTGGTCTGTTGAAGGTTAGAGGGGCACTAGACCACTTAGTCTATTTACTGTCACAACTAAGCACCCAGAAATACCAAACATGACATTCGTGCGTGACCGATTTCTCTATTAAAATTGGTATCAAATATAGACTACTTCGGAACCATCGCACAGACCTGTCCGACGGTGATTCTCCTCGTGCGCCGGCACATCCCATCCGTTGACCTCGTTTCCCGCTAAAGGATGCCCGCTGTTTTGGCAACAGTTTGCTGCAGCGGCCGTCTTGACGTGTGCAAGCACCCATTTGGCTGGGCTGCCCTTGAATCTCTCCTATTCACCTTCACCCATGTAGCGTTCCATTCCGGTTGCCCTGTGCTCGGGCTGAAAAAGTCAGGGCCACTCCGGTTTCGCTCCTCTTTTTATTTCTCGTCGCTTCCACTTTTGCCGAGGCTGAAACAGGCGGCGCGTGTAACTGCGTGACCCGACCGTCCAAGGACGAACGCGGTTATTTTAGCGTTGTCCCTCGAGGGTGGCCAAACCCCCATACATGTTCGGTCACTCGTCGGATGCCGTAACCAGTCGGCTCGGATGGATGGATAGATGTTAGCTATACCCTTCGTAACGAGCGGTAGCTTGCGCCACCTAGTGCATCCTCACAACGCCAAGGTTGCCAGGTGCTCGCAGGTTAGCGCGCCGAATTCTTTGCGAGATTTAGCCCAAAAGTGGCCAAATGTCGGGCTATAAAAATAGCCCAAATGATAGATCTTCATAATAGGTATTTGAAACATTTGTTTGGAACACTGACAATATAATATGTGACATTAGACGTGTATTTACAAAAAGAATGCGAAATAGATGATAAAACATTACTAGTTTCCAGATGCAATGGCGAAGCACAAAAACTTGCAAAAAACAAACAAAAAAAAACTTTTAGACCGTAGTATTTTGTATATAAATGATAGTGTCTCCACGACCAACACCACTGAGGGCCCGCTTATTGTATTCTCACGCTTGCGATTAGGATAGTTTCATTTTCTACATGCTTCAATTTATCTTTATTTCTTACCTGGCTCAAAAACACTACGTTTAAGGCTCTGAAACCAAGTGTTTTGAAATAGTTTGAATCTCCTGTATGAAATAGCCCAATAATTGCCAGATAGCTAACCACCAGATTTTCCCGCCAACTACGAAACTAAGCTCAGTGGACCACTCGCTAGATCCGTCAAGCGCCTCGGCCCGCACTCGAGGAATCATGGGAACAGTGTTCCTTCGGTTCCCTGGTTATCGGGCTATTTATAGCTCAACATGGTAACCCTGCAGAACGCTCGTCGCCATGTCGCGAGCCTGCCAAAGTCCGAGTTCGACCAGGTTCGAGCTTCTACCGATAAGGTCGACAAAAGTTTGACTTCTGTGCGCATGCGCAAAAATCGAAAACGAGTTGCCTAGTGGAGGCAGAGTGCTACATTTATGGGTTATATTGCTCGATTGTTTCACATTAATAAACCAACTAAAGCAGGGGTCGGCCAGCTTTTGCAGTGGCGGGCTGGATCCCGCCGTACAGATTAGGACCCCAGTTTTTTTTTTAAGAAGAAATGGTTATTTTTCGGTGAGATAACAAGTAAGTCAACTAACCCCCAGGCCCGACCCATAAATCTGCTTCTGAAGCGAAGCTTTAAAAGTACACATGTTTTGCTTTTATACAGAGTTCTTTTGTTTTTTTTCTTAAGCTTAACAGATTTGTTTTTGAAAAAGCCGTGAAAGCTACACTTATGCCGTTTGTGCAGGTGAGGGCCAAGGGGACGTAGTTCAGGGAGCTAATCATAACAATGATTTGGCTAGTTAAGTAAAATTTCAGTTAAAATTTAAAACAAATGAAGTAAAATTGTTAATTAACTTCTTAATTAGTGAAAACAAACATCTGGTTCAATTAGAAACTTCCTGAGCATCTTCGAAAACCACTAAATCCATTTTTAGAGCGTGTGAGAAGCGCAGTAGTGCGTTAAAGTTACCACTTGTGCAGCAGCTACAGGTGCAATAACAAGCCCACACTTTGTTTTCATCTCTTATCATGGCCCCAGCCTTGCACCTGCTGCCCGAGTGGTGACTTTGGCGCACTACTGCACTCCTCAGGCGCTCATATCCTTTCTAAATATTGATATGGTGGTTTCCAATGACACTAAGCAGGTTTCCAATAGGGAACATGTCTATTTTCACTAATTAAACAGTTAACAGGTTTTAATTAATTATCCCTTTGGCCGTTGCGATTAGCCCTCTACACTATGCCCCCCGGTCCGTGTAACTCGCCTGCAAAAACTGCATAAATGCAGCTTCCACTGCCTTTTTTCAAAATTTCTCAAGGTTAAAAAAACAAAAGAACCGTGTATTGTGTAGACACTGGTAATGTAACAAAATGTAGAATGCAAGTTATTTGTTCCTAAATTTTCAGAAACAAATTTCTGCAGCAGTTGAGAAATATACTGTTAATACGTCAAACTTCATGGAATTTTGCTAAAAATTGGAAGCTTAGCTGAACCAGTCAACCAAAGTTTGCGACACCTCCAGTTACTGCTAACACAGTTTGGATGTCCACTCGCAAAGAGATTTCTTTTACCGATCACAACACACAAGTAGCACACACACAAAACACAACACACACACCTCGCTGAACTCACAACTCTATTTTGTGTTTTTTATCATTGATCAGGACCTTAGGACACAAAACACAACACACACACCTCGCTGAACTCACAACTCTATTTTGTGTTTTTTATCATTGATCAGGACCTCGTCCCCACTGCAGCAACAAACACTGCCCAAAGACGTGTAAATGACATCTTGTTACCCATACTTTTTTTTTTTTGGAGCCTTAGCATTATCAGTTACCAATAAATGCCAGCTGAAGACATTTTTCATCGTGCTGAAAGGAACGAGTCGACATTCCGAACGTCCACATTAGTGAAGGCTTGACATTTCTATGTGTGAGGCAACCTGTTGCTGTGCAGCTCCTCTGGCTTTCATTTACACTTTTTTTTTGTTTACCATCCAACTGACTCACCAGCCGTCCTTCCCCTTTGAGAATTTCTATATGTGCCTTTTCTTGGGCCTGTCATTGCAAGGATCTAACATTCTAAAAGGTTAAGGCCAGCACTGGGCGAAGCAGCCATTGTTTTCGAGGAGAGTTTGCGCGTTGCGAGGTGAACGTGACAAATAGATGAAGAAGGAAACTGAGCAGAAGAACATGTCCCACACTGTTGCACATGGAGTTGACAGTTATTATTTGTGAAGGTCAGGTTCCATTTCAGCTGCTCCATTGTTATTGTTATTTGAACTTTTAGTATACGGTGAGCTTATAACAATATTGCCAGGTTTACGATGTCAAGATCATATGCCCCTCCTTCATCCAACTGCTCCAGATGGGAGCTCGCTGGGGTTTTGCCACATCGAAACAATAGTGTTCAGCAGCCGCAATCGATCCTTATACATTCTCAGTTTACGGTGCTTTAAGTATCACTTTGACCTATCATGGCATTGCATGTGGTTCCATAAGACAGATATGACCTTTTAATTGTTTGTTCCTTTTTTTCTCTTGATCAACCATTACATATTTATTTTGATGTAGAAAATTGTGCGGGGTATTTAATTAAGCCTCCTGCAGATCTGGAGATACTAAGTTGAAAAAAAAGAACAAAAAAAAAACAAGACAGAACAAGATACATAAAAGAATGCAGTGGAATCAACAAAACCTGAGTAACACTGCATACTCAGTTAAGTGAAGAATCGTGGTATACAATATAAACACCCTTAGCACAGTGACAGATGTCCTAAATAACAATGCTGGAATCAAAAGAAAAAAAAAAAGCTTGTCACAACAATATCACGTTTACCCTTCAACTAGCTATCAGTAATGCTTTTTCATGTTCAGTCCCACTGTAACCGAGAACGAGAAATGATTCCACATAACGCTGCAAATGTTAAAATAAAAAAAAAATCGGCATGTATTAAAGTTGGTACAGCAGTATGCTGTGTATAATATTTAGAAGAAACAAAAAAACTGGGTCTTTCGTAGATGTTTTTGGAAAACTCCTATGTAGGTGCTTCTGTAAACAATCTTGGCTTAGAATTTTGTTGGGTTGTAGCCGGCCAAAACTTTTTCATAATAAACTTATCTTTGCATTTGGTCACATACTGCTGTTTCCTGCTGTGTCATTGATTGATAAGACAGTTTACTGATAACACATTTTTGTCTGTATTTAATAACAGCATCCATTGCACACCGTAAAAACACCTACCCTTTGCCACATGTTTGGGCAAACCGTTAGCTGAAAGTTGCTCACGGATATGTTTGGGTCATTTGGCAAGCAATGTGGTGTTCCATCTAGAAGAGAAGTGTCTTACGCATCTGTCTTGTTCCTGTTGCAGGCAAAGAGGAAATGAGCCCGAGCAGTGGTGGCATGAATGGCTACTATGCGGACAGCTTCGGAGACCCCAAGAAAAAGAAAGGTCCAGCCCCGAGACAGCAGGAGGAACTCTGCCTCGTCTGCGGAGACAGAGCCTCTGGCTACCATTACAATGCCCTTACCTGCGAAGGTTGCAAAGGTAGCTGCTCTTCCCTCGCCCTTTGTGCTTTTGGTCAGTGTCACCTGGCGAGCATTGGAGATGTGCACTCCTGCCCAGAGTGGGAGCCAAAACAAACTCAATGGCCTCAGCTCTGTCCCAGTGACGTCTGTCGCTACATGCTCTCTTATGCAGTCCTTGGACGGTTAGCTTTCTTTCGTGTGACGAGCAGAGAATAAGAAATAAGCAGACTATTAACAGCATTCTTTTAATGATTTTGTTGCCAAGTCAATGGCCTCAGCTCTGTCCCAGTGACGTCTGTCACTACATGCTCTCTTATGCAGTCCTTGGACAGTTAGCTTTCTTTCGTGTGACGAGCAGAGATAAGAAATAAGCAGACTATTAACAGCATTCTTTTAATGATTTCGTTGCCAAGTGTCATATTATACAGCATTTGGTCACCGTGGCAGGCATACCTAACTAACAACCTGGAATCCGTTCAAAGCAGGGCCCTCCGTTTTATTTATTCCGACTATTCCCCATACGCAAGCATATCAGGACTTCGCCAATCAGCTAACCTTGACACTCTTTCTCACCGCCGCAGGGTGTCTCGTCTTTCTCTTCTTCATCGGATCTTTTATTACAACAGTCATCTCAGACAAAGTTTGTTATCACCTCCTTACCGCATTTTCCCTCGTCTCGACCATTCTTGCAAACTCCGTCCGATTTCATCGTCAACCGTCACTCACCAAATGTCTACTTTACCATTGGCCGTTGACGACTGGAACTCACTGCCTGACGTAATTGTTACCTTATCTGATACTGAGAAATTTTCTGCAGCCGTTAGCTTATTTTTTCTAACCCATAACTAGATTACAGCGTGTTTTCGTAGATAAATAGTTTTGTTACTTGTTTGTTTTTTAAGTGTTCACTCCCTTGTGTAATGCCCCCTGGGCCTTCAAGGAATAATAAATGATGATGATGATGATGATGATTTGGCAGTGATCAGGATCCTGTGACTGTCACTGCTTGAGCGTAAGGTACTGGCTTGAGTTGCTGCGTGGCTCACTGCACTTATAGACAGGAACCAAACAGGGAGAACAAGGTTGCATTGCTGCTCTGTTTTCAACTTGTTTGTTATCATGTGAGTGTTCTGATGAAAACGCACATTTTCTGAATTTTCTCACGATTGAAATCGACGGACAGTGGTTAAAATGGAAGAAAGATGTCACCTCCAAAAAGTGTTGAGTCAGTGGCAAGATGATTTCTGCAACTTGCATTGTCTTGTCCTTGCAAGCGTCTGTCCAGCACTGTCTGCTCAAACACTGCTTGCTTTCCTGTGGTGTTCTTGGTTTCCTGTCACTGCCTTAACACAGTGTGATATAACTGTTTGTGTTGGTGTCTTCTCTGTGCCCCAGGGTTTTTCCGGCGGAGCATCACCAAGAATGCGGTCTACCAGTGCAAGTATGGCAATAACTGTGACATCGACATGTACATGCGGCGCAAGTGTCAGGAGTGCCGCCTTAAGAAGTGCCTCAGCGTCGGAATGCGGCCAGAGTGTGAGTTGTGACCCTCCATTGCCTCACTGGTTGCAGGCTTCCATAGCTGGCATTGTTCTTGAACACATTGGTGGTGTGCGAGAATAACGAGGAAGGAGTCACCATATTTACTAAATTCTCCTCCCCAAGAAAAAGACGATTGAAGTAGGTCAAATTAGGGACTTGAGCATGATCTTTGGCAGGTGGTAAAGCAAGACTGTCACTTGCGGGAGAAAAAGAAAAAGGCAAGGCTCAAAGTGGCAATGACAGAGCATGCTGCATATAGCAAACAATGAATTAAGACAGCTGGTTTTTCTGTTTCTTCTCTCTTACATGCAGCTTTGTTTTCTCTGTCCTGTCCCCTTCATCTCTTCTTAGTCATTTGCGCTTTTTAAATCACCATCCAGATATTTGTTTTCTCCAAGGTAAAATATGCACAAAACATCTACACACGTTCGTAACACAAGCAGCAAGCGTCGTAAGAGGTGGCTGCATAAAGTCTCAAGTGTTTCGGGAAAAGACTGAAAAAATGTTGATCGGTTTGATATACGGAGCATGATACAGCACAAATGAGCGATTGTCGTTTTTCTTATGTTTCTCTTACAGTCGAAACGCTATCATCAAAATTATGATAGTTTGTTTCGCTTTATGTGCAGGCAAAGCCGAAGCTAAAAGCATGACGGAGCATGTTGCCCCAAACATGCTTGCACTGCACGAGCGCGCGATCGTCAGCAAGGCCGAAAGCTCCGAATTTGTTTCTTGCAGCTTCTGCTACTCTCGCGCATAAAGTGAAACTGAGCATCCTCGATTTAAGAGAGACAGCAACTTAAACCGTGGAGAGCGTTTACGGTAGACGCCTCTTGCGCAAATTGGGTGCCTGCGCGCATGCTGGTGTGATCAATTGGCAAGGAGGGTGGTCTGAGGAGAGGCCGAGCAAAGTTGAGACGTTTGTGGACAATCAACTTTTTTTGCTCCACCCTGCACCTCATATTGTAAACGTGGCGCACAAACGACTCGACCCCAATCGAGCGATTGAAAACACCCAACCTTGGCCCACCGAGCATAGTCAGGTGCTCCTCCGCGCGGCGTGGCTGATGCCCCGTCGACCGTGCAGGTGTGGTGCCCGAGTACCAGTGTGCCATCAAGCGAGAGTCCAAGAAGCACCAGAAGGACAAGGACCGGCCCAACAGCACGACGCGGGAGAGCCCCGCCACCTCGATGGGGCCTTCCCCGGGTCCCCCCCCACCGTCGGGGATGGGGGGCGGCATGCCACTGGGCAACAGCAACAGTAGCAGCAGCAACAACCTCAGCGGAGGGGGCAGCAGCGTGGTGCAGCTTATGGAGCCCGAGGACAAGAAGCCCCTTGTGCTCAGCCCCGGGGTGAAGCCCCTCTCATCGTCCCAGGAGGACCTCATCAACAAGCTAGTCTACTACCAGCAGGAGTTTGAGTCCCCCTCCGAGGAAGACATGAAGAAAACCACGGTGAGAGGCCTCCCTTCTTCCTCCCGCGGAGGATTGCTAGTGGCCTTATCTTGAACAGCGTCATTTAACATGGCTCTAGCTTTGACAGTGTCAATGAGCATAGTTTTATCTGTGACATTGAATATGGTTTTATCTTTGATATTGTCATTGAATATGGCTTTACATCTTTCACGGTCTCATTCAATGTGGCTTTATATCTTTGACAGTGTCAATGAATATGACTACATCTTTGACTGTGGCATTGATTTGACTTTATCCAACATCGTTGTTGAATATGACTATGTTTCTGACATTGTCATTGAATATCACCTTATATTTAATATTTTTGTTTAATGGGGGCTTTATCTTTGTTGTCGTCCCTCTTGTTTCGCTGTTAATGGACGGCCTCTCCAATCATTTGAGCCGTTCTGATAGGCTAGGATTAAGAAATGACAAATTCAGATGTCAAGGTTGTTGTGGGTACTTTGTACTTCCCCTTGGAGTCTTTTTTTTTTTTTTTTATTCTACTTCTTTCCATTACTGTAGTCCGTTGCAACTCAAGAAGGTAGGGCGAGGATAAGGCAAGTCGGGGAGGAGGAAGCAAACGGAACGATGGACAAGAGAGGAGAAAACCTTCTCTCTTTAGCGTTCCGTCTGCTTCCCCCTCCCCGGCCCGTCTTACCCTCGCCCTACCTTCTAGGGTTGCACCGAACTATAGTTAATCCGAGGATTTTTTTGGACAATTGGACTAGCGTGGGAAAAGTATGGTGTGTAGATGGCATCTAGTGCATCTGAACGAAATTCTAGTTATTTGCATAGTTCAGCAGATTTCAGTAAAAGCTACTGATTTTGGTGCATACGAATGCAGCCACATGGTGCTCGTTCCACGGGTTTGAATGAGCCTAAAAACTGGCTTCTCTTCTGCGCATCTTAGATTTCCTTGGGGCGGTCTTGTTAAATGAGCACAGTGATCTGGAGCGGTGCTCGTGGCTCTAACCACCCCCTCCCCTGCGTGCAGCCCTTTCCGCTGGGTGACAGTGAAGAGGACAACCAGCGGAGGTTTCAGCACATCACGGAGATCACCATCTTGACAGTGCAGCTCATTGTCGAGTTCTCCAAACGAGTCCCCGGATTCGACACCCTCGCCCGGGAAGACCAGATCACGCTGCTCAAGGTAGGCCTGCCTCTTCGGCCGCATCCATGTTTCGGAATCTGCAGGGAACCCCACCTTTTCTTGACATCTGGAGCCCTATTCGGGCCCCTAGAGCTTCCTTGGCTCCCGATTGGACAAGATGTCACAGCTTTAGTCTGTATGAGCGTTGTCAACCAGAGAAATTTTTGCATTCGTTCGCAAGTCCAAGACCGGGTAGTATTTTGGTGAGAACCTTTGACTTGCACCAGGATGGTGAGAGAGGTCTCGTGGCCACTTACGTGCTCGTACTAAGCGTTTCTTTATCCATCTGTAGACTTCAGCAAGTGTAAGGCAACAAAACTTCCTGAGATTTGCAGAGCAAGCGTGGATTGTCAGTTGCCTTCTTTGTGCAGTAGCAGACAGCCATTTTTAAGCTGGCTTTTTATCTTGTGTCTGCAGGACTCAATTCGTAGCAGGCAGTCCACTTTCTTTCCTTTTCGATTCTGTTAGCAGACGACGCTAGGCGCTTTCTCGTTTAATTTCGGTCCAGGAATGACACCTTGTAGCAGACGAGCCTCTTTGTTTACTCGCATTAGGAGACGAGTCATCCGCCAGTGATAGCTTGGCTTGCTCTGTGGGAGACTTCGCTCACACGGTGACCAAAATCGGTCCTCTGGACTAGGGTCTCGGTTCAGGAGCTCCGCTTCCCTTTGTCCCTGAAGGGGAAATCGGGAAGCGGCACCGGTGGAAGTGCACCCTCTCACCATGCCGACCCTGCTTCCCTCGTGGCGCAGGCGTGTTCGAGCGAGGTGATGATGCTGAGGGGCGCCCGCAAGTACGACGTCAAGACGGACTCTATCGTGTTTGCCAACAACCAGCCGTACACGAGGGACAACTACCGCAGCGCCAGCGTGGGGGACTCTGCGGACGCCCTGTTCCGCTTCTGCCGCAAGATGTGCCAGCTGCGGGTCGACAACGCAGAGTATGCCCTGCTCACCGCCATTGTTATCTTCTCCGGTGAGTTGGAAGATGGCCGCAATCCGGCGGCGCGGTAAACACGCCAGACGGAGATGTGTTCCAGCACCATAGTTTCAGCCCCTGTCACCATGAGCTACTGCAACGAGCAGTCAGCTGAAAACACAAAAATTTCACCTGGTGCGCTTTGGCAGCTGTTGCAGCTTGGACTCTTGACTATTTACGATGATGCATCACATCGCTTTCGTATCATATGACATGTTGTACAGACAGTAAAAGTAGCAAAACGATTTCAGTTTATAGAGCATGACTTTGCGGTGAGACAGGTGACAATTGTGTATAGGGAAAAAACGCAAGTATTCCACGAAGGAATAATAATAAAAAAGAAATGGATAGGACAACAAAGTCTCAAATGCAGCTTTGAAGTTTATTCGACAAAAATCACCTTGTATACACGTCCATACCCCCTTCACAGACCCAAAAACACTTCCTCGCTAAACTACACAGCGTATCCTTGCCTCCAACACTAGGGATGGACCGTATACCTCATTGGCATTGTAGCTGAGAATAGAGCAATGTGGTGTTCTTTAAAATTGGCACACCCTTAGAAATCAAAATTCTGCCCATGTGCTTGGATGTAGTAACTACCCAGGCATGTGCCCTGATTATCCAAAATGGAAGTGAATCCAGTATTGTTCCAACAAGCTTCGAATGAGAGCTTTGTGACAGAGTTTCTTGGCCCTGGTTCAGAAAAGTTGCAGGAAGTGATGCACAACGCACGACACTGTTAGCGTGAACATTCAATCGGTGAATTTTCACGCTTTACGTCTGTTGCTTATGTAAGTGCCTCAAATGACTACTTTCCCCTTCACTAGTAAATTTTTAGACAGTCCTAAAATTGTAAGAGACAAAAAAATAATAAATGAAGGTGACTAGGTGACTGCTTCTTCACGCTAGCAGTGTTGTGCTGTGTACTATCGGGCAGGAATGAAAGGCCAACTGCAGAACATATGGCCTTCGATAAGTGCTGCGCTACCTAGGGGCCCCAGCAACCGATCAAATTGTGGAGTAGAGTGTGTGCAGATTGGAGTAGATGCACACCATCGCATTCTCGACTCCGCCGTTTTATAACCTCCAGTCGCTGTCAGGGAGGAGTTTCAGTTACCTTCAGCAAGAGTTTGCCACTTTCGATAACAATTTTGTATCGCACAAGCGCTAAGCATGCATCCGCAACCAAAGCACGTCGAAAAGCATCATGCACTTGCCAAAGGCCGGGCCTTTGAAAGAAGGCTCGGCCCACGGCCCCGTCCTTCTCATTCCATTTGTAGCTATTGGGGCCTCTAATAGCCCAGCATGTATCGAAGACCACATGCTCCGCTGTTCGTGTTTCGTTTGTACCAGGAAGCACATAGAATGCACTCAAGCTTGGCTGACGTGCTCGAGAGGTTGTTGGAACTTCCCGCGGCCGTTCGCTTGATGAGGGTGGTTTCATCGTCTTGCAGAGCGCCCCTGCCTGGTGGACCCACACAAGGTGGAGCGGATCCAGGAGTACTACATCGACACGCTGCGCATGTACTCTGAGAACCACCGGCCGCCAGGCAAGAACTACTTTGCCCGGCTGCTGTCCATCCTGACGGAGCTGCGCACCCTGGGCAACATGAACGCCGAGATGTGCTTCTCCCTCAAGGTGCAGAACAAGAAGCTGCCCCCCTTCCTCGCAGAGATCTGGGACATCCAGGAGTGAGCGTCCCGGCGCACAAGCAGCAGCTCCCTTTCGACGCCGCGCGGCTGGCTCGCATCGTCGTCTGCTTCCGGACTCGTGGCGAGGTCGGAACTTTCGCGTCTCGCCCGGCGCGATGCCGGCGGCCAGGTGCGGTCAAAGTCGAATCGGCCAACGTTGGTTTCCTGGGGAGAGAAGGGTTCGAAACGACGACGAAAGAAGAGGGGAACCGACGAGTGGTGGCGACGACTACGGTCGGTGCTGCGTCTCGTGTGTCCGCCGTTGCAGTGATACGAAGAACGATCGGCACCGCCATCCACAACAAACCCCCCAACCACCCAACTTCATGTTTTTTTCCCCTCTTACATCGTGTTTTTTAAGTTAATTGTGCCGTGAAAAAAAAAAAAAAAGAATACCCAACACAGAAACAACCTCCAGAGGGGCATTTTGGAGTGTCACACGACGAATCGTGGAAGGATCGAAAAGGAAAGGGCAAGGTGGCAGGGAGAGGAGATGGGATTCCCTCTGCCCAGTCGGGTGGGGTGCGATCGGTCGACGCGGGCTGCTGCCACAGAGGTGCATTCATTCCATGCTTGTCGTTTTAGAGTTTTGTTTTTCAACCTCCCCGGGTCGGAGAGGTTAGATCGTTGACTGCCGCTGTCTGACTGCCCACCTTCACGGGTTGCTCTCTCGGGGTGACTTTTGGTCGCCCCACTCTAGGTTTTTAGAGAGGCCGAAGCAACGAGCCGTCGTCTCGCAGCACAATTTTATCGGACTTCTTGTCAACTCCATTCTCTTGGCCCTGCTGCTACAGCCTTTTTTCTTTTTAAACTGGGGAAGCTCTTCGTTCAAGTGCCTTAAAAATGTAGACAAAGTAAGGGAAGAGTTTGGGTATTGCGTCGTGCCGTCAATCTTTTTTTTTTCTTTTCTTTTTTATATACTTTGGATTTGGAAAGTTTTTGCACCGAGGGCTTTTATCATTTCATGCATCGCATCATCCTTCATTTAGGTAGGACTATCTAAGAAAAACAAAATAACATAAGTATCTCGCTTCCTTTTACGTTTTTGCTGACTCGAACAATGGGCAAGTTCTCAATGCGATTCTTGGCGTTTTGGGGGGGGGGGGGGGGGGGGGGCAAATGGAAAGAACGATTTTGGGACAAAGTTCTATGTGATCAGGCTGCCGTAGCCAGCGAGAGGATTGGGCGTCGTGCCCGGAAGCGCACGGCGTAAAGAAAATCGCGGGGATTTTTTTCTTTCTTTTGTTTTGCTGTGCTTGCACATCCCGCCCCACTCCCTGCCACCTTTGGAAGTGAAGGCAGCTGCCGGAGTCGCAACTGCACGTCGTCGGGCAGCGTTCTGCGGCCTGCGCGACAGGGGCTTGCTTATGAGTGAGAAAACGCACAACACTTGGACAATGACTGTACAAATGACTCTCCCGTCTTGTTTGTTTTCTTTCATCATCGTTGGCTCTACTGTTCTCCCTCCCTCCTCCCCCGATGTGTCCGTATCTGTTTCGTCGGCTTCTGCCCGTCGGAGAGGGCATGCCTCGTCCCGTCTGCGTCGTTTCACATCGAGGCGTGTGCGTGTGTACATAATCGCGTGTGACAGTGGGATACACCGCAGCAGCGGCGGCCATGCCTACGAAGGGGACGAGAGAGAGAGGCGTCTCGGTGGTCAAAGTTTGTTACCGGTGAAAAGGACTGGCGTAAGAGGAGGGGGGCCCACACAAGCGCGAGAAAGCCAAGTAACCCACCAGAGACATCTGTTTGCATAGGAAGCACTTTCCGATCTCAGAAAACAAAAACCGATGAAACGAAAACGGACTAGAAATGCGCAAACAGCGATGGCGTCGACTTGGACGTTGCCGGCAACGGAGCAAGTGGGACCTGTGTGTGCGTGTTCTGTGCGCGAGCGTTGCAAGCGGCGGCAGCGTGCTTCGGCCAAACCCCGGAGGTCTCGGCTTCCGCGGACCGTCTGGACTTCTCCGCCCTCCCGTCTTCGTGACTGAATCTCAAAGGGACAGGAAAAGTGGGGCAGCGAGAACCACATACTAATGGAAAATCGAAGGAACGCAGCGCGGACATCACATGCAACATCACTGGTGCTTCTTTTTTTTTTTTTTTTTCCGCTCGATTTAAGGTGTTTGGAAGGGATGTTGTGAGCGGGGAAACGACGGGAAAAAGCGCAATGTGTTTTTCGGCAGGCCATGCCGCAAACGAAAAGCAAGGTAGGCAGCAGTGCTGTGAAAACTGTATAAAAAAGAAAACTGAGTGTTTTTTTTTTTTAGTGTTTAGTACTCTTTTAGCTCTGAAAAATTCTATTGACTGGGAACTTCTCGATATGAGCATGTGCTTCACACTGTCATGAGTGTAGTAGAGTACTAATTTCTGCTTTGACGACTACCATGTTCTCTCCCACCAAGCAAGGGTCGGGTCGCTGCCATCCTTGCGGACACCAATTGACCTCTCTGCGTGTTTGAGTCACCCGCAGGATGTTTTATCACCGGCTGGCTTTCATTGTCAATTTTTAAGCGCGGGCGGGAAGGATCCAAGTCCTGTTTACTTCAACAGCAATGGGAAATGAAAAACCTTAAAGAATAAGAAACAGACAAAGACAAAGTTTAGGTTTAACGCCGTCATCGACTCGCTGCTTCCCACCACCCATTACGACCCTTCGTTTCTATAAGCCGCACACTTTTTTGTTCACGCTCTGCTACATACCCGTGTACCTGATTTTCATAAGAGTTTCATGATCTCTGCAGCGATCACAGTGCGATTCGTGCATCTGGGAACACGGTAGTCTTAGTTGAAATTTGCCCCCTTTCAAAAGAGAAAGAAAAAAAAAAGGACATGTAGCTTGGATCTTGCCGCCCCTGCTCCGACGATTGCTCATCGTTTTAAGAACCAACATCCTATTTGTTTCTTTGAGGGTTTTTACGTTTTAGAGGCCGTTTTCGAAAGAAATGTGAAATGCACAATGTGGGCATATTTTGTTGGTGAATTCCACGCAGGTAGGATATGTGTCGCATCTTTTTGTTTGTTCTTCTTTTTCGCGGCTTTTGTACCGCTTGCGAGGGATATTTATTGCTAGGCTTTGAAGTCCCCCAAGCCTTTCCGGGCTACGAAAAATGCAAAGGACACCGGCGAGAGGACGTAACGAGAAACAAGGTGAGGCGGCTGGGACGCCAGTCGCAGATTCAAGAGGGCCCACACCTATATATAAATATTCATATACTATTCATAAGAATATATTGAAACATGGAGATACATCGATGCACACACTGTCGTGGCCAAGGGCGCTATGTTCTTTGCTGCGAGTTTCCTTATTAACCAGAGCCAAGGATGCCTCGTTTTTCTGTAGTGAGAGATAACAGATGAGTGTCCTTCCTCCAAGCGCTCGCCGTGGAAATGTTGCTGGTTTCCAAGCCCCTTTCGTCCTTTGTGGCGCCTCTTTCTCGAGCCCGTCGCTCTCCTTGCTTTTGTTGCCGGCGAACCTGCGTTCCTGCATGTTCGACATGGCTACGGTCGTTTTAGGTTTGTACGAATTACTACGCGGACTCGACAAAGGACTGCTCGGTTGGAGGCTGTTTTAGGCTTTCGGAGATCTCCGACAACGATCCCGAAACTTGCTCCACATTTCAAAGTTGCATCTTCAGTCTGTGGAAGAGGTTTCTGACATGTAGTCATCCTAGCCGGAGAAATCGTCAACCCAGCGTTCCGATCTCTTCCACTTGCAAGGCCGCTTAGTGTTGCAGAGATATCTGCCAAAATTGTACAGCCACGAACGGCAGGAACCACTCGTTTTCTGGTTGCGTTTCCCCCCCTTCGAACGTGTTTTTCCACTGCAACAAGCTCGCAGATGTTTTTTTTTTTTTTTTTTTTTTTTTTGTGTGTGTTCTGCTTACGGCGAGAGCCGTGACTGTGATGAAGAGGAGGACTGAGCGCCTTGTCCCCGGACGTGTGGAAGCCGCAGTTTCTGGGCCACTGCAGAGAGAACTGGACGGTACCTTGTGCCTTGACCAAACATAGCGAAGCTCTATTTTTGCGGATGGACCTATGGTGCTAAAGCTAAAGCCAGATCCTTCAGATGCACACTATGGCACGACAGGAAAACCTATCTGAAAGCTCAAAAAGGATTCCTTCTCTTAAGAGACGATATCCGGCCTTAGCAGCGTGGCTCCCTCGCCTGGGGGACGGGCGCATCGCGAACCCCCACACTGTGTTTCCGTCCACCAATAATAGAGAGGAAAGAGAAAAGAAGATCTTCCTTTTGAGGCCAGAATCTTCTGCTGCCATTTCAGAGCTGCCACCGTAGCTACTGTCACTGTCACTTGTATACAGCTGCTGCCATTTTGATTTTGTAAGAGTCGAAGTACTACTTCTTTGTGAGCGTGTCACAGCTTGGTCCTCCACCAGAAAAGGATAAGTCGTCGAGGAGAGTAGATTTGGACGACGATTGGGAGCAGTTTTTGGTTCGACACAGTTGCGTAACAATTGCTAGAAAACTTTGTGGACGGTAGTGTCCATCAAATGTGACATTCAAAGGCAGGGGCAAAGTTAACGGTCTATTCTCGCTGCGGTAACTGGTCTGCCAACTTTGCCTGCATGCCCAATGGAACCTCCCCGTTGGCGAACCTCGCTATAGTTTGACGTCGTCGACCGTCGTCAAATGTGAGCATGTTTGTCAACAGGTGGTGCCGTTGAACTCTGTATGCAGGCGGAGTTGCCATCAGTTGGTCCAGTGGGACAAAGCCGAGAGAACTGGAAATATTCGCTGGGGTCGCGGGGGCTGCAAAGGAACGGTTTCAGGTGGCACCACGTTTGTACGGGCAGGAGTGCAGTATCGACGAGTGCAACAGTAGACAAGATGTGGCAGAATCTTAGCGCAGTCCTTTGGTTTCGTGACATTTCCTCCCCCCTGCTAGACAATCGATGCTTTCCCATCTCCCTTTAGTGAACGCCTGGAAACCAGCAACATTGCCCAAAAGACAGTCTCCTTACATCTCCGTGTCGTTGTCGCCCTACCGTGTCGTCGTTGCCCTCTGTGGACGTGGGTTGGGCTTGCGGACATTTTGGCTTGGCCTCAGGGTAATGCTTTTGTACACTTACTTTTTTGGGGAGAGAAGAATGGTGCCCCGATAGTGTGGTTAGGAAGGATTGTGACTGTCCTTGTGTAATTCTTGCAGCTTCGTTGCCACCTCCCTTCCGTACTGTGTCCGGTAGCGGTTGTTGGTGTGCTTGCTCTCCCATCTTTCTATTTTCCCCGCGTTCCTTAGGTGCTTCTTCGTTAGGGAGGGGCCGACGTTCCCACGTTTTTGTGAACACCTCGATGATGGCTAATGCTGTGATTTTTCCCCTTTTGTTTCCCCCCCCCCCCTCGCGACTGTTCCCGTTGTTATCGTTCCCGAAGGTAGCTCTGCCTGTTTGCTACGTGTCGTGTCTCGTGGGAACCTTCTTGGCCGCCACGACGCGCTTTTGTGCCCCCCCCCCCTCCCTTGTGTCTTCCTCGTCTCTTGAGTCGTGCCAGTCGTCCTGGTTCCTAATTTATTTCGTGCGGCATTTCAAAACTGCCTCCCGTGTCTTTTGTGTCCCGACCTCCCCGTGTAGTCGAGCTGCTGCGTAAATGAGGCCGAACCTGACTGCAGAATCGGCGGGCAAGTGGCGTTTTCCTCAAAGGTGTCGGACGAGATCCGGAAGTAGCATGGGTGATCTTTTTTGTCTAGGGAGCGGCGTCGAGCCGTCGCTGGCCATGTTTATGCCCACCTTCCCCGCCCCTTCTTCGTGTCTGTACTTTTGGCGAGCGCATGTGTCCTCCTCCGGTATTTTCTGAGCGAAACCCGTCGAATCATTGTCTACGCAGATTTGAGCCTTTAGAGAGAAGTGCTGCGTGCACGTGGCCAGAGTTATTTTCGAGCCTCCCCCTACCGCCACTCGCAACCGCCGAACGGGAGCGAGTGGGAAAATACTGGAGCGGTGCCCCGTTATTTTTCATAATCACGCGCAACCGACGTGCAGAGAGAGAACACAGAGCAACTATACTATTATTATTACCACGGCGTTACTAACAAAGCTTGTAAATAGTCGACAATGTTTATACTTATGAGAGAGAGGCAAGAGGGGTTGCAGGCGAGAGAATGGACTGTGGGAGAGCAGAGATGGGAATAAGTTATGTTTGTTATGGACTTTGTGCAAATTCTTGTTTTTGGTTTCCTCTCCTCACGTGTATGTGTGTATGTGCGTGCTACTTTGGAAGGGAGAGAAAAAAGAAAGCACATGGGATGCGCCTCTCTGCGGGCGTGCGCACATGCGAGAGGTACAAAATGGGGGTTGTTGTGCGCTCAGGTCTGCTACTGTTTTTTGTTGTACAGATTGTATCTTTTTTGCAATGTTCTATATTTTTAAAAATTAAAAATCCTCGGCCCGATTTACCATTACCAAAGTCTTGTTTGCGTGACTCCTTTTCTTGTACAGATGTACTATCTTTCCCATTTCAGAGACTCACGAGTTTTCAGGCTGATGGACCAAAATAAACGGACCATTTTCTTGCAATGGTTGCTGCACCGAATTCCCGAATTCTGACGCAGCTGGGATGGAAGAAAATGACGAAGTGCTTTATTTGCCAATTCAAAGGGTTTCTACTGCTATACTCGTTTTCACCTAAAAAAAAAAAGAAGTTCTGCGCATTGTTCAAACGCTGTGCGAAGTAGTTCTTACAAGATTTGGTTGTCGGAGGAAGAAGCAATGCTTTTGGCATTTTAAACGTGTATGTCTCGATAACCTAAATTTGGATAAAACTTAAAAAATTCCTAGTTTTTTCTTTTTTTTAGACAGTTAAACTTATTTTGTAATGTTGGTCTCCTTAGGGCTTACCTACAAAAATTTTATCTCATAGAAATTGCTAAACATATTTCTTCTATTAAAGTTGACACAACTGTTGGTGCAACCTTTTGTGCATTGTTTAATGAACCCTTTCCGAAATTCAGTGCCATCTGGTGGCTGAGATGGCTGTAGCTTTTGCCGTACTAATGGCGGCAATGAACCTCTAGCCTGCAGTATTGTATTGGGCACCGTCACTTTCGCAAGTCAATGGCAAACGAGAATGTGCTCTTCACTGTACAGTTCTTTCTCGATCATGTCTTTCAGTGTTGATGGCCACAAAGATGCAACCAGTCAGAGCGAAACTCCAACCCAGATAGACACCTTGATAAAGTTCTATACATCAAGGGGCTTTCAAGTGGATTCTGGGCTACTAACAGATTGACTGGCGAAAGTAATCCCTGGAGAAGGGGAACAAGAGGGACAAAGGACAAACATAAATTTTTTAAATTTAATTGCATTATAATTATAGATTGACTGGGCCCGAGTTATAAAAAGGAACACTTACGCAGCTCTTGCATTCAATTCCTGCTTCGTATCGTGCCAACGTCTCAAATGTGTACGCCTCGAATCCTGAGCTTAGGACAACGTTACTGGAACCCTCAGTTGGGAAACTCACCGTCGAAACCTGGGCCACTGGCGTCCACCGAGACCGAGCATAATGCAACAACAGTGCTGCTCTTTATCATTTGTCTTTACTGTGGTCACCTTGAGCTTCTGGAAAGCATGTTTTTGCGAAAAAAACAACTGGAAAAGCTCTTTTTGTAGTAACTTTTATTGGAGTTTAGTACAAAATAAGGGGCGTGTGATGTTTTCTAAAATCTTTAGTTTGCAAGGTTTTGCAGCACAATTAATATTGTTTTTATACAACCCTGCCTCAGCGGTGATTTCAGGTAGCACGTCCCAACCTAGGCGCATCTTAACTTGGGTAGCAATTCGCGGTGCATCCGCTTGGGAGACGGGGGTGGCACCCCTGAAAACCCCTTCCACCGTATCTGTTTCAGTGCCAAAATGGCCGATTAAAGCCAAAATAGAAGTCTCGTGGAGTTCCTCAAGTGGCCGCTGCGGAAGAAATGGTGGCGTTGTGATCGCTATTAGCTCGTTTCTCGAGTATGAATCTGGTGTCATTTTTTCAGAGCAGTCTTTATGGCAGTTTCCCAACTGAGTGGTTCTAGTAATGTTGGCTTAGGAGTATATTCACCATGTTCCTTCATCAGTAAACAGAAAAATGTAATTTGTATAGCACATATGCCATTTTTCAGATGATGATGATAGTGATCAAAGTGACCAGACTGAATTTCGGAAAGGTTCTATAGAAAGGACCTATCAAAAGCCCATCGCTTAAAGGACATATGCAAAGAAAAAAGAAACTTTTTTTTTTAAACAGCCTAGATGGAAAAAGAATGTCATAAAACAAATTTCCAACAAAAAGAAAAACTTTAGAGCTATATTTACTGCACAAAATGAATTTGTAGTTGGTGCCCGCGGAAAAGTGGCCACTATGGTCACGTGACTGACCACTATGGTCATCTGGTGCTTGCGCTCTTTCAGGAGCTTCCTTTGGTTTCTAAAAGTTACTTATTAATCTTATTTGAAGTGCAACAAAAAACGAAGTGCATGGCGACGGAATGGGGGTACTGAAGTCTTCAGCAGAGACGCACAGGTCTACCATGTGACCATTAGTGGCTCCTGCAGGTGCCAACTGCAAATTCGTTTTGCGTAATAACTATAACTCTAAAATCCTTTTTTTTGTAAAATTTTTACGGCTTTTTTTTTCGTCCAGGCAGCTTTAAAAAAAATGTTTTTTTCCTTTGCATGGTGTCTTTCAAGCCTGCTAGCTTTGTCATGTTCTCGGAAAGGCTTGTGTTTGCCACAAAAAGAAGTGTTTGCCACAAAAAGAAGCGCCTGCCCCTGTTGACAGAACAGTCACTAGGTGTCCTTCACTTTGCCGTGGCTCGGCTTGCATGTGGCATTCAGCCAGCCACGCAATTTTGCGCATTGTTGCGGGTTTTTATCAGGATGGAATCGCTGCTAGTCTAATGTGCACCTGCATATACTGTCGAGATCGGTTATAACGAAGTCGATGGGAATCGGAAATCACTTCGCTATACCCGCTATTTCGTTATAACTGACTTCGCTTAACAAAGTGCAAAAGGGAATGGGAAATTGGGACTGCTTCGCTGTAGCCACTATTTCGTTATAAGCGGTCTCGATAGTATTTGAATTCTCCACATAAAGGGGCAAATTCCTAATTAGTAATGCTCCGTGGAAAGCTGGACTTCTTTTACTACGGTTCTTAAGGTGAAAACGGGTATACAAGAGGGACCCAAAAGTAACCGTAATGAATTCCTAAAGGGTGGGTCACTCGTAGCGCTTAGCGGCACTGCTTCCTAGTCAGTTTGCCGACCGGTGCTGTCATACTAAAATTCTAGCGGCATGTTGAAAATGTTTCTCCCAAGCGCTTCAAAATCATTTCTTGTTTTTTTTACAATGTCTTATTTGAAGAAACAGCATACGGCCGTGAAATATTGTTTTATTTTAGGGAAAACCGCGGCGGCAACTCTTGCAATGGTTCAGACAGCTTACCAAGAAGCTGCTATTAAGACATCACATGTCTAAGAGTGGTTTTCTCGCTTTGGCCAGTGAATTATTGATCGACGACCAACCTCATTTAGGGAGGCCCTCAACTGATGAAACCACCAAAAAAATTTGGGCATTGTTCACTCGGAGTTTGTTCCTCCTGGTGAAACTATTAATTGGGTATTTTACCTGGGAATTTTGCGATGCTTGCACAACTCAGTAAGGCAGGAATGCCTCAATCTGAGGGAAAAAGGGTGGTTCCATCATGACAATGCCCCAGCACACACTGCCCTGTCAGTGTCACAAATTTGGAACAAAAATAGCCCCCCCCATGACTCCGCTTCTCCATTCCCTGTATTTACTGGACCTTGCCCGGCGTGACCTTTTTTTGTTTGCCTGTATGAAAAAAAAAGTCTTGAAAGGAAATTGTTTTGTGAATGTGGAAGGTTTTTCAAATCAGACACTTAAAAAATAAAGAATGATTCTAAAGTGCTTGAGGAAAAAAATTGACAATATGCCACTAAAACTTCAGCAGACGCCGCCGCTCGGCAAATTGACTCAGAAGGGGTGCCGCTAAGCGCTCCTAGTGGCAGAAGCTGGTACTGGGAACGTCCCGCCCTTCATAAATTCGTTCCAGTTACTCTTGGGTTCCCCCTCGTATATTGTAAAACCCTTTATCTTTGTGGCCCCTATTTTTCACGAATCGGTCACAGAGGACATAATCGCAGCCACCATCACAAAAAAAAAAAAGAAGCTGTAAGAGAAAAAAAAAAGTTAACTACTGAACATCAAGAAAAGTACTTGCTAGTCCGACGTTCTGCCCTGGAGCGAAAACCACGTGGGTCGACTCATATTCTAGGACCACAATCTGTGGTGAAGAGAACAAGAGTGTGCACGCAGAACTTGTGCTCAAGCTGAGCAAGTGTGCACACTCCCACACATTTCTCTGCACCACCACACAAAGATGTCCCCGAGTGAAGTGTGTAATATGCACGGTGCTGACACGGTGGTGTGACACCTTGATGGGCCACAGGCAGAGCCCAAGAGCCAACAGCGTGGCTCTGTTTAAATTGGCAGCAGCAAATGTTGTTTCAAATGCATTTCTGCTAATTGAACATGTGGAAGTGTAAGGGAGCACACATTTGCTTGAGCTATTATTCACATTCTGCCACAAGTCACTGTAGAGACACTCAACATTCACCTTCTGGTTTGTCCACTCTAGAACTTGTCTCTGCAGTTGCAAAGGACTTGCACATCACGCATAAGGGGCATGTCAGTTGAACAATGTCTAAGAAACATGACGTGAGCAAAGGTTGGGTGGGAAGCACCAATTGTGAAGCAGTAAGACGAAGCGACTGCTTATTATCGTTGGGAAATGAAAGGAGCAATATTGCCACCAACTTCAACGAGCAGAGAATTCCTACATCAAGCTACTACCCTGGTCACTTTAAACAGCCAGCAAGCTTCTGGGCCATACCAGGCAGTGTCTGGAGACTGACCCAAACTAAAGCCAAACTGAGCTTGTGGATGCTATGAGCATGGCTCTAGGCCAAAGTGTACTTTCTTACATTTTATTTGTATAATTATTGAGTAAATCTTGTGCTGGAAATTCAGCCAAAAAAAAAAATAAAAGCAAACCATTTTTAAGCACACTCTGGCAACATGAAAAGCTAGTGGCCAACACTCATCAATTCAGAGTAAAACATTTCCAAAGCAACGTGTTTTGCTTGTTTGAGAAAGAACAGATATCATTATTTGATGCTTCTATGGGTCTGATATACCCAGCATACTGTTTGATCTAATCAACAAAAGACACTGATCCAGATTGTACACGATAAACAATCTATACCACCAATTTGAAAGATAACAAACTACCTTTCCGAGGCTGTATTGCATCACATGCCTCAAGATGCACCTTCTGCTGAGTCATGCAAGCCCAATTCAGATTGAAACAGCTTGCCCTGAAGCCAAAGCAAAAACCGAAGGAGGTATGCAGATTTGAATCACCAGTGTGGTGATCCACACCTTGTGGGAGTGTGGATCACCACACTCCCACAAGACTGCATCTAGTATGCTCAAAAACGGGGAAAATAGATGGGGAGAAACTACACATTGACAACACGTCGTAGTGCAAGCTTTAATTGCACTTTAAATACATCTAGGCAGACTCTCCCAGCACTGTGCAGACACCACCAGGAGGTCTCTAAAAATCCTTAAAAGAAAGCTTCAGGCTGTCCCAGTAATTGAGGGAAGTCTTGAAGAGTGGCAGCTTGTCGCCCAGGTGCTTATTGTAGCCCTTTGCGTACACTTGCCGCTTGAACTGGAACCCAAAAGCGAAAGAATTACTGTCTGCTTCCCACAAACTTCCTAGTTCATATGCGCGGCTACAAGGTGTTCTCAAGCGCTATGCAGGCAGAAAAAAGAAAAGTACAAATAAGCCAACAAACAAAATGTAATGAAACTTTCCACTGAGGTGTCTTTAGGTGGTGCATAAATCACACCCATATTTCATAAAGTAGGTTTCGAGAATAGAAAAAAAAATTTGAATGCACTTATGCTATCGTGTAACCCATGGAGGTAGGAGGCTTCTGACCCCACCAAAGGTGAAGCCGGGGGAGCTAGACTTCCGGTTTAAAGGGACACGCCCCTCACGATGACCAAAAATGAACAAAACCAAGACACTATTGGACGGAAAGGACAGCCGATTTGGCACCAATAGCTGTTTTGGTCACCCTTGGGGGCGTTCCCACCGACTGCGACCTCTACTACTTCCAACTCCACTTGGGATTTGTTCATTTGGCTGGCTTGTGCCGGTGTGTCGCCTCCTCTTCTTTCTACCTCCATGGGTAACCACTAATCTCCACTGTAGTAGGCTGGATAGTCGATTGGGAGCCTGTCAGTGGCACTATTGGTGGCCATTGCTTGACACCAGGCAATACACGCAAGTGTATGGGAGAAGCACACAAAAGTAGAAATATACACTCCGTGCGACGCGACCGGCGCGCCGCTGCGCGCCCGTTACTGAAGGTAGGCAGTGAGAGCCCCAGCGAAACGAAACCAAGCCGCGTACATTGGTAAGCATTGAAGTCGGAGCGGTGCGGTTGCGCTGGGTTCACAGCATGAACTGCTGCGTCGTTAAGCGCTCCAATAGTTATGCGTCGCATCTCGTGGGGAAGAAGTTTCACAGTTTTTCACCTCGCCGATGTTTTGTAGGACAGCGACAACAATGGACCCGTGCCGTACGACACGAGAAATTTGGTCTCCCGATCATGTCTGCCACTGTGTCGGCACGGCTGACATATTTTGCAATGCCGCTTTGCGCTCTGCGTTTGTTTTCGTACCAGTAACGCCTACATATCTCAGCTCGAACTGAAATTCCATCCCACACTCGCGGGTATGCAGTGCGAATTTCGTTGAAAGAATGCCCTCCAAGGAAGTTTCGTCCCCATCATACGTGTCGATGATATTTCCGGACCAGTATGGCACGCAGTCTGTACTTCATCAAGAAAGATTCGGAGGGTACAAAAAGTGACAAATATTAATCTAAGGAAAACTACAATGAAACTTGGAATCAATGGACAATCAATGTTTGAGAATGGAAGTTTATGTGGTGTGCTTTCTTTTTTGATCGGCCTCCTTTTGGATGTGGAAACGCTGACACCCCGAGTCTTGTAGACAACAATATTTTTTTTCTCAGCTTTAGAGCTACCTATCGCAAAGTTGTTTTAACTAAAAGTACCGTCCACTGGTCCCTTCCTGCCTGTAAAGTGTGCACCTCCCGGCCATGATGAATGGTATTCTCGACAGTCTTTGACGGTCAAAACCGGTTCCCATTTAGTTACGCCGCCCAAAAATATTTCCACCTGGTTAAACTATGCCACCTCTCTTAGGTATAATAAGTGTTTTCTCAAGTTACGGTTGTCCAAGTACCTGTGTGCCGAAAATCAGCACCCCGCACAACCAGATTACTACACAACAGCTGACCGCAAAAGCCTTTGACAGCCAAACTGTGTGTTGGCTGGCAGCTTGGTTTTCTCGGCTTTGAAGCCACCTTTCGTAAAGTTGTTTCAATTGGAAGTACAGTGCACTAGTCCCTTCCTACCTGTAAAGTCTCCATCTCCCACGACGAGTGGTATTCTCTTCACAGCCCTTTCATGGTCAAAACCGTTTCCCCATTCAGTTACGCTGCCCAAACCAAATTTCCACCTGGTTTCCCTATGCCACCTAATTTTGGTAGTATAACTGTTGTGTCAAGTTACGGTCATGTCCAAGAACCTGTGTGTCCAAATCTGCACTTCCCACAGCCCGGTTATAACACAACATTTTGGATCCAAAATTGGATATTCCTGACAGCTTTATTACTTTATTTGTTAGAACCATAACTTTCACACCTGCTGTCTTAATAAAACTTGGCCCACTTAGTGCACAAACTTAGTGAACATCTCACTCGCCTCCAAATATCGTCCCAGCAGTTCTACGTTTACAGCGAGCGACGAGCGAAACAAATTTCCCACTGAGAGCAATTATGATGGCGGCCGCCTTGCTTTTCCAGAATTGCTCAAACCCCTTTTTCGACCACAACTAAATAAATTACCCCTAATAAGGACTCAAGCTCAATATATAAGAAGTGGAGAATAGCTAAATGCCCTTCTTAAATCTCTCCCAGCACTCATGCAACGCCACCCTCAACTTATCGGCTCAAAAAGCAAAAGTTTCGTCCCTGCGCGCTTCCGCCGCCACAGCTTCGCATGCAAAAAGGCGCCGCAGGCTGCTGAGTGCGCCTCACTGTTGAACACCAGCTCCTCCGCTAGCGGCGCTACGCGCGTTTTTCAAAGCGCCCCCTATAGTTCCCGCACGGAGCGTATTAAAGGCGTCTATTTCATGATGTGCCGCGATCATTATATCGGGCCTTTGGAGATGTGAAGCGTTTGGACGCCCATTAAAAAATCAAACGTGCCAGAGCACCCACAGCTGAGCTGCAAGCTTGCTCTCGTAGTGGAGTAAACAAAAGAACCTGCCATCAAAAAGACCGTCCTCGGGGAATTCCAGAAGTTGATGAATGTTGGAAAAGTTCCATCTTGACAGCGACTTTCCGGGAGTGAGCGAATTCCGCGTAGCAAAGCCTTCAAGCTTGACGTCTGCTAAACCCAACTCATCGAAACCACCACAGACTTTGTGGTAAAACTGGGTAATTGTCTCATTGAGCTGTACTACATTTTTTGCCCAGTGGAGTCACTCTAGACCACAAAACATTTTTTTAATGCTTGTGCACGAGCTATCTGACAGGCATCCGAAACAGCAGCTTAGAAACGTGGATAACGGCACTTTTACTTGTTTTTCCCATACAGCCCCATGCATTTAGCTGGTGTCAACTGATGGCTGCCGATGGCACCACTTCGCCCCAGCAAGACAAGACTCAGTCTGCGATCCAGCCTCCTACAGTAGACATCAGCGGGTGTAATGCTTGTAACGGTGAAAGCAGCTCTCGTAATTCGCCACCATCGTGGCGTGGCATCGTTTTTGCGCCTCCTCCTGAGCACGATACTGAGGATTTTCACGTCATTTCCACTTCCGCTCTCGATTCCACTCCCGTGCCCAATCCGTACTCTGCCTATGATGAGCCTCCTTGGCATGCCGTAACTGAAAGCAACTCTTCAGAATAAAAGGTTACAAAGCGTGAACAAACGGGGACAATAAGGAAACACAAACGACGGTACAGGCGACAGAAGCGCCTGTCTTGTCGTTTGTGTTTCTTTACTGTCCCCGTTTGTTTGCGCTTTTTAACCTTTTATTCAGTAATGGACTAACTAGCCCAAACCCATGTTTTAATGCAACGCTTCAGACCTGCTACAAACTTTCCGTGGTCTAGCCGTATGGCGTGCAAGTTTGTCCGCTTGGATGGTCATCCGCATGATCCGGGACAATGGGCTATTGGCTACAGCCACTGTCAAAGTGAGGACGGCGTCTCTTTCGAATGCCTAGCCTCCAGCACGCACTCGTTGCATTCCGACACATGCTCTGGCTGCACGTGCACGTTCAAGGCGTGGGAAATGTTCGCGAAGGAGGGCAACGCAATGCGGGCAAAAAGTGAGGGAGGAGGAGGAGGAGAGGAGAGTGCGCGGGGACGTCCAAATGCCGAGCTCTGGTTGGAATGATTAGTGGATGGGCGTAAAGCTAGCTGCCTTTATCTCCACTTGTCGAACATGTTAGAAGGTGGAACGCCAGTGTCTGATGCTAGGCTTTTGCACTTGAACGCGTTCAACCGTCTCAAAGAAGCGCTTTTGTTACGTGCGGTGCCATCTGCGAGTAGCAGAGTGAACCGGACGCCTATTTTTAGTCTTTCTTCCGCACATAGGAACGCCAGGATTTTTCTGGCATAAATTGTTCTACAGTAACATACACGCGTGAAATTTGATTATAATAAATGCACTGCCTAGGACAGCTTGGCGAAATGTTTAATTGCACTCTGTTCACTGGCTCGTTTATACGACCCTTTTTTTACGCATGAATAGCCGTCAGAGACACCTTGCACACGCTAGCGTAAAATATCGGGCAAGCACCCATGTCGCAGTAAGCGCCCACCTCATACTTTTGAAAAGGACATACCAAGCGGCCATCCAAACAGTGGGTAAATGCAAATCTAGCTGCCCTTGTTTCTACTCACTGTTTAAAAGTGAATGCCCAGCACCAGACTCTGCTGTTAGGCAAAGGCCAGACAAAGGCACCTAGCCTCGCATCTACCCACCAAACATTCCAACCAGAACTCGGTGTCCCCATGTGCTCTCGTCTCCTCCTCTCCCTCAGTTCCTACCCGTGTGGTCGGTCACAGGTTAAGCTCCTTCCTTAAAGCCCTGCTTTCTTCCCACTCTGGCAGAGCAAATGAGGTGAGTCATTCTTCACCTGTTCTCCACTGCTTGATCCGCTCAAGTGGAAAGAGAGGAGGCTTTGCAGGAGGAGCTTGCCATGCACTCTGAACTTGTCACCGACTATGGCTAACCTCATCGGCCGCTCCTCCGAGCACGCCGGAGCAAGGTGGTGAAGCCTGCCCTATCCCATGTGCCCCTTCCGCATTTCTTTATCCTTGAGCCTAACTAGTGCCTGTCCCCCTATTATTCGAGATTATCTCCAAATGTTGGGCAGGTGCTTTGCTCCATATTTTATTGTATATGACACTTTACTGCATCGCTGGAAACTTTTTTTTTTTTTTCGAAGGGGGGGTGGGGGGGCATTAGTTTTCAGATGCAGTTTATAATTATTATCTCAGATTATGACTGCAAACTGCCCTTCAGCCAACCATCTTGGACTGTCCTTTGCGATGCAGCTCTCGTTTCGAGCACTTAGTACAGTTGACTCTCATTAATTCAAACTCTCTTAATTCAAACTTGTGGATAATTCAAACTAACATGTAGGTCCCATCCTATCAATCTCTATGGGAGGAAACTCCTGGTAATTCAAACTTTGCTTTATTCAAACAGATTTTTGGTCCCCCTAAAGTTTGAATTAACGAGATTCGACTGTAGTTGTAGTCTGCTGGCTCCAGAGAGAGTCCCTGCTTACCTTTTTGAGGAGAAGGTGGTAGGTCTCCTGATCTTCTCCGGAGACCAGCAGCTCGGGGGCATCGAAGTAAGGTACAAGACATGTGCACATGACGGTGTGCTTGTTTGCGGTGAGGCTAAAGGATCAGATTGAGAAAGGCCAGAGGTTAGTCAACAGACGTCTTCGGTGCGCGCAAGCGTGCAGCTAAAAGTGCAGTGCTGCCTCATTACATCGTTCCAGTTGGACTTGCTCGGTAGGTTTTAGACACGAACCAGCTACCATATTTTCTGGTCTACAAGTTCCATCGTTGTATGAATCGCAACCCCCTATAAACAGCTCTTTTTACAAAAAAAAAGTGAGTATGTGACTTTGGACTGATGTATTAGTATGGTTGGCACAGCAAAACTGCATTGATAAGCCCACATACATATATTACGATCGCGATATAAGCGCAAGCAGAAGCCAGTATCAATATTCTTTCCAAAGAATCAAATGATATATTTAAGGGGCGCTAAAGTGGTTTTTCAGATCCTCGTTTTATGGAATTAACTATGCTGTATACTCTCCGGTTTCACCCGAAAAACACAGATAAACATCCGCCGGTGTCGAAAATACAAAATCGGTTAAAAGCGAAAAACACCGGTTCTTTCATATTTCTGAGCAAGCACTGTTTTTTTTCATTGAAAAAGTCCTGTATACTATCCAATTTTAATCGAAAAACATCAATAAACATTCACCAGTGACGAAAATAAAAATCGTAAAAAAACAAAACAAAAAAATAACACCGGTTTTTAAATGTTTTCTTTCTACTAATGTTTTGTTTTTTTCACTGAAAAAGTCATACACAAACTTCCGTCAAACACATTCCCTTACCAGGAATCACGCACCTTGCCTGTCTTTCGTTTGTGACCTACATGGTCTTGGACTCTTGGAGGACAGTAGATTTGTTCCACTGCTCTCCAAGGTCAGCGGTCAGCTCCTGGGCCGCCGAGCTTCAAGATCCCTATCAGCGGCCCGAGAGGCCAATCACAGCTGGCCAGTACTGTCCCAAGCATCGTTGCACATTTTGGGGCTTCCCGTGTCTAGCGCAAATCTTGAGCGGGCATTCTCGAAATTGTGCGTCGTCAACAGGAAGGAGCGAGCATCCTTGACAGACACGAGCCTAGGATTGTGTGCTTGCATATGCTACAATAATTGAGTGTGAAAGAGATTGTGTAAAATATGTAAATAAAATTTGGACTGCTTTTCGTCTCCAGTGGTAGCTTACATTCCCAATTTTCCCCCCGATAATAACTGTTTTTATCGTCTGGACGAGAGAACTCACCGAAAAGCAGCGGTGTTGGTGAAATAAATAAACACCGGAAAGTATACACCCTAGTCATAACCCACTCCATGAGCTCTAAGCATCCTAAAAAACCCAAAATTACATTCATGCACGGCCGATTTGCATATTAAAAAAGTGATAGAGCTTCCTGACACTTACCTTTGGCACAGAACGACAGATGGCGCTACCGAACCTTGATGAATACGGTTATACGATGGACGGCGCTTGTAATCCACTCGCAAGCAATAGGCTCCCGTGTGGACGAGCGGGACTGGTAGGCCAGTCCCGCTGGTCCACACGGAAACCCACCGCTTACAAGTGGCTGACAAATGCTGTCCGTCGTTGGACCATACTCAGCAAGGTTCGGTAGCACCACCTGTCGTTCTGGGCCACCGGCTGGGAAGCCGCTGGCCCAGCGGCTTCCCAGCTGGGGCGGCACAAAAGCCGTGCGGGGAGAACGTTGAACTGTTAAAAAAGAGGTTAGAATGAAGGGTGACATTTCCTATTGTTGCAATGTGGCAGTCAGTTTTATAGCCTCGCATGCCAGAGGCACCCCATGCGGCAGTTTACGCCTTTAGGATAGCACAAGTCTGGGCCAGCTCATATTGCCATAGGCTGTACATGGCGCATAGAACAATTAAGATTTTAATTATATTCGGATCATTAAATTTTTAATTAGTGGAAATAAACAGGTAGTTCGAATTATAAACTTGATGAGCTTCAGAAAAACCACAAAATGAGTCAATTTTATCAAACTCAGGAGCGCTTGCTTCATTGTTTTGGATCCAAAAAGGCAACCGACTTCGACATGTCAACATGGCTCCTGTTTTTCTAGCTCCGTCATCTTTGCACCTGTAGCACAGGTGGTGACTTTTGCCAACATGCCACCATGCTTTCCAAGCACTCCAAATCTCGAAACGATACTGGTTTAATGCTCTTTGATGATGTTCGTCAAGTTTCTCATTAGAACCCCATGGTCACTTCCAGAAAGTTAACTATGCAAAACTAATTAAAGGCCGACGCGCAAGGAGACCTTTCTTCCAGGCAGAAAACCCTTCTCCAAAGTCCTTCTCTTTATTCCTCCCCCTCCTCACCCAAAAGCAGCAGAAAGGAGAAGTTATCTCCTTTCTGAGAGGGAAAGGAGAAGTCAAGGAGTGGTGTCCCCCTTCCCACTTGTTCGTTGGCCTTTCAGGACGTAATTATCCGAAGAGCTATGTACCTAACAGAATTCGTCCCTCAGCAGTGACTAATATGGCAACAATTGTTTTTCCCTGTGGTGCACAGCCTTCATAGGAAACGTTTCAGAGAAACAACCAGTATATAGAAATCTCCAAGCGGTAAAAGCATTACATCATGAATCTGGCAGCAACAGCATTTCTACAACCGAATTGTGTGTTGAAAGTGGAACTCAATGCAGGTTTTCCCGTATACTTAGACACGCACTCTACAAACTACTACTGTGTAGAGCCAATGAATCTAATGCACCTGAAACACCCCGCAAGAATCGGTTTCTCAAGGTATCACGTTACAATTTAGCACAGAGGTGCCTGTAGGTGGTGCATGTTGTGTGTAAAAATTTCAAAGGATGAACTCAGCTGAGCAAAAGGTAAGAAAATAATAATGCTTTTTCTCTACCTTAAGGTGTCCATCTGCAAATGGCACACGTCTGATTGGTGCAACAGCCAACTGATCACGGCAGCAATTTACAAAGGTCATCTGCATGGCCAAAATAACTGGACAAACTATTTTTTTCCACTGGTTTTGAGTAAGAGTGTACAAATATACGAGATTCAAATTGGGGTTGAATAACGATTGTACGAATAAATCTATTCCAATTTTAAATACCTAGTATTTGAGTTTTCTAATAATTCGATACATCGAAAATGAGTTCAGTTGGCACAAAATCTGGTCTATTCAGGAACGTTGTCCATATCGTAAAATACCAGTCATCACAAGCCTGCGTCGGATTTAAATCAAGCCAACATCCAGAAGCCTTGACTAACAAACAATTTTGACAGAAACCAGTTTGTTTCTTGCGTTCCTCGAACGAAGGAGTCATACTCCCAGCTTTTTGGGTGCGCTCAAAGAAAACATGTAAACCACACTTGTCGCCATTTTAAATTCAAGGATCTTGCATTACATGCAGCATGCTTTGTGCTCTATAAACCTATTCTTGGTTGTTACCACCCTAATGTAAAAAAAATATGAAAATACAAATAGCAGTGACATTTAAACCGACTTCTTGCGCTAACTTGTCGTCACTTCCCTCGGCGTCGAGCAAAGTGTCAGGGCCGCACTCTAACAAAGGTCTGTGAGTTGACCTTCCTGCAGAACACGAAGGCAGTCAACATTGGCAAACAATAGAAGTATCCTAGCAAATGACAAACCCCACAATACGATCAGATCTGAAAGGTACAATGAGTAAGCGCCCAATGTCCCTGCGCACATCGCCTCTGTCAGGAGGCCAAAACATATTCCGAGGATCGTCATTCGCTGGAATTTTTCGCTATGACTGGCTGCCTCTGTGTTTTGCAAAAAAAAAAGTCAACTCACAGATCTTTTTCAAAAGTGCGGGCGGTGCCAGTTGTCGATAAAAGGTTCAGCAAGTTGCGTATCAACACGTTAATGGGTGGACACGTCTGTCAGCTGTCTCATGTTTGTTGTTTTAATTGTTTATAATCCTGCTTTTATTTGTTGTGGTCTCTATTTATTCTGTGTTTCCTGCAGGAGAAAAATAAACATGCAGGCCTTTTTTCTCATCTATATGGCTTTTCTTTTTTTTACCTCGCAAACATTGTGATTAGAATTTTTAGTTTGTATTCGATTCTACAGTCAACTTTTTCGCCACCGTTCGCCACTATTCTATTCGAAGTCGATCCAAATTAAAATTTCGCTATTTGCACACCTCTAGATTTGTTGTGTCCATTCAATGCGTATTATGAGTAAGAATGACCAAATTATGTACTGACAAAGTCAAAAAAGTCAAATTTGGGTGTTTTACGTGCCAAACCAACGACGGGCATCTGGCACGCCCCAGCGGAGAACTGAGGATTAATTTCGACCACCTGGGGATCTTTTGATGTGCAACCGAAAGCACGGTTACACGGCGCCTTCTCCGCAATAAGCCTCCGTCATATTGCGGGCACTTATGTACTGACAACTAATACCAACATAGTGTGTGCCAAGGTTTACTTGAAAGAACACATCTGCTTTCAGCGAGGCAGAACTTCTGCAAGAAAAGGCTGCAGGGGACAGCTGCTGCTCCATCTGTCGGCTGTTGCACCAATCAGACATGTGGTGCTTGCAGATGCGTGCCGTAGGTAGAGAAAAAGCATTCTTAATTTCTGACTTTTTACTCGGGCACTTTCATGCTTCGAGATACTGATACACCAAATGCAAACCCTATGGGAACCTTCATATTCGATTGCAGCGGATATGTCGAGAAGCCCATTTTTGCGGTGTAGTTGATGTGCGAGTCAGATCCATTGGGTTCACACAAGCAAACAACAGTCTACATTTTATTTTTTCTGCACTTTGGACTAAAATTAGGGCACAACCTATTATCATGGTCAAGGAGATCGACCTATAATAGCGAGCAAACTTTGTAATTCCTTCAAGCTAACCGAGATGCTGCCCCCCCCCTCCCCTCCCTCCTCCTCCTCCTCCTCTAGTGACAAGGGATGCTGTGACAAGGGATGTCCATACAAAATTCCTTCCTTTCCACTTCCTTAAAAATGAAGGGCAACCTACAGACCTTTGCAAAAATCGCCTTCTGCGCGCTGCCATTTTTGTCTGCTGGGCTGTGGAATGCCTTCCAAGCAAGCACTGTTGCTCTGTTGTGCGGAATACCAGACGTTGCGCATGCGCCCACAGCTCAGGTGATAAGCGATGCCAAGGTTTTTATTCAAACATTTTTTCCATATTTAATAGGAAAGTACGTACTTCATTAAAAAAAACATCATGTAGCTTAGACCTATTCAATAATCTGTTTCCCGCAGGAACTTAGAATGCCTAATAGCAACTGATCTTTTGTGCGAAGTGTTGATCTTTTGTGCGAAGCGTATCCTCCTTTGCTTGTGTGCGTGCATTTTTCTATTTATCTGTGCACACCAAAGGGAAGATCTATATGGTTGATTATGGACACATAAAATAAATATTTTTAGAATTATTACTTGGGGTTACCCTACCTACGTTCGGGTAAATACGGTGTGCAACATCATTGCAAAGCACAAGTACAAGCGCTGCTCTTCCACACTTTGTAGCTGCAAGGAGACTGAACTTCACTATTGATGAGGAAACACTGCCAACACTTTCTTTTACAACATTGTGGAATGTGATGCCAGGAAAGCCAACTTTCTGGAAAATGATAAACACTGCTTCCAAGCCTTCATTTTCGTTAAAGGGATGATGAACCGAAATTTGGATTAAAAAAAAACAATGCTGGAGATGTAGGTGGAACGCTACAATCCCTACAACATTACTAGTAAGGCAATATCTCAAATGGACGGCCGTAGTTTTGGAAAACGAAGTCGAGATTGAACCAGGCCGACGAGGCGCGTGACGTCATGATACCTAGTTTCCTCCTCTCTTCGCTTCGCTCCCTCAAGGCCGCGAGGAGGAAAAGACGCGAGGCCGTTCCCTCTCCTTCTCGGAGAAATAGGACGTCAACATTCCTGCCAAATGCGCCTCTTTTTTTTTAAAAATACGGTCATCCGTTGGAGATATCGGTGTATGAGTGATGTTTTGGTGTTTGTAGCATCCCGTTGCACGCTTCTGCCGCGTGTTTTGGGGAATCCACATTTCGGTTCAGCAACCCTTTAAGTTACAAAATCGGCAAAGAGAAAGCTTGTAAGGTCACAGCACAATCCAATACTCCTGACACATGGGCCTTTCAAATAACATTTCCTTTTTAAAATGCCACGGGCAGCGAACCGGCACAAGCCAAGTGCAATGCGTAGTGTGCATCACGAGCCAATTTACCGCTCGGCCCAACAGCACGTGGCTGAATGCCACTTAAAATGCTTGCGAGGCAAGAGTCATGGCCAAACGATGATCGGCGGCTGATCATCATTCCCGATTCCAGCTGACACTCAACCTAATTGCTGTCTGATCATTGCCAGTGTAAAAAGTTCATCGGGAGAAAGATTCATACTCCGTTCCAGCATAACTTGCCAAAGGGAAAATGCTAGGTCTCGTGGAAGCCAACCCGCATCGGTGTAAGGCACGTGACGACGGACCGTTCAAATTCTTTTCTCTGTAGGGACGCTGCATGCTTTGCCCCATTGCTCCGATTGGCACACATGGGACCTAGGTTTTTGCCTTTGCCAAGTTATCCCGAAACAAAGCCAAAATTGAGGGTTTTATGTGCCAAACCAACGAAGGGCATCCGGCACACCTCAGCGGAGGCCTGGGGATTAATTTAAACCACCTGGGGAATCTTTTGACCTGCAACCGAAATCATAGTTTTTCTCCACAACATAGGCCTCCATCAGATTGCAGACCCTGGGCCAGGACTCAAACCTGCCACGTGAGGACCCGCAGGCCGACGCTTTGCCTCAAAGCCACCGAGGAAGCTATGAAACCAAGTATAGAGGTTTGCAGAGAAGCCCTACCGAATATTTTATGGCATCACCGAGGACTTATAGGCGTCGACATGGTCCACTAGAACTTGGCCTAGGAACGGTGCATCAACTCACTCGTATCGGTACTGGCTCCAGTCATCTTCCCTCTTCTTCCAGTCCTTCAGCATGGGGCCGTAAGGGTCATCCATAAGAGCTTCAAAGTTGATTCGCTCAATGTCGTCTACCACCTTTTTAGAGGTTTGGGGAAGATATAATTATGTTAGGCATATGCGGCCAGACCCCTAAAGTTTGCGTTTGTTACATTTCAGAAAATGGAGATGAAGCATGTTTTGCCAAGAGAATCTTAGACCGAATAAATGAGCATGTAAGACTTTAACTACACTTCTGTGAGGGGTATAAAAATTTATGACTGAAAAAGAAACAAAACAAAAAAAACTAGTGATAGCAGAACACAGCCTTAAAGACTTTGTTTTTCTGCTCTTCTGGCCTTGGGGTTTTGGTCAAGGTCATTTCAGAACTTCCATAATTTCATTTTGTAGTTCTGGCCTTGGGCTTTTGGTCAAGGTCATTTCAGAACTTCCATAATTTCATTAGTTGTAGTACTTCAGTTGCATGGTACCTCCACAGACAATATAAGCTAAAACGCCGCATCCAGCCTTTTTCTGCCTCTGCACTCCCGACAAGCTCTGTTATCTCTCAATTTATCAGAGAGTCTGAAGTATGCAATCTCAACTTCGCAAATTCTTTGTTTGGACCACAGATTTCTCTTGAAAACTGGCTGGCAGGCAAAAGAAGCATAGAGGACTATTTCAGTTCAGTTCATAATGTCCGTGAAAGTACACAGGAAAAGATGTTTCAATTTGCAAACTCCACTACTTGCTACTATTTTCTTTTTATCTTTGGAAGAAGCTAGTGGGCTTAACGAACAAGGGGAGTAGCAGTGCCGCATACCATTTGAGCACAAACTACTTGCCCTTTTAGCATGTGACTTTGCAATGCAAACGTGTTAGGCACTTTCCAAAGCCATGAGATTGTGGCCTTAAAAGTTGAAATCTGAACTTGTCAAGGTCCGAATTGCCAAGTCACTTGATCACATGAAGTGTACCACATATTTCCAGAACTGCTTGCCTTTTTTTAATGATTCTGAGGGCAAAACTGACATACAGGAAATATAGTTTCCGATAAACGCAAATCCAGTCGGCTCCATTTCTCTTTCTTATTCACACTGTTAACACAATGTTCTTATTTACAATGCTGTATCAAGAACAAGAGGTCCTTCCCTAGCATCTAAATGCCTCTTGAATGAACCTCCAATACTTATGGGATTGTACCCAACCTCTGAATTACATTCTTTAAAGGAGCTGTGCAAAAATTTCAGTGCTTTGCTTAAATAATTTGGGAGTTGGTGTCCCTACCTTTCTCAAGTAAAGAACAAAAAAACGCTTTTGCCTGCATGTCCTAGTTTTTATTTTAAAAATAGACAAAGATTGAGGTTTTCGGTACCTCTCAACTCCTTCACCATCTTCCGAGTCACGTGCGCTGTGACGTCAATGGGGGACGCGCGGGGTTCCGGTGAAGCTCTCTCTCTAGAGCCATCAGTAAGCAGCAAGAACTCATCCACTCGTGACCGCGTGACCATGTGCTTGCGCAGCGCAAACAATATGGTGATAGGAAGAAAGCCTGATCCGGGTCCGGCCATCCGCATCCGGCTCTGCCCTCGTACCCCTCCGGCTTCTGGCAGCTGTTCACGGTAGCAGATAGAGCTGACGGTTTGTGAACCTAGGATAGATGGCGCCACTAAAACTCCGTATAATAAAAGCTTTGTTGATGATACTAGGTTTTTGATGCATTTATATTTATGTTGGAACGACAAAATTTATAGAAAAATAACCTTTTATCGAGCAGGTATTCGCAAAACTTTCTATCTTTCTACAAGACCCCCATTGACATCATGCCGCGTAGTTCTCATGACCGCCGCTCGCAGCTGCAGGTTGGGGAATATTCTCATTTTTGGCTCGCGATTACGCGGCGATTGCAACATTTCAAAGGAAGGAGGTGTGTTTTCTGTCCTTTGTGGCAAGATAAACAATGTAAAAAGTAGAAGATGCCAATTCTTTCAACGTTAAAATCGTTGCAAAGCTCCTTTAAGATGTCCTTCCTAGTATCAGAAAACAACCTGGGCTATGACTAAGTAGCTTCCATGATAGCACTGACAACAAAGTGCAGGTCATTATCTATGCAAATGCCACTCGCTTGTTTCCCACTGTGGGCAATACTGATACCGTACTGATACAGAAACCAACTCTATTCTAAGCAATTTCTCTACTATGTGATCAGACATTAATGGCCATAAATTAAATACAATCAAGTTCACAGCAATTTTATTCTGACCTACAAATAGACCAAGGCTGACAAAAAATACAATCAGACTTGGTGGTTTGCCAAGGGAATCGGTTAACCAGCATAAATCCTTACGCGAGATTACTCTAAACTATTTTCTTGCTAAAACTTCTCAAGTTGTTAATATCCTTACTCAGTCATATTGTTTCACAACTCAGTATTAAGTTAAAAAATGATCATGGATAATTTCTGTCCCTTTTAAATTACTGTCACTACATATCCAACCTTGAACACATTAGTGCAAAATAAAATTTTACATAGTATGGCAGATGTTTCATAAACTTAACCACACACAACTTTTATTCTCAAAACACCAAATACCTTCTACAGCACTGTTTCCCAAACTTTGCTACACTGGAACCCAAGAAAAATATAAGATATTGTGTCGCGACCCACCCCCATCGGGGCTTTTTGCAATGTCATAAGCTTTTCATTTCAGTGCATGAACAGTAATACACAAAATTGTTGATGAAAGTTAATCTGACAGTTAACAGTCTGGGCAAATCAGCTAAGCATAGAACCATAGTGAAAGAAACAAAAAACAATTACGCTAGCAAGAATGACTGTTCATAACCACTAAAGTGGGTTTGTTTCCTAGAGCAGTTTTTTTTTAAAACAAGGGTGCAGTTTGGAAACCACAACTGTCATTTCCAGTTTAACGTTAAGCTGCGAGCTGTACTTCGTTTTCATCGATGCCAGCGCAGAGAAGCCAAGCTCGCATTTTTTTAAAGTTCACGAGACTCTTCACGACCCCTTGTTGAATCTGTCGCAGCTTACAGTTTGGGAAACACTGCCCTACAGAATGCATGTACAAGCAACGTTTTGCTTTATTTCATTCATACTTCATCTCACCATTCATAGATCTTTTTTTATACCTTATCTCTGAACTTACGAGGCAGGAAAGTATTATTAACACAGACATCACAGTGGCATGGGTCATCTGTTGATCTCATAATTTTCAATTCCTACATCAGAAGGTACCACAATATATTAGCAATGTACCACGATGTACCAGCAATAAATGTCTTACAAACAACCTAGACAGATAGACAATCAGCAAGAGAGACTTTTTCATACTCTTATTAGTTCCTTGGATATTCAGTTTCACGTTTTTCTTTTTCTGCTAATCTCTCATCAAAGCAGCTATCCATGTAGTTGCTATTGACAGCTTTTTGTCTCTAATTCCCTCCTGTGTTTCCGGACAAAAAGAACTTTGACCGACAAACAAAAATTTATTAATTTTCAAAAGAAAAACAAACAGCAACATAATACTACTGAATAAGTAAATTCTAGTATCTACCATGGAATGCAGAATGGAAATTAGCATTGACCAAATGATACGGGCAACCGTGAACGACGGAACCCACCAGTTCGAACTCCCCAATGGTGGTCCAGTCATAGAGAAGCAGCTCACTGTTGTCCCTGTCGTGGAAGAGTGCAGTGAGACCCAAAGCCCTGTTTGGACAACTGGCTGCACTTTCCCCATTTCCACTCACCGTATGGAACGCAGGTAGCTTTGCTTGTAAAGCCTGTCAATCTCGTCCAGGTACTCCTTGGTCAAAACCTTGCTCTGGACTTCGTAGGGCTGGAAATATACAGCAGATAATGTAAATGCGTGGGTACACGGAGCCACACAGTGTACCCATTCAGTTGTTTGGGTGGAAGTCAAACACTCAGTTTTACTGTGGAGAGAGAGACAGAGAGAATAAATGTTTACGAGATGACACCAGAAGACTCGAGCGAGCTGCTGAATTCTCAGCACTGTAAAAATCTACGACTGAAGAAATGCTGAAAAAAAGACAAATTGCAAGACTATTCAGTGTGTACCCACGCTGAATAGCGTGGGTACACACCCTTTCCTCGATTTTAGGATTTTGCAACGCTTGAATTTTACCACTTAAGTTAGCACCCCACATGCACATTTCCCACCACACTGATATGAATGAGAAAAATCCTTAACTAAGCTTAAAAAAAAGGGTGATTGCATGTTTGGACTAGGGACTTAAACCGTAACCATAACCGAAAACCTGTAACCATAACCGAAATGAAACCGTTTTTTGAAATTTATGAAAACTGCAACCATAAATTATTTACCGGTAACCAATATTAACCGGAAAAAAAAATATTAATTTTTTTCCCGAACGATTTTGAGGAGGGATCTTGAAATGTCGTGGCCATTTGACAGAGTTACCTTCAGCGATTCGTGCATCTGGCAATACATTTTCGTTCAGTCTAAATTTAGGATTAAGAATGCTTAGTTGGAATCTGGGGTCGAGCTTATAATGAAAAGTCTATTTCTAAATCTGCCACACTCCTACAATCGCTACATGTATTCAGTATGTGTCGCCTTCAGGGTATTAACTCGTAGAGGCTGCAGGAGGACGATGGCCTGACCAGCTTCGAATTTCAAGTGGAACTCAATTGTATTGTCTGTACCCCATGCTCGTCTTCTTTCTGGATGTCCGAGCATTGTGGCTACCGCCACATAGCTCTCCCCTTTGAAGACGGAGTCATCCCAGTGCACGATTTTTGAAGTCTTGCTGGGGGTCGAGATGCAGCTTGTAGTGGCCTGCACGGAGGGAAAAGCAGGCGGCTGATCTGGCGCGAGTGTCTCGATAAATATTGGCTTGAGTCAATCGGTGGACACGATTGTGTTGCAAGCGTTCACACCCACTGTGAATATCTTTTCGCCATGCACAATGATGGGGACCGGTGTGAGTGCCTGAAGGAAACGACGGGCACTGTTGACGTGCGGGAAAACATGGACTGTCATGGAGATCCCAGTGGAAGAAGGGAGTCTTGTTCTGGTGTGCTCAAGTAGGTGTTGCATGAATGTCAGAAAAAAGGCGAGTTAAGTCCTCTGTAGGGCACAACAGCGGTTGGTTTTGAAACATAGGGTGTGGCGGGGGAAATCAACTCAGCGGAAAGGCATAGTGGTGCACAGCATACCAGATGGGATGCGGCACAACCGACGTCTTCCTTTATGGCAGGAATGCAAGCCCAGGAGGACGATCGGCAGGGACGTGACTCATTGTTCTGGGTCAGCGTGCGCCACGAGAGACGTCTTTAGATGCTGAAGGAAGCACTTGACTAGGCCGTTTGTTTGCGGGTGGTAGGCCGTAGTGTTGAGATGTGCGATGCCGAGGACAGTTGTCGATTGTCGGGAGAGGACTGGCTCAATCTGTCGTCCACGATCTGCGATGACCTCTGTGGAAACTCCGAAACGAGCAATCCAAGTAGACAATATTGTGGACGTGACAGTCTCGGCAGCGGTGTCAACGATGGGAGTGGCTTCTGGCTGGAGCGTGAACCTGGCGATGACGGTTAGAATGTATCATTATTAGTGGTGCAAAAATATCGATAGTACTATCGATAGTCGCTAAAAATCTGACTATCGATAGTAAAAAAAGTATTGATATAGTACGGTACTATCGATAGTCCACCATAGAAAAACTATCGATAGTCGACTATTGTAAACCTATCGATAGTACTGTCGACGGTTTACTATCGATAGTTTTGCGAAACTAGTAGATTGCGTCAATCCCTCTTCTCTTTTTCTCGCTTTATTTTTTTTTTTTCAAATGGGACACCAACTAGCTTAAGCACTTACCATAGTGGTGCAAAACTATCGATAGTACTATCGATAGTCGACTATCGAAAAACTATCAATAGCACTATCGATAGTCAACTATCGTAAAATTATTGATAGTTGACAATCGGAAAACTATCGATGTACTATCGATAGTCGACTATCGATAGTTCTGTGGCACTATCGATAGTTTTGGGAAACCTATCGACAGTATCCATAGTCAATTTATCCATAGTTTTGCATCAATAATCAGTATCTCTCGGATGACGGTAAGGGTCCGATCAGGTCCACGTGAATGGTGGCAAAGCGAGTCTGGAACAGCAAATTTTGACAAGGGCTTGGTGGTACGACATGACATGACACCTTGCATCGTTGACAAGCAAGGCACGCACAGGCTCAGGTGCAAATATTGGCGTTCATTTCCGGCCAGACAAATCGTTCCGCAATGAGGTGTTGTGAACCGCGAATTTCTGGCTGTGAGAGACCATGTAGGCCTTGGAACACCCGACGACGTAGGGGCGGAGGAAGATGAGGCCACTTACGTCCCAATACAGGGTCGACGTTACAAACGACTCTTGTGCCTGGCTTAGGGAAGTAGACGGCTGCGAGATGCAGAGACTATGTCATGGGAGAGTAACTGGCATTAGACGACCTGAATGCGTTGGTAAAAGGCTGCTGATCAGGGAAGATCACGAAGGCTTGTCCCTCCAGAAAGGAACAGAGGTGCTTCACAGCGAGGTAAGCTGCAAGAAGCTCCCAACCGAAGGTATTATATTGTTGTTCGGTCGGCTTTGATATCTTACGAGTTTCAGCTCAGTTTCTTAGAGAAGAAACTGAGCGGATGCCACTCGCCATTCATGCGCTGCTGCAGCATACCTCCAACTGCGAAGCCGGAGGCATCAACCAACACGCCCGTGGGGGCGTCGTGTTCTGGTTGAGCCAAGAGCATGGCGAATGCGAGACGCTCTTAGATGGTAGTGGTAGTGAAGGCAACACCAGCAGCATCGGACCAGCCCAGAGAAAATGATGCAGATTTGATAGTTTGAAGGGGGGCTTTGAGAAGCTGCAGAATGGTCGCGCAGAATGGAATAAACCGCTGGTAGTAGTTGACAAGGCCCAGAAAATGGCGGAGTTCGCAGAGCGATTCGGGACGTGGGTAGTCGGTGATCGCTTTCACCTTGTCAGGGAGAGGGCGTATGCCACTGACGTCAACGAAGTGGCCCAGGAACTCTAACAACAAAACGCCGAACTTATATTCCGCTGCATTGATGATAAGGCTTGCTCGGCGAAACATACAAAAACCAGGCGCAGATGGCGTAAATGTCCTGCCGGTGAGGTGCTGGTGATGAGGAAGTCATTGACGTAATGGTAGTCCGCAGAGAATGACGTCGACGAAGCGCTAGAAACTTTGTGCGACGTTTTGCAAAACCGAAAGGCATTCTCGTGACCTAGAAGAGGCCAAACAGTGCGACGATTGTGGTCTTTCCCACGTCCTCAGAAGCGACGGAGATCTGGTGGTGCGCCTTCTGTGGGTCCAGTTTTGAAAATGTATTGTGCATCCCTTAAGGTTGATGGGGAAGTCCTGGATGTTGGGTATGGGATATCAGTCAAGGCAGGTCACTAAGTTTAGGTTGCGATAGTCGCCACAAGGTCGCCAGTAGCCCGGTTTCTTCTGAACGAGGTGAAGGGGACATGATTAGCTACTGGAGGATGGGCGGGAAATGCCTCTCTCCATCACATGCTGAAATTCTTGCTGAGCAATACATAGTTTCTCTGGCATAAATCGACAGGACTTGGCATATGTGGGCTGACCCCTGGTGATAATGCAGTGAACAACGTCGTGCTTGACCGGTTTGCTCTAGTCAGGAGCAGAGGTTAGTGCTGGAAACTCGCTCAGGAGGTCCCCGCAGAGCGACAATATTGTCTGGCAAGTTGTGAAGGCGAATAGGTGGAGTGCGGAAAGGCCTGTGCTGCAGTCAAAGATCTTCTTCCGAAAAAAGTCAACCAGAAGGGAAAAGTGGGATAGGAAATCCGCTCCCACCTTTTCAGCGGCAGTCTTGAACGAAGCAATCTAAAGCCTGGTTTTGAGAGTGTATGTCAGTGTTGCCCGACTGCGCTGGGCTGTGGGTTTTCTCGTCAGTGGGCTGTGGCAGCCTGCGTAGGCACGATTCCAGACGCTGCTGGTGGCTAAATTACCGCGTTTTCTTTTTTCTTTTATGCTCTATGGCGAATAGAAATTCTCGGGATTTTTAAGAAAGCATTGTACTACCTTTAAAAATAAAAGCAAACACATGAAAGCTATTTCAGGTGAGTCCATGCGTGACAGAACAAATGCAACTAGAATGTTTGTTTTATTTTATGTTGATTTTTTACGGTACCATACACTCAGCCGTGTCAATCTACAAAGGACTTTTTTGTCAAAAATATTTTACCACACAGAATAGCCAAACTGCATGGGTATTCCCCACTCGCAACACGAAATTCAACGAGTCTCATCAATTAAACAACATATATTGTACGTACTCCACGGTGGCGCGTAGTCCGAACAGGATTTGAGAAAGGTCTCAAATAACACAGCCCGACACGCGACTCCCGCTCTCGTTTAAACTTATTCCTCCGTTCTTTTTGATTGGGTTGGTGGCGCCATCTCTCGGCATGTTTCTTTAACACTTCATTGTTTCAATAGTTTGAGTTTTTTTCCATAGAGGGCAGAAGCACTCGTAAGCGGCGGAAGCGCGGGTCGCTTCGAATTTCGCTGGCTGGAAAAAGCATGGCAGCGTTTGCGCCACGCTCCTTTTATGGGAACTCATCGCGTGATTTCGTGGAAAGTGATGACGATTTTAGCGAAGAAGACAATTATGTGCCTCCATCAGACGACGATGAAACATCCTCCGCTGACTGCAGTGGCAGTAGCGACGAAGAAGTGTGTGTACAAGACGACAACAACAGTGGAACCTCTCCTCCACGTGCGCCGGCATTGTCCTCGTGGACTGCCTACACAGACGATCTCCCAGACTTCCCTGATGTGGCGTTCACCGTTCGCGACCCTGGACCACAGGTTGGATCGTCAAGCCTCGGCTCCGAACTTGAGTTTTTCCAGTTATTTTTTACGGATGAACTCATCGGAGAAATCGTGCAAGAAACAAACCGGCACGCCCACGAGAAAATTTCATCCATGGATTCGCTCGCTGAGCAATCTATATGGAAAAGTTGGGAAGACGTTTCTGTAGAAGAATTCAAGGCTTTTCTCGGTGTCCTCATGAACATGGCCCTCAATCCCAAGCCGGACATCAAGGAGTATTTCAGCCAAGAAATCTTGAAGAAGATGCCATTTTTTCCCGCCGTGTTCACTCGTACAAGATTTCTCCAGATATTTTGGATGCTGCACGTCTCTCCACCTCCGTATGGTCCCTCACACCAGCCGACACGAGGTAGTAAGGTGAGAAACATCGTAAACTACATCGACACAAAATGCCGTGAGCATTTCAAGCCCGGCCCGAAGATTTGTGTCGATGAGAGTACAGTTGGCTTCAAGGGCAGGGTCTCATTCAAATGCTACAACCCGCAGAAACCAACGAAGTGGGGCCTCCGTGTCTATGTACTCGCCGACTGTAGAACAGGCTACATATCAGCATTCGAGCCGTACTACGGTAGCACAACAACAGAGAGCCTCTGCCGGCCAGACCTCCCCTTCACGTGTCGGATCGTCCTGCACCTCCTCGGCAAAGTGCAACGCGCTTCATTCGGAAATGGGTACCACCTTTATACGGACAGGTTTTATACTTCCCCGCAACTTGCTGAGGAGTTGCTCTCTCAGGACGTTTTGCTCACTGGCACTGTCATGACCAACAGGAAGCATATGCCCCAGCAGCTAAAGAAGAAGTTGAAGAAGGGTGACGTGGCAGCGTATCGGAAGGGTGACTCGTACATGGCCCTGGCTTGGCAAGATAAGCGTCAAGTTACCATGCTGAGCTCAGCACACAATCCCTCGACGAAGCCTGTGACAAGAACACAATACACGGCCAGGCTGTGACACTGGACAAGCCAGTAGTCATTTGTGACTATACAGAGAACATGGGAGCTGTTGATCGAGCCGACCACTACTGCGCGAGTTACGCGTTCTGCCGCAAGTCCCTCAAGTGGTGGAGAAAACTTTTCTTCAGGATCCTTGAGGTTGCCATCGTCAATAGCTTCCTGCTAATGCAGATGCAACAGGCTGCTCAGGGACTGAAGGGGCAAAGGCACCTCATGTACCGCCGTAAGCAGATCGAACAGCTGGTTGGCGACTTGCGAGTGCGACCAAAGAAAAGAGGACGAGAATCACAATCCGACACTGAGAGATTAGATGGAAAGCAGCACTTCATATACAAGCTACAAGAACGTACCAGCAAAGACTGCGCAGTGTGCAGCGATCGGAAGACAAAAGGAGGCAGGAGAGAAACAGTTTTCTACTGCAAGACTTGCACAAAGAACCCCGGTCTCCACCCCGGAGATTGCTTCGAAAAATATCACACGCTGTCAAAGTATCGCTAGAGAGCGCGGGAATGCAGAAGCACTGCGAAAATAAATATTTCTTGTTACCTCTGTACACTGGAGTAATTTTTCTTTCTCCTTACTAATGCGCACAAAATTATATCTGACCGGAACCACCGTCAAGTTGGTCAGACTATCTGACCTCAAAGGGTTAAAGTCTGAAAATATATCTCCAACCAAAAAATGAAAGGCAACCCGACGTTTCAAAACCAACACGGTTTCTTCTTCAGGGGTGTCGGAAAGTGGGCCCTTGCAAGGATCAAGGAGACAGCTCCTTGACCACAAGAACCAACCTCACTGTGGAGGAGCTGTGCCGTCCGCTCGAGTTTTGTCTCGGCAGCACATACTTCACCTTCAAAGGGGAACTTTTCAAGCAGGTCAGTGGCACTGCAATGGGTGCGGCCATCTCAGTCACAACGGCGAACCTCACGATGGAGGCAATCGAACAAAAAGCGCTGAGGTCTTTTCCCAACAGCCCCAAAGTATTCATGCGCTATGTAGATGATTGCTTCTGCATTCTCAAGGAACGGGACGTGAATAATTTTTTGGCGCACCTCAACTCTATCGAGCCAGCCATTAAATTTACCGTAGAATATGAGACGGATGGCACCTTGCCGTTCCTTGATGTGCTGGTGAACCGACAAGGACAAGATCTGACGTTTGTGGTGTACCGAAAACCAACACACACCGAACGCTACCTCGATTTTGTCTCCAACCATCCAACGAGTCATAAGGCCTCAGTGGTTTCGACCCTGCTGCGTAGGGCAACGACTATCTGCTTGTCGGAAACCGATAGAAAGAAGGAGAAGAAGACCATAATTGAAGACCTAAAGAAAAATGGTTACTCTAGCAGCTTTATTGAGCGCATCGCCCGACGGCAAGGTCTCGCCAGACAAAACCAGATGCCAGTAGAAGAACGACAGCCCCATCGAGTCGCGCGCATAAGCGTTCCCTACGTAAAGGGAACCAGCGAAGCGCTCGCACGAGTACTGGGAAAGCAAGGTATTCTGGTGGCCCACAAGCCCACGTCCACACTGGGAAGGTTTATGCCAAGACCGAAAGACCGTCCACCAAAGGAAAAAGCACAGGGCGTGGTTTACACCATTCCTTGCGCAGAGTGCCCCGCAACCTACATCGGCGAGACGAAGAACTTTCCCGAGCGTATCCGCCAACACAAGAACGACGTGCGGAAGTTCGACAGTGAGCGCAGCGCCATCGCCGAACATTGCGATACCCTAGACCATCGCATTGACTTCGCGAACGCGCACGTGGTGGACACAGAGCCCAATTTTCGAAGAAGACTTTTCTTGGAATCATGGCACATCCAACACACCCCAGGAAACCTAAACAGGTCGCTGGGCGCTCTGCCCTCTGTGTACGCACATGGCCTCCGTGACCTGACGGAAAAGCTGAAGAGATGACCATCTTCATAACTAACAAGTTATTTTACAATTTTTCCAATTTCCTAACTTCTCTTTTTTAATTTTTTCTTTTCTCTTTCTTTCTTTTTTTTCCTTTTTTTGAAGACAAAGAGGTTGGGAGCTGCTGCTGTGTCCGTGCGCCTTCAGTCACCCCTGAAGAAGAAACTGTGTTGGTTTTGAAACGTCGGGTTGCCTTTCATTTTTTGGTTGGAGATATATTTTCAGACTTTAACTCTCACCCAACCAGGCAGATATCTGTCGAATATGTTTACTTTCCACTCATAGTCTTTCTCAATATCCGAGCCCGTGGCTATCGCCACCAACTAATCAGTTAGAATTCGGAGATGTCCACAAAACTTGGTTCTTTCAAAACCATCAATGTTCCTGACCTACAGCAGTCAGTATAAAAAATGAAGTAAATAGACCATCATGCAGAGCTGGCGGAAAACAAAACCTGGTATTGATTTGTCGAAATTGTGTCGTGAATGGCTATTTTGGAATGACACAACAAGAAAAAAAAATGTCAGAAGTTTTACACTGACATTCTGTATAATGTCACTGTCGAATATATATATCAACGCACAACATCGAAGACCATAGAAAGGAACGAAAAACACAGAACATATTTTTATAGTTTTCTGTGCTGTTCGTTTCTCTCCTTAGTCTCTCAATTTTATTACTGTATTCAGGGGCGGATTTAGAGGGGGGATCCGGATGTCCTGACCCACCTCTTGATTTCTAAATGTGTAAAATTTAGGGCGTAAAACTAAGGAGAGGGGAAGGGGGTTCCTAAACATATGGTACGCTGACCAACACCTGACCCCCCCCTCAGGAAATTCCTGCATCCGCCCCTGACTGTATTCCACTTAGCAGTATTTTACAAGATTAGGGCTAGAGTTCTGCTCCTTCCTTCAGTGTGGGCAAAGCCTCTTCTGCATATCTTAGGTTGCAACAAACTATTCTTCCAGCACCTAGTGGGAACCTTCAAAGGGTTGTTTACAAACGCTGCCAAATAATAAAATAGCAATGTTTATTTTTATTAAATAGAATGCGATAATCCCCAAGTAGCGGGGGTAACATGTATGCTTGGGTATCAAACTATATAATGCAAATAAATGTAGTGAAAAAGTGTCGGAGCTACAAACGTGTCCAACTTTTGATTAACTAGAAGTACTAAGATGTTTTTGAGTTCCAGCTATTGTGAATGTCCCATAGTTGGGTATCTGGGACTACTTTAAACCTTTTGTCATAAAACGGCTGCCTAGCATTTCAATCAAACAAATTAATGGAAAAACTGAAAAAGAAGAAGGTTTTTAGGAATGTGTAGTTGGTAACCGAAACCGTAAAAAACGGAAACGAAACCGATATCAACAGAAAACAGAAACCATAACCGAGACGTTATATTTTTTGGTTTTAGTCTCTGGTTTGGACAAACAATTCCACATTCTGCACCTTAACGAAGTTTGACAGCTTCATTTAGAGGACGAGGTTAAAATTCAAAGGAAATACTCTATCAGTTCTCCTCCGAACCTTATACCAAGTGTCACATCAAACCGATAAAGGCAATTCATGGCCGAAATATCAGTACACAGAAGAAATAGAATACTAAAAGAAATCCCAAAATGTATGTGCCAACGTTGCTAATACTCCAGCACTCCCTGTTCAATTACAATGTGTCTAACTCTATGATGGAAAATTTCCAATTAAAACTAAATTTGTTCCACAAGCCTAGAATGCAGCTTTGGGCAACATAAGCTAGTTTTGTTTGGTGTGCCATATAAATTAAAATATAAACTATATAATACATTCCCTATGAGAGAATGGTGCATTCAGTACACTTGTTGTTACTAAACAGAAACCTGATCCATGGGTCTGTGTGGAATAATCTTTTTTCTTTTTTTTTCCCCAGATGAGAGAATGATTTGAGGAGTACAGTGACTTTGGCATTCTCAAATGTGAAAGATGAACAGACTATAGTCAGATGCAAGCTAAGAATGCACCAGAAGCCATACTAGCTCATTGCTTCCATTGCACTTTGGCCGGGCATGCTTACAAAACTCTCAAATGTTACCCAAGGTGAAAGCTTGTGCTGCTTGTTTTGTTTGCACTATGGAGCACCACTTGTCAAAAGGCTCTGTTTCATTGAGATGCCACAAAACAGGATCAGAAGTAGCAGCCCTAGGCAAGCTTAAAAAGAGACATCCTCTAACAAGCATTTCTTGCTTTTCTGCCGACTGAAACGAGGGACTAGTCAGACGCAGCTTCTAAGGCAAGCCGCACAAACATTAAGTGTTATGAATCGAGGTGCTCGCTCTGAAATCGCACGGAACAATCGAGGCCTGCATGTAAAGAGTACAAACTTCCACCAAAGATGTAATTTAGGGAATTAAAAATTAACTGTAGGGCTAGTTGGTTATTCATTACCAAGTTATAGCACAAAAGACTAAGACAGGAGGCTGTCCTGTCCCATTGTTCCTTCCTGTCCTATTCTTTAGTGCTAAAATTTTGTAATTTGTAATGTAACTTAGTGATGCCTTTTGCTTCGTAAAATCTGAAGGCGTAGCTCCGTTCCTGTGAAAGATTAGACCAATCCTCCTGGCATTTGCAACGGCAAACGCCAACACAAAGAACTAAGTCATCTGAGGGTTGTGCTTGTGGTGCCACCTCCAGTAATGTATGTGCTCCAACAAAAAGCATTGTTGGAGCACACACATACCTACTCTTAATTCCACTGCAAATACTATTTCAAGAATCATGCAATTAGCCAGTCAAAATCAAAACAGTGCTTCGAATTTGCCTTTTCATTTCTGTGCAAAAAGTTGTTAGCATGTATTGCAAAGCGTATATTGAAATTTCAAGGGTAATTTAGTTTGCACATCAGTGGCATCTGACATGTGGAGATTTATGATGGTGGAAAGTCAGCACATTGAGAATTAATATGCCATAAAAATACAGCTAAACTTATTAATGGTATACCCAAGTTTTCATTCCACTGCTAAATCAATTTAATTTCAATTTCAACTGCATCCAGAAACAGGGGGGCGGGGGGGTTGGGTCTGTTTAGAGGTGTTAGCTAAACATAAAAAAATAAACCTATGGTGCAGTTCAGCTACACCTAATCACTGTGATTCATCAACCCTTTCCCAATAGCTAAGTTCAAAGTAATCTTCCTTAAAACTCGAAATTGAAAGAAACAAAAAAACATGACCACAACAAATGATGTCGCAACAAACTTTTCAGAATGTTGCGGTCTATCATATAAATTATAAAAGTGACCACAATTTTATTGTAAAAATTTTACTTCCACATATACCTTGTCAGTCAGCATTCATCAGCCTTTTTTTCTTCTTTTACATGATGCACGGTTGTCTATTATTTTACCCTGGAAGTGTTTTACCCCTCAACACAAGGCTGCACTGCAACGAAGCTACATGCCGAAATTGCAAATTTTACTCTGCGGGCGCAGTTTCTCTGCAGTACACGAGTGCGCGGTAAGAAGCACACTCAACAGGGCTAATTAAACCGCCCGAATAGACCAGGAACAACGAGAAATATCTCGAAACTTCTGAGTATCATGTCGCGTTTGATACAAAGATCATATCAAATCGCACATATTCAGAGCAACACACAAAGATGTAGAAAATTCGTGCAAGCTTATCATATTAATCTAGCAGTGTAGCGACGACTGAACTACAGTGAAGTCCCAAAGTGGTTGCCCACAAAGAGAAGTGATTCAGAAGGGGAAATAGGCTAAAATAACAAAATCTGTACGCATGCAGAAAAAAACAAATCTTTCCAGCGCTTCGTTACAAGGTGGAAGCGAAAAGATGAGAAAGAAAGAGAAGCTCTCGCCTTACAACGAACGCATTGTGGAAGTTCGTTGTAAATGGTTTTTGCTATATCAAACTGATCGTAGTGTTTCCTGCTGCTCGTTATAAACGGGTTTCACTCTATTAGTTTGTCTTGATAACATGAGACTAGCTTTTGGCACAAATTATCCACATTTTGATGAAATGTAGTAGGACGTAGCAGGGTAAACACTTTGGTGCAGTTTGGCACAAATGGTGCAGCAATCGCATCCCCGCATCTCCCGTTAGGCACACCAAGCCGACGGCGGCATTCGGTCGAAAACAGATGATGCCATCGTCTACTTGCTTCCCCCAGCGGGAGTTGGTGCCCCAAGCACTACCATCGGTTAACACAGTCGTCTGCAGTTGCGTTCGCCGTTGAGAATGTCAGGGGTTTTGGTTTAACCTTTTACAGGAACAAAGCTATGCCTTTAAATTTCACACCTTTGGTGAAAGCCTCGGCTCATTACGGGTAAGCCCTTAATTCATAATATCCTAGATGCCTGTTAGGCTTTTCATATTCACTGAATGCCCAATGCAATATTTCGAGGGACCATGAAACAGAAGTTGGTGGTAGGAAAACAGATGACTCTTCCCTCCCACGTGCGATTATCTTGTGATGGCACTGGGCCTCTGGAATGATGCATTGTGTTCTCAAACAGTGCTACTGATGTTTTTTTTTTTTTTTTTTTTACTTTTTCTGTTTTCTTAGTTTTGGGGCTACCTCTTAAGCTGCATGTTCAAGCTTTGGCAGGCCTGACTATGTGGGTTACTTGTCCTGTTTCATACTTTATGAATATGAAGAGTTTATTTTGGGCGCTATTAAGGCGTAAGTAAAAAAAGATTTGTCATGGTTCCTTTAATAAGCTTTTCTGTAGGCACAGCTGTAGAGTGCTAAGCAGGAAAGGGAGGTATACGACAAACTTACAATATTCCTTTCTTTGATCCTTTGAAGAAGCACGTTGGAGGGAGCATCGAGGTAGATGACCAAGTGGGGGCGAAGCAATTCCGGAAGCCCCGCTTCCTTCATCAAATTGTAAGCCTTCAAGGCTATGTGCGCAGGGATAGAATAGCATGGCCGTCAACACTGGGTTCGTGCACGTTTTGTGGACTCAGTCACGCTTACCCAGCTTGGAGATGTAGCCAAACTTGTGCATTGTTTCTGCAAACACGAAGTCGGAGAACGGACTGCGCTCTAGGACAACTCCTTCCCCTGAAAGGTGAAAAGCATGAATCCCGTTAAAGGTGCACAGCAAGTGTTTTCCACCTCACTTATGTGGGGCTTTAACTCAATCCCAATAAACTGTGCCAATTCCAAATATTCACAAATTGAGAGGATGGAGTAGCAAGCTACTGAATCAAATCTTTTAGCAGAACACCTTAGTTATGCTGAGCGAGAGCAATGTGGTCCACTGCCAAATTTTTTAGGTGAAATCGAGACATGACCCACTTTAAGGTTATGAAATAGACAAACCCATGCTAATCTAATTATTTTGCTAAGTTACTTTGGAGCAACGTGACGTGACCTAAACCAAATATTTACACCTTACATTCATGTTAACACTCTTAGAGCGAGCCTAGTTAAGAATGATACGCCTTTGCATAGTGAGGATAGTATATCCCACCTAGTTTCGACACACAGTTTCATCGCAGTACAAAATAACCACAGTTGTCCTCTTCCAAGGTGCATGGCAGAAAATCACACGACTTACCGGTGTTCAGAAGGTGAACTAAAGCGTCGAGGTACCTCTCAAAGCGCAGCTGGAACATTATCATTTGCATGCTGGCCACGTTAACGTTGTGCGGGTCTTCGTAGAACTTCTTAATGTCGCAGGTGCGGCACGCTTCCGGGGCCAAATGGTCGATGCTCCGCAGGTCAAACCCGTACTCGTCCACGTACAGTTGATCGAATGAGGGTTCGCCGAAATACTTCATCCCCAGCTCGTCGGCGAGCGACTTGGCGAGCGCAGTCTTACCGACACCGATGTTGCCTTCCAACACGATGACCTTCGTGTTTTCGTCGAAGCGCGACTCGACCTTGTCGATGAGGTCGTGGTACCAAAAGAACCTCTTGGTGGCGTACGGGAAGGGCTTCGGCTTCTCGACGGGCTCCCTAATGTGCCTGTTCTTGATGCCAGCCGACTGCTGCAGCTGAATGGTGCACCTCGCCAGGGGAAGCAGTCTGCCAGCCGACGCCTTGGGCAGCGCATGGGCGCACACGCTGAGCCGCACGATCGACAACATGACCACGGGGCTGTCGGGCCTCTCCGATCTGCGGGCACGAGGGGCTATCGCACCGATGAAACGCGGCACTCTACGATTTATTTTGACTGTTTTGACCTCCAACCAAAAGATCCAAGAAATGCTATCGAAGGAAACCGAAGTTAACGGCAGTGTTCGGCAGGGTTGCTTTCCGCCGGAGTATACGGTTCGAAAAGCGCAACACGTCATATTTGGCGGCTTTGAACTTAAAACTTTGTAATATTTATCTCTCAAGGTATTTGAGTTTTTTTTTTTTTTTTTTTTTAAGTTAGACATTTTTTTTTCGCACAAATAATAAATTAAGAAATTAAATACTTACTTGAGGCGCGTGGCGTAGATTTCACCGGCGCTTTCACTCATTCACAGCCCGTGTACCCACAGTGGGTGTGCCCATGCGCGGTTCTAGGCGCGAGAATACGAAAATGTTGTGCCGTTTTTGGGGGCTATGTTGGACAACTGTTTCGTTCCTCCTAAAAAGAGACGGAAGTGACGCAAGGGACAATATCGCGTCTGATTGGCTAGAGGCTCAAACGACGAAAGTTCCCTCTTTCGTCATTTGAGCCTCTAGCCAATCAGACGCGATATAGGCCCTTGCGTCACTTCCGTTTCTTTTTAGGAGAATTGAAACATTTGTCGAACATAGCCCCCCTGGTGCAGTTCTCATGAAACACGAGCGCGTGGTTACGGTGCTTGGCTTTCGTGCGGAGGCTGGGTTCGATTCGTGAGAGCGAAGCGTCTTTTATTTGTTCTTTCAATTTTCCGTTCCGTAAGTTTGAGAACCTTGCATTCTGATCGAGGTACAAATGTTCTACGCACCGAACATTCTACACCAAATGTTCCAGAAACCCGCGCTTGAAACGGCTCGACTAAGACGTCTTGGGCTTTACAGGACATCTCAAAGATGCGATTCACTTCTTGGGTGTCTTGTAGGTTGTAGCTATCTCTAAGATGTTTAGGAGACGCCTTGCAAGACGTCTTGTAGCCCAAAAAAGAGGGAGCGTTATGGAGTCTACAGGGTAACTACAAGACGACTCAAGACATCTGAGGCTATCAAGTCTTGCCAAGACATATGCAAGACCTCTTGCTCGTCTTGCCAAGACGTCTAGACGTCTAATAGGCGACTTCGTGTTCAGTGGGTAAGGGAATCCGCATGGCGAGCCGAAGTCAGTCTCGCCCCGGCGCTCTATCCTGCTATATTTCGCCAACATCAGTGCCTGCGACGCTAATCTTCTATTTTGTTTTGGGCACAATTGTTCACCTCATTAAAACGATTACTTTCCCAGTTATTTGCCGCCTCATCATTTGTCTGGCCACCCTTACCACATAAGGGAAAGCCTGTGGTTTATTTAGGGTTGTCAATGCTAAAAGGGGGGGGGGGGGGTTCAGCCTGGGGGTTTGTTAGGGGTGATATATAAATCAATGGGGAGTGCAACAAACAGCATGCAGCGCATGAAAATAATTCAAGGTAAAAGCTGCAGCATTTTACAGTTGTGGGAACCACGTGTTCCCCGTCTCCCTATATCTATAGCACACACAGGCCGTGGGGAGCTTATGGCCACGTCATCTTGGATACGGAGCAAGGCCGCATTCCTCGAAGAGGGCGTGTCTACCTCGCCCTTTTGGGTGAATGTGCCTCCGGCGCACCCTTTGGAATTTATTATGGGCGCGGCCCATCTGCGGGATAAGCCACACCACCTACCCCGGGCGCGTCCATTTTCTGCTGGCTAGATAAGCCGGCCACAAATGGCGGCCGGGACTCTCTGTTTTGGGGGAAGCTCTCCTCGCGAGCCTCTTTCTTTTTGTGCTTCCCCCTTGTCCCACGAATCTGCCCAATACGGCAGCAGGGGCCCCCTCCAGGTGAATGTGTCTAGTGCCGACACTTTTCCGCTTCTTTTATTTATTAGTTTTGCCGACAGGCACAGTGTGGTGGCACAGGAGCCAAATAAACCCGCTTCCTCAGTGTCCTTGTGTTTCGGAGTGATTCCCCTCCTCGGAGCCCACGGCAGCCTTCGGATGGACCCGGCCAAAGCAGTCCTTAACATCCAGCTACGGAGTGGGATCGACCTCGTGGCACAATAAGGTAATGCCCGCGCCACACGGGCAACTCGAATGCCATTTACAACGAATGACATTTGAACGATCAGCCAATCAGCGCGCGACACTCCGAGCTTGGGGCGTTCCACGCGTGACAGATCGCGAGCGGATTCGTCGATCACACGAATGTCATTCGTTGTAAATGGCATTCGAGTTGCTCGTGTGGCACGGGTATAAGTCGAATCCCACGCAGCATGGCAAATAAGCAAGAAAGAAAAAAAGAAGAAGAAAAAAAAAAAAGCAGTTACACAGTGCGGCAAGTTTTCATTTTTAGAGTAAAATTAAAGACGTTTACGATCCCCTTGAACACCAAACTAGAGCGCAGCTCTTGAGGAGGAGGAGGGGGAGGTATGAGAGGATGGTATGCCTCTCCTCCTGATCCGTACCCTCCCCTCTTCCTCTCCTCTCATTTAGAGGAAATTTTTTCCGCTAAATTTATCAGGGAAAATTTTCTGCTTAATTTAGCGGGAACATTTTTCTACTAAATTTAGAATGAAATTTTTTTCTGCTAAATTTAGCGGGAAAAAATCTATGCTATATTTAGCGGGGAAATTTCCATGCTAAATTTAGCGGGGAATTTTTTCAGCTAAATTTAGCAGGGAAAATTTTTCGCTAAATTTAGCGGAGAATTTTTCCCAGTAAATTTAGGAGAATTTGTTTCTGCTAAATTTAGCAGGGAAAATTTCCCGCAATATTTAGCGGGGAATTTCTTCCACTAAAATTAGCGGGGAATTTCTTCCACTAAAATTAGCGGGGAAATTTTCCCGCTAAATTTAGCGGGGAATTTTTTCCTCCAACTTTAGTAGGGAAATTTTTCTGCTAAATCTAGAAGGGAACTTTTTCCACTAAATTTAGTGGGAAAATTTTTCCGCTAAGTTTGGCCGGGAAATTCTCCCATATTGCTACGCGCGGTGACGTCACGAGTGACGTCACTGGTGACCCTCGTGACGTCTTCATGGGAAAGTTCCATAATGCACCGCGCAATGACCTTTTTCACATACCGACGGCACCAGGCGGTGGCTGCACGAACTAAAAATTGAGGAAGTGACCTACCTGCGCTACCAATCGATAATGGGAGTTGCGCTACCAGTTTCTTCGCTCTCTGAGCTGCAACGCGTGCCCAACGCGACTTTAAAGAGGGGAAAGAAAAACACCCAAACGTCGCGTTTTTCTTTCCGTCCACTTTCTTTTTTTGTGAAACTCAATTATATATATGCTGCAATTACGTGTTCTACCCGCTGATCAACAGCCTCCTTCCGAATTTCCTCGATTTTTCGTACCGACTTCTGCCGCTTGGCATCGGGCGTTCGCGCGTGCGCAGAACGCTTCTCGGAAAAGGTCCATTATGCCGACGCCGCTCAATTTGGAAACGGGCGCCTAAGAGCTGCGCTCTAAAAATATTGAAAGCAATTCGATCATTACAGTACGCACCCTGACAGTTGCTTCCTGCCAACCAGATAACTTCCCGCAAGGAATTACGGGCCTTTCCCGAAATCTTTCATATTGCTGGGGCCTCCGCTCCTGGGGCTCCTGGTTACGTGCGTGGGTGGAAGCAGCTTCCGCTTTAGTGGCGCACGAACGTTGCGCGTTTTAGACACGGTCGTGTTTGTCTTCTGGATAGTGTTCGTCTTTTTAGTGCTTTTAATCATGGTTCAAACCGTTCATCAATCATCACCAACTATATACTTCGTTTCAGCTTCGGTCCGAGCGTGGCCGATGTTAGGAGCCGAAGGACCAATCAAACAGCGAAAGAGGCACAGCGCCATGGCGTGCTCTCTGCAGTTTATTGGACCAGCCAGTATTCGCCGTCTCTCTGTGCGTGCTCCTCCGCCGGCTAGTCAAGCGCAGAGAGCACGCCATGACGTTGCGCTTTTTACGTTATTTGATTGGCCCTTTGGCTCGTAACATCGGCCGCGCTCGGACCGAAGCCCAACCAGAGCAAGTCTCCATCGTCACAAAAAGTTGTCCCCAAGCATAGTACACTGTAGCTAGGTGGCGCAAGACACCTCCTATTTCGGTACGTTAGAAGTTATTTTATTTGTCGATCCAGGGCTAGCGCAGCTCACGGCGCATCGTGGTCTGCTCGCCGTCTGCTCTCAGGTTTGAACTTCTTGAACGTCAATTTCTTACCCTAGAAGAGCTGACCATGAATCCCGAAATGAAGCAAAAGGTGGCTGCGGTGCTAACCGTAACAAGGGAAGTGTTCCACTGGGGCTTCATTCCGGCAATTCTGTATTTAGGTGAGTTCCTTTTAAAGCCTGCTCCACTTAGGCTTAAGGGGTGTCCAAACGGGACACTACAAAACGCACGACTCCGACAAATCGTGAAAATTGAAGCGGACGCGCCCGCTTCGCGCCCGCTTCAATTTTCTTGATTTGTCGGAGTCGTGCGTTTTGTAGTGTCCTGTTTGGACACCCCTTTAGCTGTATTCCCTGGGTCCGAAGTAACGTTGCCTGGGTCCAAGCAACCCAGCTCCGGTGGAAATCAGTTCGTCGAACGACGTTTCATCAACAGATCGTTTCGCCGACACTGCGACGTTTCATTGACAGTTCGTTCTATCTAATACCGCTGTTACACGGGCACACTTAACTGCAGTTACGCTAAACCACAATTAGCGCACAATACTTGCCGACAACATTCTGCGGCGATGCAGTCAAAGCTATGGGCGAACGTGCGCTTGAGCATCTTGAGCACCCATGAATGCAGTGCACGCGCTCTCTTCACTTCTTTTGAAATAGCTGTCCGAGGGCATAGTGCGGTATCTGTGCTGCCACGTAACCGCAGTTAAAGCTGAGTTAACCGCGGTTAAGGGTGCCCGTGTAACAGGGGTATTCGGCTGTGTCAGAACCGATAGTCGCCGGCGGAGCGCCGTCACACACCCGGGAAAAAAATTCCCGGCAGTTTCGGACGGGCACTATGATGTCTGAAACGCGTCTATCGCTGGGGAGCGTGACACCCCGCCTGCGTTCACGCCGCTTCGCGGCGACAGTCTGCAGCTGCTCGCTACAAAAAAATATTAACCCACTTGGCCCCCCCGTACACGCCGCTGCGCGGCGGCCCGCCGGTGGCGCCAAGCCCCGCTGTCCCCTATTGCACCCACTGAAAGGGAGTGCAATAGGGGACAGCCCATTTAGTTCAGCGACGTTTCGTCCACAATATATATATATATATATATATATATATATATATATATATATATATATATATATATATATATATATTCAGTGATAATTGTAAAACAAATGTGTAAATATCGCCGAATGTTTGACACGCACGCACGCGCGCCAAACACACATAGGCTACGTTTACATGAATGCGATCGTAGCGCATCGAATCGAGCAGGAACCAATCACACGCCGCCTTTTTTCTTACTTCTTCCTCTTCTACCCAACTGCTACCAATCAAAATGATGAAATCTCGACTCGATGCGCTACGGTCGCATCCATGTAAATGCAGTCATACACACACAAGACTTCCTGAGCGAAGTGAGATGTTTCCCCTCATAGCACTGGAGCACACGGTTTGTTTTAGAAGTGCAGGATTACGGCTGGCAAATTGGTTTTCGCCCTATCGGAGCCGCCTGAGTGAATCCGCTTTAGTTCCTGTGTAGGGTGTACCAGAAGGAGTAGGGTTACTTCATGTGCGCTTAGAAGGCGTATTGTGGAGAGCGCGCCACTTTCCCTTTGGACGGCGGCAGGCCTTTGCAAAAATAGCTCTCTGGCTGCCGCCATTTTGCGACTCGAGCGACCCGTATCTGTCAGAAATTTCTGCCACCCGCCTGAGCTGCGGAAACCCGGTCAGCGCGACTCTACACCTGCATGCGCGTTCGGAGATCGCAGACTTTTCTTGGAAGTTTTTACTTCATTTGCCTGTTTAGGGTGCTTACGTTTCTTGTGTTATTTTCCACTGAGAACCAGGGAACACCAGGGCTCGTAGCCTGCTCTGCCTTCGCAGGGAACGAACAAAGAGAGCAAACGTCAAGCAGCCCGCGATGCGGGCCATTCAACATTCTTTCAGGATTATTTCCATTGAGATAATCTCCGAAAAGACTTCCCAGCTATGTTCCTAGTCTTCGCGAAAAATAGCTGATAGGGTTTGGGGTATGGGGATTGAATAGACACGTTCGTTCACCTGCTTTGGTGCTGCGCAAAAAAGCAGCACTTTTCAAAACATGCTCTCAGACAAGCCGGATTCCGTCCGATCTTCTTGAAGTGACGGGACTATTGTCGACTGCATATCGGATATGCTGTGTTATTTGAGACCTTTCTTGACTCCTGTTCGGATAATGCCGCATCGTGGGGTACAGTGCGCTGCAATATGAAAGACCTACTGGAAGTTTGTGACCGAGGCGGTGGCTAGCGGGGGCGGTGCGAGCGCTCCGGGTAACTCCATTCTGCTTCGAGGGGAGTAGGCTCCCTTGGGGCTTAGCACAAACTGATAAGCACATTGCGCTTTAGCTGTGCCCCGAGTGGGCGTCCTCCCCTCGAAGCAGATTGGAGTTGCCCAGAGCGCTCGCAGCGCCCCCGCCAGCCACCGCCTCGGCCACGCGCTCCCAGTGGGTTTTTCATATTGCAGCACACTGTGCATACAATATATGTTGTTCTATTCATGAGACTCGTTCAATTTCATGTTGTGAATGTTCAGCTATCCTGTGCTGTGGTCAGATATTTTTGACAGTTAAGACCTTTGTAAATTGACACGGCTGAGTGCATGGTACCGTAAAAAAAAAAAAAAATCAACATAAATGGAAACAAGCATTCCAGTTGCATTTGTTTCTGTTGTGCACAAACTCACAAAATATAGCTTTCATTTGTTTGTTTTTGTTCCCCAAAATAATGCAATGCTTTCTTAAAAACCTTGAGAAATTCTCTTCGCCCTAGAACACGAAAGAAAAAAAATAAAACGAGGCAATTTTGCCGCCACCAGTGTCCGGATTTGTGCTGACGCAGGCTACCACAGCCCACTGAAGAGAAAACAGTGCGGTCGGTCAGCACTGATGGACTGATGAAAGTCAACGCTCGGCAACTACCGCTTCATAGCAATCACATCAGTACTCTACCACGTGTTCACACAGATAATATGAGACCGACTGCAGACATGGGCAGTGGCAGAAGGAGTCCTGGGGGAGCTAGAGAACGGTTTCCGGGGTGGAGACGCCTTGAGGACAATTTATTCGTGCTGACGCAGGCCATAGAGATCGCTCAGAGAGAGAGGCGTCCACTTTACCTCTGTTTCCTCGACATCAGCCGGGCCTACGACTTGGTCGAGCATGAGAACCTGTGGAGGCAGAGTGGATCAACTTGCTGAAGGAAATTTACAAGGAGACTGCTGTGGTGGCACAGTGGCAAGAAGAGATGACTCATCCTGTAGCCATCACCAAGGGTCTGAGACAGGGATGCCCACTGTCGCCACTGCTGTTTATGCTCTACATGGCAGGCTTCGAAAAGAGACTGCAGGACTGTGCAGAGGGCTTCACCCTGGAATATACGGAGACGGGAACCAGTGGGGGAGGAAAAATCTCTGGGCTAATCTATGCCGACGATATCGTCCTGATGGCAGACTCCCTGGAGAGCCTGCAGGCCCTTATGAATGAGAATGGCACTGGGGCCGATTTTTAGTGCTAAGAAGTCGGCATTGGTGGGCTTCGGGGACAGAGGAGACGCCGAGGCAGATGACCTGAAAATCCAGGGGGAACAAGTACCGTGAGTATCACAATACAAGTACCTGGGAATCCACATCCAGGAGGGTCACAACTACCTCGAAGACCATGAGACCAGGCTCCAGGCTAAGAGCAGGAGGTCCAAGGGGATATCGACTGCCAGAGCCCTGTGGGGTTACAACCGCTTCCCTGGAGCATGACTTCACAAAAGGAGTTTTCAAAATCTCCGCTTTGCGCATCTTCAGCGCCTATCAAAGCTGTGCAGCGCACTCTTGCTATTTTTAAAAAGGGCAGGAAAAAAATTGAGATGTTTACAAATCTCTAATGCGAAATTAGAGCACTGCTCTTGAGGTATTTTGATTTTTCAATATACCGTCACGGGAGGGTACGCAGTGGAGGAAGGGAGGGTACGGAGGACCCTCCTTTTCTCTTCTTCCTTCATAACCTCCCCTCTTCCCATAGCTTCCCTGCTAAATTTAGCTGGAAAATTGACGCCAGTTGACCTCGACACCAATTCAGTTTCCCCGCTAAATTTAGCGGGGAAACTGAATTGGTGTGAATGTCATGTGACGTCAGTTTTGCCGCTAAATTTAGCGGAGAAACTGAATGCGCAGTGTTGCGTTATGGGACATCACAAACCTGCACACCAATTCAGTTTTTCCGTTAAATTTAGCGGGAAATTGAATCTGTGTATAGGTCTGTGACGTCCCATAATGCAACGCGTGCAATTATGCCGACAGCTATGACGACGCCACGAAACACGGGAATGAGCGCCTAGGAGCTGTGCTCTAAAACGTCACGACTGGTACCAGTGCGGGGGAATATACCTGGCAAGCTTGCAATTCCACGCGCAACCCTCGAGCGACACATGCTTGGCAGCCGAAAGATTGTCTTATGACGTGACGACTGGTTGGAGGTTTGTCGTGTTTTCTCGCATTTAGTTGCATCATCAAGGAAAACAAATATATTTAGATTCACGGGATAAAAACTATGCTAGAATCAACCTCTATCTCATTTTTGAAAGAAGAGTTTCAGCTTCCCCTTAAGCGCCTACCGCCTCCAAAGCGCCAGCATCAGTCGAAAATATTCACCTTGTTGCGGCGGCCACAAGACCACCAGCGGCAATGACTGGATATTATGTAAAAATAAATGTGCTTTCTTTGATTCCATTCCCCCTGCCTTCAAAACTCTTTATTGGCTGCCATCTTGGTTTTTACCAATTTGACGAGACAAGTGCCCACATTTAGATTAACCCAGTTTTCAGTGAAAGTGGAGCGGGCACTTCCCCAGTATTTTACGGTAGTAAAAAGAAAAAAAAAATGTTGACAAAACATTGCAAGAGCACGTGTCCACGAAACATTGCAGTGTTGATGAAACCTGTGTCCATGAAACGTTCACGAAACATGTTTTCATAAAACATGGTTTGACAAAACGATAAGGATCCGTGAAGTTTGGTGAAAAACATGCTACAAACGAATGCTTATGCCAAAGAACGATAATTGCTGGAAGAGCAACCGAGAGGTTCACGCACACAAATACAATTTGGATTGTATCGACAAGCAGACTTTCAAGAGCCCTGTTGGTAACAGCTCTCCCTTGTTCGTTCCAGGATTCAAGAAGGGTGCAGATCCAGGAATGCCAGAGATCAATGTGCTCAGGTTAGCTTGGAGTCTACTTTTTAACATAATGTAAAAACATGTTCATATGTGGAAACCCCATTAATTTTCATACAGTTTTGTTACTTCATTGTGGATGCAGGCTCTCATTTTGTTTCAGTGTTTCAATGTTTGCAGTGCAAAGAATAAAGCCTTTCACTTCAAATATGAAGAGTGGAATATAAAAAAAGGGGGATATGCTGATGGACAAGCAAAGTTATCTTGTCTTTCTGTCCTTTTAAATTAACTTCTCACTCCTTGCATTCAGAGATGCAAATCTGGTGATGTAAGAACATTATTTAGAAGAAAGTCCTAATAAAAAAGCTCCGGCAAAGGTACACTATTTCTGCTAACCACTTGGTTATAGAATATTCTTGCTCCAGACGGTGTGCAACTATTTTTCCTGTTTGCAGTTTGAGGGTGTGGAGAATGTTTCCCAAACCATAACAGCTTTAAGAATGCAAGGTGAAAAGCTACTAGTAGTTTACTTGCACCGAAGTAACTTGGAATTGCTAAATGAGCTTATAAAAGTGAATGCACAGTCCATTTGGAAGTTTAGCAAGATATCTTCCTCGAAACGCTCCAACATCATAAATTACAAGACAGTCAGCTGTGAAATGTCTTTACTTTTTATAATAGAGCAATCTTGCAAGTTGAACGCATTGACTTTAAAGAATTGTACAGTACTTCCGGGTGAAGATTACTCTCAATTAAAAATAGAAAACATAAAAATGAGCTGGGTGTCTTCGGTGTTTCATCCAAGCTCCTCGTCCTTGTTTTGACTGTGCTTTTCGGCATCTATTCTTCAGCAAAGACCGGAATGAAACGACTATATTTGTCCAAAAATGCTAGAGCTCGGAACTCTTTGTTCTCAACTGTGTGCACTACATTACCTTTGAGCAGTCTGGGATGCCTTACTTCAGAATGTTTATCACTTTGTTTTTCAGCTTGCTTTGGCAGTGAAGTGTCCTGGGTGTCTAAAAATCACCTCTCACCTTACCAGTCACCAGCACGCTTCGAGTAGCAAGGACAAGACATGCGAATCGCCCCCCGCGCACCTCGGAATTATCCCACAGCGGCTATGCTGTAAATTGTAGTGCTTCACAGGTTTTCTGGAGGTTTCCATGGGAATGAGTTGTCTAATGGGAGAGGTTGCTGGGTTTTCCTGGAAGTGTTAGAATCCTTGGTCACTCGTGCTACTTTCATCTCCGTTCACTGTTTGTCGACATCCGTCATCTCCCAGTTTGCCCCAGAACCTGTCTTGAAATGTAAAATTTTCTTAGGAAAGAATAAAAATAGCTTACACTAAACATCCCAAAGGGAGCTCAGTGGAGTTATTTTAACACCTTGGGCCTGCAGCACACCTAGTGGTGTCCTTTTTTTCCCTCGTAAAACAGCTTTTTTTTCTTTGGATTTTAATCTCTAGCATGGTTGATGAAAAAACAATTTAAATGCTAGGAGTAAATTTTTTTAAGTTAACATTATAATGAGCAGGCTACAGAGAGAGAGACATAGAAAATGGACGTAGTGGAGAGGTTGACAAGCAGGCTACAGACATTAAACAAAACTATGCAATTTTGATCAAGGCTTACCGTGCACTGATGCAACTGCAGTTGTAATAAATTTTTGATAAAAGAAGCATTCCACATCATCGGGGCAAGTGGATTTGACTATGTCAGCTTGGGCAGAATGCAAAAAGCTTCGAGTGTACAGTATATGTAGAGGGTGTACAAAATGGAGAAATATAAACGCACCACTCGGCACAAGCCATTGAGTATAGTTGTATTTACTTTTATTGTCTCTAGCATTAAGTACAGGTACCATCCTTTGAGTGGTGAGCAGTAACAGTTCCTTGTTGTCATCTAACAATAAGAATAGAAAGCTCAGTCGATGCACAACAACATCCAAGGCGGGCTTGGCAGCACACAAGTGTGGTGTCGTTTGGCAGAAAACACTGTTGCGTGAAAGTGCACTTGAAAAAACAGCAGCGCCAAACTAAGTAGGACATCTCATGTGCAAGCACATTTTGACTCGTATTCAGGGCATGAGGCATGCTGTCTCGGAGGTTTTGTCGTCATGCGTGCGGTGATGGTTGAAAATATGGATATTTTGGGTGAGGCACAGTTAAAAAAATGCTTTAAATGTGTACAAACACAGGGGTGAGGCAAAATATGCAAGCACATTTAAGCACACGGTAACTTGCTTTTAGCTCATGATTCAAATGTTGCATCATGAGGAGGCCTTACATCTTTCTTGCGGTGGGTGTGGCTGTCCCTAGAGAAAAGTTTTTGGCACATATCATTTCGGAGCACGATTGGTCTCTTTGTGAATGTCTATGCAAAACAATAAATCACTTTGGGAGTTTTTTTGTTTTTTTTTCTCCTCTCCAAGATGGCAAAAAGTGAGCTGCAAGTGTCCCGTCTACCAACCGTCAAATTTACAAGCTCGTAACAACAATGATGTGTTCTTAATGGCATCATCCTATAAAATGTATAAGGGAGCCACCTGATCTGAAGCAACAAGTGTAAGTAGCTCGGTAGAATGGCCGGTGATACGCGTTTAAAGAGTGAGGAAAGTTGAATGAAACTGAGCAAAACACAGGCAGATTTAATTGAGACGGCACCTCACGTTAAAGGGACACTGACCTCCCCCCACCACAAAAAAAAAAAAAAAAAAAACCAATTTTTTTTTTGCCAGACGGTTTATTATGGTGTTCGAAGACTACCTAATCAATGTTTCGCTCAGCGTCAAGTATTTTTTAATAAATTAAAAAAACACAACCGCTCTGAAACTGAAACTGGACTGGGGGGGCAGAAGAAATAGAGAGGATGAAAAAGATTTGGCAGAAGTCACGTGGCTGTGATACATTTGTTTCCCAATCAGCATATTTGCAACATTTTGGAAGCCACAAAAAATGGGTATCGTATTTCTTTTCTATTTTCAATATTGAGCGTGTGCCTTCGATGACCCACGACTTTGATTATACTTGTTGGTTGTCTCTAAACCGTAGAAAACGGCACATGACCACAGAGAAGAAAGTGAGCGCGACTCAAACTGGCCAGTTCTCGATCGGCAGTTTTCGGGCAAAACGAAAACGAATTTCGAGCCGCAAATTGTGTACTGGGCAGTTGGGCTCTTGTACGTCACGTACAAATAAAAACCTTGGTGAGCATAAATGCCCTGCCAGTGTCCCTCTAACGAGGTTCGCATCACCTAGGGTGGCCGTCTACTCGAGCTAAACCGTACCCAAAAAGGCAGGTTGGACAACTTGAACTAGGAAAGGGTACTCTTAGCGTGATAGTCGTTAAACATTGTTCTGTATACATGCTATGTACAAGAGTGATTTGGTGTGGGAAATGGGGGCGGGGACGCTACATTGTTGCAACGCCGGGGTTTCAAAGCACTTGCGGAAGTCGCTGCGAAGGCAGAGCTGATCTCTTGTCTTGCGGTCTCGGGACTTGGTGGGCGACAACCTTATTGCAAGGACAGGACTGACTAGACGGCCCTGCGAGAAAGACTTCTCGGACGGTCGTACAGAACGCTGCTGCCGTAGTGCGTGCTCGGTGTCCGCTTGATCCTGCGCTAGCGGAACAAGGTAAGAACGCGTGGAGGAACAAGCACGCACCGTGGTTGGACCCTCGACAGACAAACGTAAACAAGGCCAGCGTCATACAAAAGATAATGAGACACGTAAATAGCAACGAAAATGACCAATCCTCGACTGTGTCAACTCTAGCTGGCTTCCCACCCAAGAAGCACAAGGTTTCAACAATTACGAGCTTTGCCTCATGCATCATATGAGAACACAATGTTTTCTCGTACGATGCTGAAGGGTGATACAGACAAGGGAGCATGTACGATCGGTCACACCAAAATGCTTCTTGGGCTAGCCCATGAGGGCGTTAATAAGTGCCGCTTGCACTGTTTTGTGAAACTAGGAGACAATCTTGATGACTATGTTTAACTGAAAGGTGTAGTCTCGACGTTGTAAGTGGTTGGGCAGCACAGTGAGGCGCAGAGTTTGGGCCAACAATAATGCAACCTAAGGTACACCCGCAGACACTATCGGCTTGAAGAGACCAGCTAGACCCCATACCATACCAACTTTTGCAGCAGTCTTTGGTCAGATCAGATTTTGGCTAGACCAAGAAGTGTAGACCTTGGCTTTTATGCTCAGTGACAAATTTAGGCACAGCATAAGCTCCTGAAAATACTCCGTGATATGGGTTCTTTTTCCATCGCGTTTCCTAAGTATGATTGGCCCTCGAATGGTGCTGCTGTACCTCGGAGATTCTGGGAGGCATGCATTCCGAGCTGAATTGATATCTGCAACACAAAGTCTACTTAAGCCACAAGCTAAGCCTCTAGCCCGGACAGCTTGACTGTGTGGCTTGCTTCTGCAATATCTACCTTATATACTTGGGTGACAGTTTGACCAAGCACCCCAACATTACTTTAGGCGCTATAGATGGAAGCGGCTTAGCGACATGCAGCGCTGGCATAAAAAGCCACCTAGTGCTAACACCGAGTTTTGTACAGGTGCTTATGCCTTGTAGCTAACTCCAGCCGTGCCGGACAGTATGCTGAGATTTGTCCTCTTCCGCTCGACTCGTTCGGTTGTCGTTCTTAACTCTCTTGTCACGTCTCGTCCCCATCTTGGTCCTAGTACAACCGTAAACAAACTACACTCGACAACTCTGGCCAACCCTGGTGGAACGCTGGCAATTGTTTCAAAAAGACGGAGCATTGCATGACTGAAGTGTTAGGGACATCCTCCGCTCCAAAGGATCACGCGAGCAGGTCACTGTCGTCCTCGTCGCTCACGCACTGGCCGAAGTTCCTCGCAATGCGGTCGGTGAGCGACCTCAGGTCCTCCGTGCCCCCTCCCACCAGGCTGGCCTTGATGCCCCCAAAGTTGTCGTACTCCGAGTCGTATGCGGCACTCAGGGAGTCAATGCTGAGCAGACGACTGCTCGCACGCGAGGACACGCTGGTGTCGTCAACGTCTCCGTCGTGGCCCGCGTCATTGAGTACGGAGTTAAGGTCGCTCAGTGCCCCCTCGGCGTCTGTGAGTCCGTGGTCGTTGGCGAGCGAAGCGTCGTCCGTCGTGTAACCACCCCTGTCTTCCATCAGGGGCGCGCCTTCGTCCTCCTCGCTGTCGGACGCCTCCTCTTCGTCCGACGTCTTCCCATAGTCGGCCGGGTAGCGACTGAGAAGTTGGCGAACCACGGCGCTCCTCTGCTGGCTTGCGGGCTCCTCTTGCCGGTGGCGTCGCTTGGCGGCTGGACTCCCGTCCAGCGGGGTCAGCTCGAAGCTGTTTTCGGGGGCGGCGTCGAGTCGAAGCGCCACGCCGTTCCCAGACTGCCTGCCAAAGGGCGTCTCCTGGAGGCACATGAGGAAGCTGCCGCTAGCACCGTTGTTGTTTGCAATGTCCTTCCCCAGCTGCATCAACACCTGGTTCGCATTGTGCGTTCGATCGGGGGGTCGGGTCCTCTGGGCTTCGACGTCTTGCAACTTCCTTTCTGGAGGCGACGGCCGAGCTGGCACCGCGGGCTTGTCGAAACGCGCGAGTTCGACAGGACAGGAGTACTCGTTCTGCCCCAGTCCTCCCAGCGCTGGCTCTCGGCTCAAACTGCGGTGGTGTTTCCGAGGCAGCTCTTCGGGCGAGACAACGGTGGGTGATGCGACCTTGCGGCAACGCTTCCGTGAGCCGGATGAGGTTCCGTAACGCGGCGGCGGATCCCCTTCCATTTGCCGAGATGCGCCATGCTTCGGAAGGGACGCGTCCGAGGCTGATCCGGATCGCTGTCTGCGGTCGACGAACCCCGGAGAAGAGTTTTGTTTGTGGGAAGGGGAGCGTCCAACTTGCGGGAAGTCGTCCCCATTGGTCAAAGGGTCGTTCGGTCTCTGTGACTTGCGGTCGCAGGGCAGCTGGGGATAGACCCACGGCCCTGGCGACATGGCCGAACTCTCGAACCCCGGGGACGGAAGGTCGACCCGCTCGAAGCTGCCGCAAGAGGATGACGACGAGCGGTTGATGGAGGACGTCTCGGCGTGTTCGACGACGCTGCTGTCGCTCCAGTCGTGCGTCTCCGCCTGGACCGGACGGAAGCTCTGCTGGGTCCTCTGGGAGTCCGTGGTGTCGAAAGGGTGGCTCGACGGTGGCGGAGGGGGCACCAGTTCCCCGATCTGCTTGAGGCTCTCCCAGGGGTCTCCGCGCCCGAGCGACCTCGGCTTGGAGCTCGCACTGCCCGTCGGGTTGCGCTGGTCGGCCCTCGTCCTCGTCCTGGACCCCGAGGAGCTCTTGCGGGGCGGCGTGTTGGACACGATGATGGGCTTGGGTTGGGTGTACGGGTGCGGGTCGTCGTCGGTGTCCGAGGGCGGCGGTTGCAGGGGCACCGTCCGGTTGCGCGATTTGGGGGTTGAGGATCCCCCCCTCTGCTGGGGCAGGTTGCCAACAAACGTGAGCGCCGTCGGCACTCCGCCGTGGACGGCCCCCTGCTGCCCGACGCCGTTGGGCTGCGTCGGGTTGGCACCGGTGCCGGCATGTGCCTGGTGGTGCTGGCCGCAGCCGGGTGCCGCCTTGCGGTCGACCAGGAAGTAGGTCGTCATCTCGCCCTTGCCCTTGACCTTGACCTTGCCACGACACTGGAACACGTAGGGCCCATCCCGAAGCAGCTGGTACACCTCTTCTGTGACCTGCGAGGGATTTTGCGGGTTACGAAAAATTCGTTACGCCCGCTCAGGTGTATTGAACTGGTTTATGGCATCGGTGTATACTCCGCTCGCTCCTAAATTGATGGGGCGGTGGGAGTTACGAGTTTGCCGTATGAATCAACCGCCTCTCTTTCATCCCCTGACCTTGCTCTCTGCACACAGGCTGGAGCGACAGCATGTTCACGTGGCGAAATATTGACGTACGACTGGTCCAATTAGCTCGATCGTAGCTTAATTCCACTGCAATGTCGGCTTAAAGGTGAACTGAGTACAGCAGTGATTGAGGAAGTTGAGAATTCTTAATAGATTTGCGGTTGGAAAAGAAGATGCTCACTTGAGTATGGTTGGGGAGGCCCGTGGAATCCATGCGACTGGACACATTGACCGTGTTGCCCCAGATGTCGTACTGCGGCTTCCGTGCTCCAATGACCCCTGCCACTACGGGCCCTATGTTGAGACCTGCACATACACGTTGCAGCGATGAGCTTGCCGTAATATCCAGTCATCGCCCACCCCCCCTGTTGCCTGAAATTCATAAAAAATGAGAGGCGCTATCAAGAGGCTCTGGTGCAGCGTCAGACTTGGCTACTGCGCAACGGAGGCGCACAGCCAGGCACGCGGCGGCGCCAGAGCGTCTGCCGCAGCTATGACGTCACTCCTCTGGAATGCGCAGACCGGCGAGGCGCGCGCGGTGGCGGCGGCTCTGGCGCGCCAGCTGTGCGCCGTGTTACGTCACTGCTCCTCGCGCATGCGCTGCACGGCTCTCCAGGAGCCACGCGAAACTGCTCAACCTCGGCCAGTGTAGTTCACGCTACAAAAAAAGTGGGGTGGGCCATGTCTCGGGTAAGCACAAATAGTTTAGAAAAAGATAAACGGACATTTTTTTTGTACATATCTAGCGTGGCTGCACAAGAGATACATTAAACTTGAAACTCAAATTAGTTTCATTGTTTTATGCAAGAAATGCTCGCGAAAGGATGTTCGCAAAGTGTGTTGCTTGAAGATCGCCGATCAGCAACAGCGCAAACGTTTGTTCCGCAAAAGCATGTTCCTAACATTGCTATGTTCTCTTCGCTAAAAAAAGAAAATCGAGAAGAAAAAAGAAGAACTAACAAGGCGCAACGAGCGAGCGGAAGAAAGGACAAGGAGTGATGCTGAAGACGCGGGAAAAGCAACGACTGCGTTGGCAAATACTTTGGCGTCGGGCCAAGTCAGGTGCCTTGTGAATCGCGAGGAGCAGGCTCTTGCGCAACCTTCTTGTTTTGTGCATACATTTGTGCGTATGTGGGCAACGTGCTATCAACGCAGGTTGAGGTGGCGTTGCTGCATGGCACAGATGGCACCACGAATACGGAGCTTGAAATGGGACGCTCCACAAACGTCTGTGTGCAGCATTCCAGCAAATCTTTATTACGCTTTGGTGGTCAAGACTTTCCGGGTGAAGGAGCGGGTTCGTGGTGACCTTACTTCGGTGGAGACGGTCTTTGACCTTACACTCCGCGGTTACATTTCAGGATAATGGGCATTCGCTGCACCTTGCGATCCCCAAATGTAGTGCTATCTGTTCGACTTCTTTTTTTTCTCTTGTTTAAACAAATTTTTTTGTAAGAAAAACAAAGTATTTTGTTTCCATCGTTTTCCTCTTGCATGCATGTCTTACGACTTTGGGGTCGCGGAAATCGGAGAGGAAACAGGTAAACAAAGAGAAGTGCCTTTCCCTCCTTCGTTTTACTTTGTCACGGACATCCTCCAACTGTAAAATCCACGGCCGCGTCATCCGGGTAGGATGAATGTTTGCAGATTGCGGAGTCCGCGTTGGGGTATTTGTTGGGGCAGGCCATAACCGTTTTCTTGGAAATCAATATTTGCCCAAAAAGTGGGGTAAGCGACGACTAGGGATATTATGGTAGATTTCTCACGGACACGATTCCACTGCACAAGGGCGCTTTACAAGACCCAGCATTTAATGGGAGGAAGGAGGGGCGCTGCACTGACCCACTCTGAGCATGAAGTTGTTGTAGGAGTTTTCGTTGATGTCGGCCAGGCAGTCTTTCATAGTGAACACCAGCTCCGCCATGGTGGTCATGTAGCTCGCTCCGGACTCGTGGTCGTCCTGAGCAAAGACCGCAAGAAACCCGCCTTATGTTGGACGCCTCTTCTCAGACCGTCGTTGGCTTGCCACAAATGTGTGTGCCCTGTTGTGATCCGGAACCGAGCTTGTACTCACCGCGATGCGTGCTTCGGGCATGAGACCAATGGCTGCCATGTAGGTGCTCCCCGTTGTCTTGATCTTGTCGATGGCCTTGAACTGTTCACCGTCCAGCAGCTGAAGAAAATTAATGTTTCAAGCATAGTTCAAAACATGCTTTTGTGCAGAAAATACGCTTTGCCATTTCAGTTGTTTGTGGCGTCGCTGCTACGTGGCACCACTAGCTAGCTATAGACAGCTTCATGTGCCCGTGCAGAGTTCCTATTTGCGCGTTGAAATAAGGACACCTCCATCACCCGCCGATTCTTTCGCATCTTTTCTTTTGGTGGCCTGTAGAGCAAACGACAGTCCTCCGTGTTTCTTACGAGTAATCTTTACATCTCAGTCACCTTCAGTATATGATTACACACCAGTCACACCAGAGGTATGCCTTGAACTTTTCAACTCTCGAGTTTACACCGGTGCATCTGGGTGCGGACACCAGCACACATAGTTCGAATTTTTGGGTTTCGAGCACTATGTGCTCGAAGCCCATAAGGCAGTAGCTTTTATAAACCCCAAAGCACACTTTTGAGGAGGAGTAACCAGAAATTTTCCATGGGGTTTGGGCTAACCGGGCCAAAAAGGGTGGGAGAGGAGGGGTAAAAGAAGGGAGGGGAAGCACAAGTAGAGGAAGGAAGGGTCGCAGAAGCAAGAGGATGAAATCATCGGGGTACTCTTCACTTTGTTTACAACCCTTCATTCAGGAGCCGACATCATTTTCTTTGAGATGCAATTGAATTTGGACTGACGAACAAGGGACTTTACCAATGCTGAATGTCAGTTTTCATTCATTCTATTCTCTACAAGGGCAGAGTATTTGAAAACACATCACTAGAAAATATTCTGCACGATAGCCAACAAGTTTCTCAAGAACTTATCGTAAAACCCCGAATGAATGTTCAACCACAGTCGAGAAATAAAAGGGGAAAACATGAGATGGGCGTTTATTGGGATTTCATGGTAGCTTCACGACACCCAAACACCTCGGCAAAACAACGAACAAATAACAAAAAAAGTTTGACTACAAATAACCAATACGTCAAGTGCCTCAAACTTATTAGGCATCAGAGATCCCAAATTACAAAAGAACACTTGGCAAGACTGTTTTTTACAGCAGCTGAAAGGAATTTTGCTGGAAGTAGGGGAGGGTCTGCAGAGAGATCTGACATCACGGACGGATGGGACTTCACGTGCGAAGCATTGCCCAGATTAATTTTTCTCACTCAATAATTGCCGTTTCACCAAAAACATAATTTTTTCCTAAAAGAAAAGCAGGTGTATGTCGTTCGTTCCATAAAAAGAAAGTCACCCTTGGGAGGCTTGGGAAAGGGGCACCTCTCTTAAATCAGCTCCTGCGTTGATGTTACCTTGAGCAAAATAAATTGCCTGTAACTATTGGCAACCTGAGGGAGCCTGCTGACCTGGTCAAACTCTGCGATTATCTCGTTGAGCAGGCGGAGGCACTCCACGCCCTGGTTGTTGCCGTCCAGTTCCATGTAGAACTCGTGGAAGTTTGGGATGGAGGCAAACATGACGCCCACCCGGCTGTACGACTGGTGGTACAGCTCCTGCAGCCAGGGACAAGAACAGTCGGTGCATTGCTCCTACATAGCGTGGCACCATTAGTGCAAACAAACGATTGCTGGTTTTCTCATGGTTTCTTCTCAAAATTGAAAGGCTATCCTAAAACCTATTACTGCGGTGGGAAGTGCTCGCTTGGGTAACTAACATAAATGGTTAGATTGAATCTCTGCCAATATCCTTTCAAAATAAAATGTGAAAAAAAAAAAGAAGCCGATGTCGCATTTACATTAACAGTGCCGTGCAAAATAATAATAATGAAAATAAACAAACCATCAACACCAGACCCTATTTATATGAAAGATACAGTACATACTGAATAGTATGGGGTGTTTGGGAGAAAAGGCAACTGGGTTTTTCTCACCTCAAACATAAACTATGCATCACCCTGCGCCCTCCATCCAAATGTAGCTCTAGTGGTTGAGGCCAGCAGCCAGACTTTCAGAACTCACCAATATCTAATTAAAAAAGGTGCGACTTTTGGAAACAATTTTATGAGGAAATGGTGAACAAGGGAGCCAGAGAACACATGGAGATGAATGAAAGGCCAACTCTGGTTACCGGCAATGCACCCTATTTTCTCATTGAACGTTTCCGAAAATGGCTAATAACTTTTGAATTAGGTAAGGGCTAGTTTTGAAACTTCGACATCTTCTCCGGACTCCTAACACCACATTTTGGTCAGACACCGTGAGTACAGCGATGCACAGTTTATTTTTGTGTCGAGAAAAACATGGTTCTCTTTTCTCCCAAAACCCGGCGCAGATAGACAACAGCTGCCTATACATTTTTAGGCTAACCAATCTCGGGGAAGGATCCGACCAAAAACTGACAACACAGATTCTGAGTGGGTTCACTGAAGCCCAAGAAGGAAGGAATCGGTGCGCACCATGTTGTTGCGAAACTGGTTGTCGAGGAAGTGTGTGGCAACGTGTGCGGGCAACAGGTTGAACAGGATCCTGCGGTTGCTGCTCTCCAGGTCATGCATCTCACGCTTCTCTTCGTTTGCCTGTCGCCCAGACAAGGGGAGAGACCGGGTGATTGTATGGTATTCTACACCCAGTTCGCACACATCGTCACATTCCAGAGATGTTTATTAAATGCGATGGCATTTTTTTGCAGCCCCCCCCCCGGAACAATTCTGCTACGTAACACGAAATGCATGCATGGGAAAGTGATAAATAAACAAAATGACGAGAACAAAAAAAAATTCTGAACATCTCCTGAGGAGGATTGAACCCATGAACCCCAAGATTTTAAGCCAGACTCTTGAACACTTTGGCAAAGGAGAGACTTGTAAGGCAATAGTTGTTACGTGGTACTCCTCTCTCATCATGTGCATGCGTGGGATGCAAAACGAGGCCCTCGCTGGATGTGCCACAGTCTTCACAATGCCTCGCAAGAGAAAGGAGTAGGCTGAGGAGGGGCTGAACTGAAGTGGCAACACACCGAGTATGACCATCTTGACCATACTGAATTGCTACAACACAGGGTTTGTGGCACTGTAATCGGTGTAATATAGTCTTCACGGAAGTCAAGCAAAGCTATTGCATTTTGATGGAGTCTGCAGCGAAGCTGGCAGAAACACAGGCCCGTTTTTGTTGTTATTAATTTCCATTTGATGACTCGGAAGATGTCGACTAAAAAGGTAGCCCAGTATGGGGGTGGGGGGTTGCAAATTGAAAATCGAAAACAATAGCCAGGCAACAAATACAGCTGAGGAGAGAGGATAATAGTCCTACAGGTTATGGAATGGACTACTACTATCTTTTAATGATTTCTTTCACATATTTATATATATTACTTGTTTTTACCTCAAGAAACAAAGTTAAAAATGTTCGGTACTTCACGGAGCTCACAAAGCACAAACTAGTTTTACACTTTATGTAGTGAATTAAGATACTTGTGTGGGCATTTAAGATCAGCTGTCTGTTATTTTATAGAAATGTACACGTTCAAATGCAAAAATAATTGTTTTAGAGCGCAGCTTTTAGGCGCCTGTTTCCGGCTTGAGTGGCGTCGTTGTCGACATGACCACTCGTTGCATTATGAGATGTTTTCCGTAATGACGTCACGTGTGACGTCATTATGGGAAATGATGTCGCACGTCATTATGGAAACGTAGATGACGTCACGTGTGACCAGAGTGTCGAACCGATATTTTTATCGGTTCGGTTCGGGTTCGGGTTCACGGCTTTCGATTCAGTTCCGGTTCAGTTCCGGGGCGCAAAAATAACGGTTCAAACCGGTTCGAACCGGTTCGAACCGGTTTGAACCGCTAAATTGAGAATATATTTTCTGCGTTGTTCTGTCAATAGGCACTATTTAGGCCATGAAACTAACTGCTGTAAACAATCTGATTTTTGCGAGGACCTATTTTTGAGAATTTCGCGAATCGCCTACAATTCGCGAAAAATGGGTCCCGCGAACAATTTCGGTAAAATGTAAACAGATTGAAATTTATAGTGAGATTCCACCGCGTCGAGAAAATTACAACCCACGAATTATTCCAAAACTTCAGCTTTGACCTAAATCGCGAAATATTGAGCCCACGAAAAATAAGTCGTTTACAGTATATAGTTTTCTTTTCTTTATCGTTTGTTCGATCCAGTTTTATTTTCAGGTACAAAAATTATAAAATTCTGTTACTTATACCTACACAACAAGAAAGGAAAATCTCCATTAACATACCAAACGTCGTGTTTATACGACTCAACCTCCCTTCGTTTACCAGAGTCACATACATTGTACCTGAATCAAAATGTTTTCGCGAAGTGAAGTAGGTTGCCTAAAATACCCGTGACAGGCACAACTTTGTATCGCAGTATTAGATGTTGAATCGTGGTTTTGCCCTTGAACTAAGAAATTAATTACAGTGAATAAAATCATGAAATGGGTACCTCGCCGCCATATATACCATAAAATGTGTTTTACGGAATACGTTTCACAATATATATATGACGACGAGACGACTGATCTTAAGGCAATATAATTTTAAAAATGTCACGAAAGTCACGGGACAAGTCCTTCCACTCTATATTTTATAAAAACACTAAGCGTCAATCGCAATGCTTGTTTTTTCTAACTAGCATTGTTTGCTCTCAGCACCATGATGCGGGCGACGAATCATGCGAAAAGGAGTGGCTGAAATTGTTCACTCTAACCTATGAGCACCTTCGTACTGAGATCGAATCTGACCTAAAACAGTGCTTACCCATGTGAACATTTTCTATATTGGATAAACTGGCATAGCCTGGTTCTGAGGTTTGCTCTTGACAAAATGCCGGTCAATTTAATTTGCAAATAAGCATCACCCTCTCTAATTGATGATTTTTGTCAAATAGAACAAAGTGGGATTTCATGCTCTACTCAATTCGGAAGCTACTTAATTGGACACTTTCTGAGAATTTAAGTGTGCAATCGTCATAGTTCCACCATTCGTTCCAGTAAAAAAAGGCGATAATAAAAACACTTAAAAAACGCAATAATAAACTTCTATATATTTGAGAAGTTATATATGCGTGAGGAACACATACAGTTATTTAAATTAGCTTCAAAATAAAAAAAAAACACTATTTAAAGCTTTTCCAAATCACCTATAACGTGTCTATAGAGGATAAAAGCGCCGAAAAAGATTTGCAGAACATCTTTCAGATAATTTAAAGGTGCATTTACTTATATGTCTTTGAGGTGTGGATCTTCTATTTATGCTGCCAAATCTTCAGACAGGAATAAAGTATATTTGTATTATCATCGATAAATTTGACTTTATGAAGTTCACATAACCGCCTGAGACCGACACGGAAGGACGATACTCGAAAATACGCCAGCTGTTGAGTCTTCGGCAACGTGCTTTTGTTAGCTGTTTTGCAGTGTAAAATACTGGGTTGCAGGGTATGCCAAAAAACACTGTGGTCCATGATATATCGCAAGGCAAATACACGAAATGTGCAGAAATGAGGAGATGACACGCAATTTTTTCTAAATAATCCCTTACACAACGCTTTACTGCAAAGAGAGATGCATAGAAATGCATAAAATGATATTCCTAATTAAACATAGATTCCTCGCAGGGCAAATGAAGATTTTTAGAATCCTAATATAAGACACGTTTGGGCATCAGCTTGCCTCAGCTCGAAACGTCGCGAGATACTACTAATGTTATCTTAGGTTTTACGCGCACTTGTTTTGGGACCTTACTTCACGACTGTTCTTTATCAGTCATGTGCTGCAACATTTCATTAGGCTGCCGTATATCATCGCGAGACTGCTATAAATACTACACAACTTTACACCTTGGACGTCTACTGCTAGTGTTGCGAACGTCGCACTTCACCAGAAAGTTGAAGTATTTAACATGGTTTGCACGTGACGTAATCGCACTAGATACTGGTTGTCATTGCGAGTTGTTCTTGCTGAGAATATCAAATCCGATGGGGCAAAATGCACGCTGCAAACTTTTCGCGCTCAGTGCAAGCTATGTATTTGAGAGGCACACATTTTTCTTGTTGGTGCATCGTCGTTAGACACGGCGCGAGTATCTGGCGCGGCGAAAACGTTCTTTCTGGCAAGAGTGTTTTTACAAATAAAAGTTGTACCAACTACCCATCTGTCACTATCGTTTCCAGGTCACGCTTTCTATAGTCTGCGCCGAAAGTGCGGGGTAGAGGAATCTTTACGACACAGTATGCTTTAAAACTACCCCCTACCCACTCCCTTCTTTTTTAGTTGCTCTTCGAGATACTTTTTATTCCTCAGGGATTGCCTGCTCCGTATTGAGTGGTGTTCACTCGACAATTATATTTGTGTCACTCGTTAACAGTAATTCTTCCTTGCTTTTACTTTGCACCAAACTGTGAAGGTTAAACAAAATACAGGGCGGTCAAAACTTGGAGAACTTGAGAACGGCACTCCTGTGAGACTTAGAGCAGCTGCCAACGTTTGGCTATCCCCGTGAGACCGCTAGGATCTTTCTTTTCAGGTGTCCCTGACGTACACACTAATAGTTCCATGTAACGTCGGACTAATACGTCACATTTAGACGCTTTAACACTTCTATTCTCGGTACAACTTTCTGAGGCAGTTCAGCAATAACGAAAACATGTTTGGGAGCCTCAATGGTGTGCATACATGTAAAATGGGCCGTGCAGCATTTTTTTTACCTTCAGTTCAATAAATACCGCTAAGTTGTAATCCCTGACGTTGATAACTTGCAAAAGCATCCATTAGTTTGTTCCTCCGAGAAATGGGAGACAGTCGAAAGAAAGAAATGAAACAGCTTTCCCCTCCTCAACTCGCAATTAGAACTATCAGCCACGTGATCTGATCCCAATATATGCAGCGTCAGTGTTTATCATAGTCATAAGCAGGGTTGGCAAAGCGAAGCATGGGCTAATCTTCAGATATAGTTTTAGTTGGGCTATAATGGGGCCCGAGCCCCACTAAAGCGACAAACAGAAACAAACGACAGCGGCTAGCCTTAAACCAGAGTATTTCGCGATTTGACAGGCTTTGTAGAATAAAGAAGGCTATGCTCAAACACGAGTGTCATGAACACGATGGTACCATTTGCAGGCTCGTAAACACTCGTGCTAACTTCGCGAGCACCGAACAACTCAAAGCCGTATAAAGGTACCATCGCGAACATGCTGCATGTGTCTGAGGCTTGTCGCTTTTGCTTGCTTCTGCTTCTAGCTCTAGTGGGACTCGGGCCCATCATAATCTTTGAGTTGAACAGGAAGGAGCCGTTACCCGAATGTTTGGCGATACTGGTTGTCATGAACCAGAGCATTTGACTCGGGATCATGACAATCGGGTACATCATGGTGTCACGGGACTCTCAGTGCGAAGTTGTGGTGTCGTGTGACGTCACGGTATCAACAACGTTAGTAGATCTAGCGACGTCCTCAATTTGAATCGACTTTACGCGGTGAGTCACGTGACGTCACGGGGTCACGTGATGTGACATTACTTGACAGCATGTCTTGACATTAGGACGTCACGTGACGATGTGACACATGGCTATTCATAGTGCCAATAAGAAAGCGCCGCAAAAAAACAGGATTTATTATACATTGGAATTCTGTATATGACGAGCTGATCAATACTTAGAGGAATTCACGTGCCAATTTTGTATTCCCAAATAATAAATTTGTACTACTAACAAAAAAAATTACCGTGAACCGTTTTGAACCGGTTACCGTTATAATTTTTCCGGTTCCGTTCCGGTTCAGTTCCAAGATGGCGGCAAAGATTTCGGTTCGGTTCAGTTCCGGTTCGGCTAAAAATAAAGGTTCTGTTCCGGTTTTCGGTTCGGTTCGGTTCCGGTTCGACACCCTGCGTGTGACGTCATCTACGTCATGAAGGTCCCAATTTTCAGAGTGAAGGTCATGACCTTCACTCGTGAAGGTCTTGACCTTCACAAGTGACCTCACAAGGACGGAGGGAGGGAAGGGGAGCGGGAGGGGAGGAGGAGAATGTACGAAGAAGGAGGAGGGGCATACCCACCTCTCCGTACCCTCTCCTCCTCCTCCTCAAGAGGTGCACTCTAATTCGGCACTAAGGGGAATTGTAAATGTCTTTAATGTTTTTTAATCTTTAAAACCAAATCTTGTAAGAACTATTTTGCACATTCAGCTGAAGATTCATTTAGGTTCCAATTGGAATTTTCCCATTTGGTAGCGATTAGGTCTTCACAGAAGTGCCAATGGGAACATGGGAACCACTTGGAACCCATTCAGGTTCAAAATAATTCCAACTGGAGAGATCAATAGGCTATATGCGAAATGTAGAGGGCCATCTAGTAGCACGCCGAGAACTATGTCCGCCATCTTGTTATAGGCGAGAAAACGAAACCAAAGACCCGACCGGCAAAGACCCCATGTAAACAAGCGACCACGCTTCGTGCAAGAGATGCGATGCCAACGATTGCTGCGTTCCGCTGCGGATGCAACGATAAACCTTTGATTTGTGCATGACGCGAACGCAAACGTAAACAGGGTTCACTTTTTTCTTTATTTTTATTTGTTACTTGAAAGGCAGCTTTTGACAAAAACAATCGGTACGACAACGCGAAGAAACATGCGGATGTTATCGTGCGGCGTAAAGTCATTTAAAGCCACTGAACTGGGCCCTAATCTTTTCACGAAGTTATACCAAATTTGTTTAGGACCTTCTTTTTTCTTTTATGTGCGTTGTAGTATCGGCCTGGCCTTTTTCTTGATGCGCACGCAGCTTAAAGCGCCACCAACCATAATTGAAGATGCGCATGGTTAACAGTAGTATGGTTACGTTCATCGCAGTGGCTAAAACTTGAATGTCGGTGGTGGCAAAAACTTATGTTGCGGACGTTGAATGAAGCAACACGGGCGATGCCAACTTCATTTTACAGCCTACTTCTTTTTTTTTTTCTTTTTGTCGCAGCCGAGGTAGAAATTTTGTTTTGTGCAAAGAAGCTCGGGGGTAGTTTTGAGAAAGTCACTGCAGTTATTCTGCCAGGGTTGAACAAATCTTCATTATTAGCGCAACATCTGTCAACTGTGCTTGAGGTCAATGCTATCTGACACCAATTTTAGCCCTTTGCAACGCTTGAAAAGTATTGCCCAGGGCAGTTTCTTTTAGAAGAACACAGAGTGTTCCACCAAAAAACCCTCTGCCAGTAACAACTAAAAAAAAAAAACTAATTTTGGGTCATGTATTTGCTTGGAGCAGTATACCGCTAAACAGTACGACTTCAAGCGTATTCGCATCGAGAAAAGAATTAAAAATGTTCTCAAACATGAACGGGCACGACGGCTCAGTCCTTTCGAAGGCCTGCGCACCTGCAGGCGACAACAAGCTTCCACAGCGAAGGCGAAAACTTGGACCGCTGCTTCGACGAGGTTATCGCCAGTGTGCGCAGGCCTTTGAGAGTTTTTTCAGACAGTTGCGGTGGGTTGTCTAAACTGTTCGTCCGCATAATGTGGTCAGAAGGCAGAAAACTGTTGCTGCACCATCGCACAATGCCCGTACGGCTGACTCCGATGCCTCCACCGTGCTTCGGTACCGACAACGCTTGCCAACATTAAAATGGTGACGCTCTCAGTGTTGTCAGACCACAAAGCAATTTCGCATAAGGCCTACTGACCAGTGTGCTTCCAGTTGGAACCTACTAAACCCAGTCAAAATTCCAATTTAAACCAGTTGGAATTTCAATTAAATCTAATCGGTGTAGAAACTATGCGCAAAACTAGGTTTTTCTTGAGGTGACAATGGGTATAGCATCCACCAACGTTATTAAACCACTCAGTTGGGAAACTGCCATAGAGACTGCTTTGAAAAAGTGGCCCCGATTTCTCCTCGAACACCGAGCTAATGACGAACACAACGTCACCATTTACTGCTATTTTGGCTTTAATCGGCCATTATGGCGCATTTTGGCTTTAATCGGCCATTATGGCGCATTTTGGCTTTAATCGGCCATTATGGCGCCGAAACAGATACAGTGGAAGAGGTTAGAGGGGTGCCACCCCCGTCTCCCCAGCGGATGTGCCGCGTCGTACTACCGAAGTTAAAATGCACCTAGGTCGGGACGCGCTACCTGAAATCACCGCTGAGGTATGGTTGTATAAAAACAATATTAATTGTTCCGCCAAACCTTGCAAACTAAAGATTTTAGAAAACATCACACGCCCTTCATTTTGTACTAAACTCCAATAAATTTCATACAAAAAGAGTCTTTTCGGTTTGTTTTTTTGCAAAAACATGCTTTCTAAAAGCTCAAGATGACCACAGTACAGACAAATGACAAAGAGTGGCGCTGTTGTCGTTTTTAGCTTGGTCTTGGTGGACGCCACCGGCCCAGGTTTCGACGGCGAGTTTCCCAACTGAGTGTTTTAGTAACGTTGGCGTCCACGGAATGGTACAGTAGCTCATTTGCAACTGAAGTATTAGACGCTGGCTATTATACTCTGCGTCACTAGCTATGGGCAGTGTAGGTGAAGGCAATGCGAGGTTTTTCTCTTTCTACCCAGCCTTGCCCATCCTCCCTTTGCCTGTATTGCCTGCAACTACTGACACAGAGTACAGCCGTAACCTAACAGTATAAGTACTTTTACATATATGTTTTGTTATTAATCAGTGCCTCTATGGTATTCACACAGACACAAGACAGCAGTAATGTCTTTTGACCCAAAGCAGGGTAAAAAAAAATTACACTATAGTTCGTTGCAACTCAAGACGGTAAGGTGAGGGAAAGGAAAGCTGGGGAGGAGGAAGCAGATGGAACGCTGGAAAAGAAAGGGGGAAAATTTCTTTAGCGTTCCATCTGCTTTCTCCTCTTCGGCTTTCCTTTCCCTTGCCCTACCTTCTTGAGTTGCAACGGACTATAGCTTTATCACGTTGCAGGGGAGCATAACATCTGTTTTGAATGAAAATAATAATTGGGTTGTGTGTGTTTATACAGCCTAGAACTTGGTCTGCCTCACAGGGGCGACGAGTCTCCCAGCTGTAGATGAGAAATTTGGCCAGTGCGGTACAGCCGCTAGCCTGGGGTCTTTAACGTGCACCACGCAGTAGTGATACACGACCGCACGCCGGTACGATGCTCATCCAGATCGAAACGGGCAGGGGTGGGGCTCGAACCCAGGATCCCTGGGTTCTGCAGCGCGAGCTTTCGCTCCACGTGCCCCGAGCTGGTGTGCGCTAGACCACTCGGCCACCGATCCCCCTGTTTTGAATGAGCTGGGCACAAGCTATGTATGTGTGATGTCATGAGGTGAAATGACTATAATGTCACATGCCATCATGTGACAGCACAGTGTGACATGTGATGCCATAACATGATGATGTCATGAGGACATCATAATATCACCATGATGTCATGTCACAACGATAACATTGTCATGAGGACGTCATCATGACATTGTGTGCTGTCATGATGCCACAGTAATGTCATAATGATGTCACGGTGTCATGCGACATCATGGTATCAGGTGATGTCAAAGTTTGTGACAGCTCTTCGTGACGGTCTTCTTATAGAATTCGGCTGATAAAACACATTATGTGTTGAAATAATGGTGCTTAGGGGCATCTATGCTTCCCTCAGCTTTTTACAGAAATCAGAGTTGACGATCTATAAGTGAAACGGGGGTGCATCACTATAGTCACTGCTTTTACACAGCAGGGCATGGCGATCCCCGTGCATCTTATTATCGCTCCGCAGCCAATGAGATTGCTGCGTTAGCCGATAAGAATGCTGAAGAACAAATGACAAAGCATGAAGATAAGAGGGCACGCCTTGCATTTGTTAAGCTGACTGCAGCTGCCCTTTAACTCATGCTCGTGGCTGGGCGATGTCTGTGAGGCATGCAAGGAGTGGATAATCCCTCCCCCCAGTACCTGAACATTCCAGAGGAAGTCCAAACGTGCCGTCCACTCCACCTGGCGGCCGTGAATGAGCACGGCCATCAGGATGTGCACAATGCACACCACAGCCAGCACGTGCAGTGGAACGAAGGTCCTGGAAGCAAAAATGCAGTGTTTATTTATTTATTTCAATACCTTCAACGTTTAGAGGGCATAACAGAAAGGAAAGGGAAGTGAAGAGCTTAAATTTAGAGGACAAATGGAACAATTTTTCCATTTTCGGTAAATACCACTCGGAATTATTCCCCAACATTCACAACCTATGAAACGTGCATCAGATTCTTTCCTCATGCAATGGCAGTCTCAGGAAAAATCTGAGGAAAACAAGTGGCATTCACTCCCTGAGCTCGGAGCCAGAACGAAGCAGTCACGTGATCTGGAGCCAGTGGCGTAGCCAGATCCCTCTGATATATGCATGCATTTTGACCCTCCTCCCTTGCCCCCCAAGTCATGGACATCGCAGGCACCTCAAACCCCCCTCTGAATAAAATTCCTGGCTGCCAGTCTGGAGTTGATTTTATGCCATGAATGTTCATCAGAGTCACCTGCTGGAGCTGGCAAAGTGCTGAATTCCAGATTAAGGTTCATCTATTCCTGTCATCGCGGTGACTGGGCACGAGCCACTCCCCGAATGCATGCCGAGGCATTGATTGTCACGAGCCCAAACCAAATGCTAACGCGGTGTTCGTGTCCACTGAATGAGCTGCATTTAAATATTGTCACCGCAAAAATTGCGAAGCCTGCTGACAAACTCCTGGGGATCATATTGTTGACAATGCCTTTGATCTGATCCCGACAACTTTGTTATCAAGTTTTGTGAAAGAGAAACTGAAAAGAAGCATTCGCTTGTATTCTTGAAATTATGTGGCGACAAAGAAGCTTCTTGGTCGGTGACATTGCTTGCGAGTGTACTTGGGTCCCACTGTAGTGCCAATAAACTTGCGTAAAGTGAGAAACATTTCACCACGGGCCACTAACTATGTGACTGTGATCAAGCAGTTGGAAATCTGAAATATAGGCACACCAGCGGGGAGTGACGACAGAGATACAGAAAATTGGTCAAAAATACAACAGCAAAGGAACAGCAAGTGCAGCTTACTAGGAGAAAAACTAATCTTTAGTGGCAAGTTTGAAAACAAATGCATTGGTTACTGTGGCAATCGAGGTGAGAAAACCTCTTCAGAGGCTCTCAAACCTGAAGCCCTGACTTGTGTACCGACTCTTGTCATTCCAGGTTCCTTTCAAGGATTATATGCAAACTTCTTCAGCAGGGCTGGAAGAATTTCCTTACCTCTCCTTGTAACTTACCAATGGAAAGGACAAGAAGTAGCTTTTATGCAAGTTCTAGGGACAAGATAATCAACCATGGGCACAAAATTAGCATTAAGCAGACCCTGTGAAGAAGCTTTGGTACACTATTTGCTCGCAGAAATTGAGAACCCGATTTCTGCACGCAACAAGAACTGGGGAGGTTGAGGATTCAAGAAGTGCAAGTTAGCCTTTAGGCAATCCTTGTTTCTTTGTTTCATAAAATCATCCAAAATCTCATCATTACCATAGATGAAAATAATTTACAGTAGTGTCAAACTTGCTTCCCGTTATGCAGTTGCAATATAAACAACTCCTACAGTCACTTTTGTCAACTGCAGGTATCGCTGACAACTGCTTAGGAGATTGAAGTACTCTGGCTTTCATAAGTAATGGAGGAAACCTAGTGCCCTATTTCTTTTAAATGAAAGTGTGCTGAAAGTTGTTGCTGAAACCAGCAGCAATGAAGCAGCAATGAACACAAAAATGTATCCCACTGAATTTAGCAGGACGCTAAATTCCCATTAAATTTAGCTTACAATGGCACGGTACGGTGATGCAACACAAATTCTAACTTCGCTCGTATTAAAGTGCTTTCTTAATTTAAAAAACGTTCGAGCACACCTAAGCACTTCTTATGAGCTGTGAAAGCAGAAGCATGAATGTCGTTCTTCCGCTCCTTTAGTTCGTCTGCGGCATAGGGGCGTGGGCAGCCACGTTTCAGTACTGCCGAGGTAGCGGCCGACTGTCAAGCACGCTCTCGTAAGCCTCGCTGAGCTCAGCTGTTCAACCTCCTCAGAGTTTGCCCGAACAGGCTCTGTGGCCAAGTGGCCAGGCCCGCACCGCCGCACCTCGCCGGCAAGCTGCATGCACTGCGCCGTCATGGAAAGGGCTTCTCTAGTGGCTGTTTTTGGAACCATGCCATACAAGAGCCAATGGGAGCCTCGTTCCTTGATGACGCGTGCCAGCCAATGGGAGCATAATCCATCAGGGAGTTGGCTTCACTTCACTCCTTTGGGAGAGGGGAATTTAGCTGTCGTTTTGCGTGGCTTTTTGCACGGCTTCAAGGCTGGGATGCCTCAGATCGCGGCTTCATTTCGCTTTATTGGGACAGGGGTATTTAGCTGCCTTTTGGCACGGCTGATGACATCGGCTTGCTCCATGAGACAATTAATTTTCGCATTAAAAAAGTGCAGCAAAGCAATGATAAGAGTTTACATAATGTAAGTGTCTTTTTTATTCCTCTTTTTTTTGGTACAACCATTGCATTTCAATGAAACTATCTCTGGCAACTGCTGTGACACATCATACAAGCTTTACAGGTTTTAACGGGCTCGACCGTTTGTGCTTATATCGCAAATAAGACTAATATTATTATTATAAAAAAATTTAACTTGCCTCCATCATTCTGACCTCCAGGAGATCACAGAATGTGTCGTACGTTCTGTGAGCCCCCCCCCCAAAGAAAAGTGCCCCAGCATTTCATCTGCAGTGGTAGGCAACACCTATGGTATCGTATTTACTCGAGTGATAGCCACACTATTTATGAACAAGGCCCTTGCGTCTACTTTCCCATAAAGCACATATACAGCCAATCATCTCATTGAGCATGCAGAAATAGCATAGCGAATAACTAGATCGAGAACACGATTCTCCATACAAATGCAATCTTCGCAGATAATATCTTCGCATGAAGACGTTATCTCTGTCCTCCAAATCGCTAAAATCATGCTGTAAATCGCGGTGATTGGCAAGCCGCGTGCTTCGCGGAAAAGCGGACCCTCAGGTTTTCTTCATAAACAGTGCAGCTATTACTCGAGTAAATACGGTATTATAAATTTAAGGAAAGTCACATATTCGAAAATCCAAGCACCGTATTTGGTCGTGAAGTGAGGTTGGCAAATCGAAACCATTAGAGTGGCCAAGGGGTTTCCAAGGTGCTTTGCACGGCCCTACGCCACTAGGACCACTTCGATTTTGCAAGGTCTATTGCGATATTCATATACAACTTTTCCAGTGCCGATCGTGGCGGGTGACCTTGCTAAGTGTGCTTCTTACAAAACACCGGTACATCGCTGAGAAGCAACACCTGTGGAGCTCGCTTTCCTGGGTGTTGCTTTTTTGCAGTGCACCCATGCTTGGTAAAAAGCGCACTCAACGAGGCTGATCCGCCGCAATCAACACTTAGAAAAATATGAATATTGCAGCTCATCTTGAAGGGAATACCAAATGGTGTATTATTTGAAAATACTATTAGAAACTTCTATTAGTGTAACACTATTATTTTTTTACTTCTCCGTGCCATCAAATCATGTACGGTGTGGTTGCTGCCTTGGTTGCATGGTTACCCACGCACTCCCCACCCTTGATGTAGATTAAGTTTGTACTCTCAGTAAGTCTCCCCCTTGGTGCAGAGGTAAAGTATGAGGCTTAAAACCGTCAAGTCATGGGTTCGATTCTTGGTTGTTTGGTTTTCTCATCGCAGTTTATCACCATTTCTTAGTCATGTATTCTTTTATACGATTTATCTCTGAAGTATGTCTTACACATTCCGTAACAGTTTCCATGGTGCTCCGTCACTCTTTCCGCAGGGATCCTAGCCCTTAAACACAATCTGCGTTAAAATAATGTTGACACGGTTAAAAAAAAAAAAAGAATTCTAAACAAACCACCCCGGCCGAAAAGAGTAGGCGCTCACCCGACCCTCCTGTCGTAGCAGAGGAAGAGGTCGGCGTGAGTGAACTCGACGACCACCACGAAGCTGATGGCCATGGGCACGAGCAGGATGGCCTTGATGAGCAGGGGCAGGCGTAGGAAGGCCGCTGACGGAAGGAAGGCCAGCACGCAGCTCACGGCAACGTATTGGGGCAGTGGGCAGGCCCGGTGGCTCTCCGCCCAGCTGGCATTGGCCGCTTCCACGCTGGCGTTTGGGGCGAGGCAGCCTGGCACAGGCAGGCAGGAAAGCTGCGTGGAAGGACTCGATATAGACCAGAGGTGACTAACCTTTTTACGGCGACAGCTGTTAGTGGGAATCTCCCTGGGGAATTTTCGTCGTCGTCCTTCGCGAAAATTTCCCAGGCCTTGAGTGTGCACAAGCGGCCAGAGCGCGTGTTGGAAAGCAACGAACGTGTGCTGGAGGCGAGGCATTCGAAAGAGACACCATTTTCGCCCTGACGGTGGCTGTAGCCGACAAACCGTTGTGTCGGCAGTCGACCATCCAAACCGACGAACTAGCACACCGTATGGCTAGACCTCGGCAAGTTCGTAGGGGGTCCAAAGAGTGCAACCTTCAGTTACGGCCTTGAGGCTCGTTGTAGGCAGAGTACAGATCAGACACGGGGGTGGAATCGAGGTTGGAAATAAAAATGGTGTAAAAATGCTCAGAATCCTGCTCGGGAGGTAGTGCAGAAACGACGCCAACACCACAATAGCAATTTACGCGAGCGCCGAGCTGCTGTCGTTGTGATGCAGGTTACGCAATAGCATAAATGCACTTCTTAATACCGAGGAACTCCCAACTGCTTTGAATGGCAATCGACGAACCCCCGCCGGTCTCGGTATCGATCCAATAAAGCGGTGAAGATGCTTACGGACCTTGTACGCAATAGTGCGAATACTAAGGAGCGTTTGGCTCATAGCTATGCGTCGGTAAATGGCTCACACCTGCTAAAGCAGTGATTAAACCGAAAAAATTCTTCCTTTAGGAGAGGGACAGCCAGAAAATCAGAGTGCTTGGGAACCTAGGAGGGTACTCTGGGGAACCCCTCGGTCCTTTGGAACCCAGTTTGGGAACTGTTGATATGGACTACAATACAGAACTGATCAAATCGAATTCCTTGTGTGTTGGTTTATAAGCAGCAGAAAGTAAGTCTTCCATAGAATGGAGTCTGGTGTCTCGTAGGTCTCGTAGGTCGTACCCTGGGTTTTGTAACACGCATAATGCGGTGGTGATACACAGCTGCCTGCCAGTATGGTACTCATCCATGTAGAATAAAGTGGCATGAGAATCAAACAAAGCAATTTTCCCTAATTTTGCAGTCAATAACAATATTACCTTATTTTCCGGTTCATAAGTCGCACCACTCTAATAAAATGTTGTTTTGACAAAAAAGGTTGGCATATAAATCACACCTTTGTATTAGTCACACTTATATATGTATATATATTTGTATTGGCATGTCAAAACTGCATTGATAAGGTTGCACATGTGTATTGTGATCGCGATATATGAGGGAGCTAGTTTCAACAGTCTCATCAACGAATCAAACGAAAAACATAACCTCCGTGGTAAAAACGCACAGTTAAAGTCCATGTTTGAACAAAAAAAAAAGTGTCATTAATCTGTAGAATGATTGACTCGAAGCAGCAATCCAATTTACTAGTCCCTGCATCACGCCAGTTCCTGGTACGAGATCACTACCATGCTTCAGCAGCCAAGAAATTGGAATTCGACGACCCCTCAGGAGTTGCGTCACCAGGTACACTACAAGATGTACTTTAGTCCTAATAGATCACTGTCATCACCTGTTACACTTATATGAGAAAGAGTCTTTCTTGCTTACAAATGAATGGCACTTTGAAAGGGACTAAAACTTAATTTCCTGTGCCTACGCTAACAATTCCTGTGCCTATGCTTACAATTTTGCCTCTGCTAGTCAGGCAAAATTTGTTTACCTTTTGCCCCCCCTCGTAACTCGAGGAGTTCAAATAAATTATTACCATTAAAACAAGGCAGTACAAAGGCTTGAAATGCATGACTGTACGTACCACATTGACTTGGGCGATGGCATATATGAAGATGATGGAGAAAATGGTGATCGCCAGCCGCAGTGGGAAGATGCGGCTCAGGTCCCAGCGGATGCACTGCAAGTGCAGGAGATTTCACTGATCAGTCTTTCGAGGGGCCCACAATATTTCAGTTACTAGCATGGTGCCTTTTGTGAAGAGTTTCCAGTTTAAAACGGGGTTGAGAAACATTTTCGAAGAAACTTTTCTGACACTTAAAAAGAAAAGTTTTATGGCAGCAAATGGTGATAACGATCAAGTACTTTCGGAAAGATGATAATGCAATTACTAAATGTAAAGGTGCAAGCGAGTTGGACAAGAATGACGAAAATAATCCCTGGAGAAGGGATTATTTTCCTTTCACCCTTGTTGGTGTTAGAATGGTGGCAGCTGATAAAACCTGTTTGCTCTACTGACGTCTAACCCCTGGCTAGCTCAGTTGGTAGAGTGCTCCACCAGTAATAGAGAGGTCCTGGGAATGAATGAATGAATGAATTTGGAGTTTTCTGGCGCAGCAGCAACATAGGCCATAGTGCGCCAAACACAAGGTAAGGAAATATCACAAGGCTAAATGTTTATTATTGCAGCGGATCAAAATATCAAATATCAATTAAAGAAAACTGTAGTTTAAAGTCGATGTGAAATATTAAACTTTTCTAAAAAGTTAAAAACTTGACTGTACGGAGTAACAGGCTCGTCTCCAAGCAAAAGTGCCAAGTGGAAAGGGATTTGTTTTCTGAAAAAGATTGAAAAGCAAGAGCGGCGTTCGTTATTAAATTGTGGGCATACTAAAAGGATGTGAAGTACACTTAAAGTTTCTGAGCAGTAGTCACACATCGGTGGGTCGTCGTTTCTTAGAAGGTAGCTGTGAGTCAGGTGTGTGTGGCCTATCCTCAGTCGACATAAGATGACCTCATAGAACCTTTCTCGATGTCTGGCGCTGCGCCATTCACTCAAAACAGGTTTAACTTTATATAGCTTATTGTGAGGGTCAGAGTCCCACTCTACTTGCCAAGAATTTTTGATTGTATTTCGTAGTGTGGTTCTATAGTCTGTCACTGGGAGGGTGTCAATTTCAATGGACCTGTTTACACATGCACCTGCAGCTCGGTCGGCTTCCTCATTGCCGTGTATTCCTATATGGCTAGGAACCCAGCAAAAGTGAATAGTGATGTTTTGCTTTATAGCATTCATTAATTTAACACGAAGCAGACAAACCAGGGGATGCTTCCAGGATCTTGCAGAGTTAAGGGCAAGAAGGGAACTGAGCGAGTCTGTAAATATCACAGATAATCTGTATTTTTGTTTGATTATTTCATCTACAATCACTAAGAGTCCATGAAGCTCAGCTGTAAACACAGATGCATTGGCATTAATTCGAATAACACGTTGGTAGGACTGCCCAACCGCAGCGCAGCCAGCATACCCGGCACCTTTCGTCCCATCAGTAAAAAAACTTTTGTCCGTCTCGTAACGACTAGCAATCTCAAAAAATTCTTGTTTTATAACACTAGCGGCGGACACTTTCTTATTGTATTTTGTCAAAGAGAGGTCGCATGTTATAGTTAGGTCATCCCAAGGAGCAAGTCTCTGTTCAGCTTCCATGACAGAACAAGATATGTCAAAACTATAAGTCGCTGCAGCATCCTTCACACGAAGTGCAAAGGGACGTGTTATGGATGGTTTGTTTTGAAAGGCCTGCTCATATTTTATGCTTTCAATCAAAGAAAAATTTGGGTGCTGTGGAAGAGTACGGAGTCTTAAATAGTACTGCATGCTAAGATAAAATCTATGTTTGTCAAGCGACCACTCATTTGACTCGGCATACAAGCTGGGCACGGGGGATGTTCGAAAGGCTCCGGTTGCCAGTCTGATTCCCTGGTGATGAATTGGGTCTAACATTTTAAGTGTAGAGGGTTTGGCAGAACCATAAACAATACTTCCATAATCCAAAACTGAGCGAACACAGGCCCTGTAGATTCGCAAAAGGCAGACATGGTCAGAACCCCATGAACGGTGTGCAAGGACCTTAAGAAGATTTGACTTTCGCTGACATTTTAATCTTAGTTCCTTTATATGTGAGCCAAAAGTTAATTTACTATCGAATGTTAGGCCTAAAAACTTATGCTCCGATTTAACCGGGATGGGTGTACCTTTAATATACAATGATGGCTCCGGAGACATTCCTCGTTTTCGAGAAAAGCAAACAGCCACAGTCTTCTCGGCAGAAAACCGGAAGCCATTCTGGTCAGCCCACTTACTCATCCTGTTTACCGTAAGTTGAACTTGTCGCTCACAGATGGCTAAGTTACATGAAGAAAAACAAATCTGGACATCGTCGACGTAAAGAGAATGAGTGATTGTGGGCGGAATTACTTGAGATAGAGAATTTATCTTTATAATAAACAAAGTGACGCTTAAGACACAGTCCTGCGGCACGCCATTCTCCTGGGGGAAAGGGTCGGAGATTGCAGCTCCCAGGCGTACCTGAAAGCTACGATCCTGCAAAAAGTCAGCAATGCAGTTGAACATTCTCCCTTTTATGTTCATCGACATAAGGTCCTGGAGTATGCCGTATCGCCAGGCGGTGTCGTAAGCTTTTTCAAGGTCGAAAAATACAGAGAGACAAAATTGCCTATTTATGAAAGCCTCGCGGACTGCCGTCTCAAGACGTACAAGGTGGTCAACACTAGACCTGGAAGTGCGAAAACCACACTGGAAATTGCTTAGTAGGTTCTTTTCTTCTAGTATGTAGATTAGCCTGTTGTTGACCAGCCGCTCAAAAGTTTTCCCCAAACAGCTAGTAAGGGCAATTGGCCTGTAGCTCATGGCTTTACTTCTGTCCTTTCCTTGTTTTAAGATGGGGATGACAATAGCCTGTTTCCAGGCGCTAGGAAACTTTCCTTTCGCCCAGATGATGTTAAAAAACTGGAGGAGAATGACTAGAAATGTTTCAGGTAGATGAGAAAGCATGCTAGGGTGAATTGCATCAAGCCCAGGGGATGTAGGCTTTGCAGCAGCAAGGGCTCGACGGAGCTCGGCGAGGGAGAAAGGACAATTATATTTTTCAGTGCAATCTTCTGATCTACGAATTGGAATTCTCTCGCGCTTGGACTTAAACTGCAGAAACTCTGCAGTGTAGTTTTCAGAACTAGAGACTTGTGCAAAGTGTCTACCCAGTGCATTGGCTTGTTCATATAATGATGAAAATGCTTCTCCCTTCTCGTCTAACAGCAAGGGGATTGAGAAAGGATGGTAGTCACCATCCATTCTACCTACTCTGTCCCAGACAATCTTCGCTGGTGTGAAACTATTAATGGAAGATGCATATGAGCAAAAGGATCTCCTTTTCGCCCGTTTCCTAATATAGCGGGCTTTTGCACGTAATTGCTTAAATGCCAGGAGGTTTATGGAAGTGGGATACCTCCTAAATTTTGCCCAAGAACAGTTTTGGCGGTTTCGAGATTCTTTACACTCATTATCCCACCACGGTTTAGGACGTCTCGGCAGCTTGCCGGATGTCTGTGGGATGGACAGACGGGCTGCCTCAACAATTGCTGTTGTTATGAGAGCATTTTTTTCGTCCACGGAGGCCGCTTGCGAAAGATCCAGGGAAGAAGGGATATTTGACTGAAAAAGGTTCCAATCTGCTAAAGAGATCTTCCAACAGGGGGAACGACAAGGCAGCCTGGGCAGGACTTCTAAGGGAGTAAGATATACCGGAAAATGGTCACTTCCATAAGGGTTATCCAATATATTCCAAATAAAATCTGTAAAAAGTGCAGCGGAACAAATTGTGAGGTCAATGCAAGAAAAGGAGTGATTAGCAGAACTGAAATATGTTGGCTCGCCTGTATTTAATACACATACTTCTCTGAGAGATAAAAACCGCGCCACAACGGCACCTCGAGTGTCAGTTCGGACACTGCCCCAGAGGGGGTTGTGTGCATTAAAGTCGCCCATTAAAATAAAAGGTTCAGGGAGCTGATCGATTAAAGTTTCAAGTTGGGCGAGTTCCAGGGCAAATGAAGGGGGGATGTAAATGGAGCAAATTGTAATAAGGCGTTGCTGTAGCAACCTCACCGCAACGGCCTCCAGAGGCGTGTCTAGGGGGACCTCATAGGCAGGAGTGCCATTGTCTACGACAATAGCAACCCCACCGGCAGCGCTAGAAGTAGTCACACGGTCCTTCCTGTAGACTTGATATGATCTAAGAAAGTTGTTGTTGGGTGGTTTGAGGTACGTCTCTTGCAGGCAAAATGCAGAGGGTTCATGCCTCTGCAACAAGAGCTTCACATCATCTAAATTACTAAAAAGACCTCTGCAGTTCCACTGCATAAAACTCATTATTTAAAAAACAGTAGAGCAAGTATTAAAAAGTTAAAAAACTCGAAAGAGAAAAAAATGAGAATATACCGATCAAAAGGGATCTTCAGGTCTTAAAATCTATCTTAATACACGGGGCATTTTTCTTCTTCGTAGCTTCCTTCCGTTTCCCAGTGGGACCACTGGGGGCGGAAGAGGAAGACTCAGATCCCGAGAGGAGGGCGTCCTCGTCAGATCTGGGTCCGCTCTCATCCATTGGCTCCTCTGTTGGGGAGGCAATGGCCTCAGGTTGACCTGCAGAGGTCGACTGCTTGGGGGGCTCCCCAGGTTTCCTCTGAGGACCAGAGTTCCGGGATTGGAGTCCCCGGCCCCGAGGGACCGAAGCAGCAGGTGGGGCAGGAGAGGTCATACCCTGCCCTGAGGTGGATGCTGACGCAGCAGCATCCACCTTGCGGTTAGGAGGCGGTGCCATGGGCACCGCTCCCGAGGTGGACGCTGATGAGGGAGCATCCACCTTGCGGTTTGGAGGCAGTGCAACTGGCACTGCTCCCGAGGAAAGGGGACCTAACGGGAGACGCAGGTCGTCCGAAGACGTCTGCGTTCCCGTCGACACCATTGACCGTGCCGGACCCCTGTGCACGGCCTGGGCATAAGACCCTTTAGAGATAAATGCAAAGTGCTTCTTTGCATCAATGTAGCTTATATTTTCTTTAATTTTTAGTGCAAGAATTTCTTTTTCTTGTTTCCAGACAGGGCAGGATCTGGAATAGGCAGGGTGGTGGCCTTCACAGTTTGAACACAGAGGTTCACTCTCACATGCTTCAGCAACGTGCTCTTTACTAGAGCACTTAGCACACTTGTTGGTCCCCCGGCAGCTCCGCGACCCATGCCCGAACCGCTGGCACTTAAAGCAGCGCAGCGGATTTGGCACATATGGGCGGACGCGGCACTGGAGGTAGCCGGCTCTAACAACTTCGGGGAGAGAGGTTGATTCAAAAGTTAAAACAATGTGTTTTGTTTTCAATTCTACACCGTCCCGACGCAGGGTGATCCGCCGTGCAGCCGTCACACCCTGCGTGGCCAGCCCCTCAACAACTTCTTTCTCCGGCGTATCAAGGAGGTCATCCTCAGAGATGACGCCTTGAACGGTGTTAAGGGTGCGGTGTGCTGTGACAGTGACCCTATAGTCTGAGATGCAGTTTAGCGCTAAGAGGGCGTCACTTTGTCGTTTGGTGTTAATCTGGATGAGGAGGTCGCCAGATGACATTTTCTTGGCATGAAAGTCTTTTCCAACCACTCCCTCTATCACCTTCGCGACGAGGAATGGGGACAGTTTGGCAAGAGGTTTTTCAGTCTCCGAATGCATTACCAGGAATTTTGAAAATTTTTCAGGCGTAGATGGTGTTTTTTCAAGGAGTAGAGCTTCGGTGCGGCCTCTTTTCAGAGGCCGATCAAGAAAGTTTCGCTTGGAACCCATAATAATGGGAGGATCTTCGGTGCCCCGGGTGCGCCACCCACCACGGAGCCCAACACGGGGATAGGTAATGCGCCATAGCAAGAGTGGCTTGGCTGACGACATTACACTATCAGCGCTGCCCAGGCACTATAACCCAGTGTGGTGCTAGACAGGGGTCTATAGCCACCCAAGGTTAGCCCTTGCCGCCAAAGAGGTTGAAATGGAAAAAAGGCGAGAGAAGAGGAAAGAGAAAGAAGAGAGGGGATAGTAGAAGAAATGGCGACTGACTGCATCATCCTGGTCGGGCCAAGCCAGGACACCCGTCTACGAGAAGCGGGGGCCAAAGTGGTGTGTTGCCTCACCTGGGGGGCCCCGAAGGGTCCAAACCTACCCCGGGTTCAGCTCAACCACCAGGATGCCCTTTTCCCCGGACACGGGTTCGCCACGCACAGCCAGACGTGGGTGGGTCTTAGCCACTTTTTACTCAAGGTCTGTGATGTTGCCAATGTGGCTGGGGTCCGTGGTGACGCTACTCACCAAGCACCTAGCACCTAAGGTGCAGGCGCCCCCTGCGGAGCTCGGGGTCCGTGGAGACGCCACTCTCCAAACACCTGCTTTCACAGGTGCCCCCTGCGGGGGAGGTCCTGGGTTTGATACCCGAACCAGGCGGATTTTTTTGGTTGCGCACCAGTCACCTAGCTGTGTTTGGAGATTTGTGTTTGTCCTGTCCCTCTTCTTCCCATCTCCAGGAATTATTTTCGTCACCCTCGGAAAGCTTTGATCGATATGCAGCTGTGTCATGACTGAAGTTACAGATGCAGTGCATAGAGGACACACGCCGCAGATAAACCCATGTCAGAACCTCAGGACTCAGAAAAGTATGCTTCAAGCAATTTTAGCGCACATCTTGTTCAGTTAGCGTAGCCTACATTCTGCATCAAGCGATACCAAATCAAACAATGGGCACACGATGGGACCATGAAAAGGGTTGCAATAAAACCTCCAAAGTGTCCAAAGGCGTGGGCATTATCATGACCCCTAGAAAATATTTAAAGACTTCACGCATATAACAATAAGTTGCAGCTGTGATGGCGATTCCAAAAAAGTAAACCGCAATGCTCTGTCTTTTTTCTTTTCTGCCAGTCGACGTTCATGAATCGAAATGTTATGCAGGCAATGTTTATGCTATAACTAGGATTTCATGTTTTCGGAGTTTATTTCTTGTGAAATTCGGAGAGTGCTTTTTTGTGTTTATTCTAAAATAAATTGGGAATCTATAAAAAAAAAGCTCAGATAAACCCAATCTTTAAACGAAATTTCGCTTAAAATTTGAGGTTTGTCGGAGTTTTCTTTTTATAGATTCCCAATTCTCTGAAATTCGGAGTTTAATTTTACTGTGTTCCCAATTTTTAAGAAATCACAAAGAAAATAAAATTTGGACTCAAAAGACGTACCTTACATTTTTCACAACTCACCTGTACCGGACATTTCTGCAGGTGCATTTGGCATTGGCACACTAGCCACTAGCAATAATAGCTATCCCACGACAAATATTGCAAAGAAGTGTTACCTCAATAACAGTCAATTGACTATTATTGAGGGAGTTACTGGAAAGCATGAAATCTTCAGCTGCACTTCGAGCTTTAATTAAATCTATGGGTTCATATTACAAAAGAACTACCCCTCCTTCCTCTAAGTACAAATAGTATGATTCAAACTAGAAACCTAAACAATGGCTTTTGTCTTGACCCGGAGGTACAATGAATCATTATCCAGAATGAACTTTGACGAGCTAAAAAAATAAACCCTTCTTGGTCAGTAGTTTGAGGTTTAAAAAAAAAAAACTGAAGTGACCTCTCCTCAGGACCGCCGACCCTGTGCTCTTATAAAATCTATTTGCAAAACATTGCCATACTTGCTTTTTATTTTCGTGACCTCGAAATTCCGAGTTTTTCAAATAAATCTGAATTGATGGAAATTTCATCGGCGAGTGTTTTTCTGATTTTACTGGATCTATCCGAGAACACAGAACCTTAGTTATAAGAGTAATATTGTTTTTTAATGCAGAACATGTTTTATTGTTGGCACCCGGCGTTTCCGGTTTTACTCCTGAGATGGAAGACATTCCTGAGACGGAACAAGAGAATGTGAGTACTAGCCGAACACAGACGCAGTGCTTATCTGCTGACTGGTTAGACAGTTGGACACAAGTGCCAGCCGAACGTCTTGTTCGAGTAGGTCTGAGTTACTCCCATGGGTCACACCATGTGATCAAACAGAGTGAGCTCTGGGTTTTTCAGCGTTCCTGCCAAACACGTCACTTTTTTGCTTTCTTATTTTTTCACTTTGGGGCACTTTCTGGATAAGGCCATTCAGAATGAAGCCACAGCGCAACGCAACTCTTTCATCTTCTCCGTTCTGGTATGTCTCATTCTCGGAGTTATGGTGACGGAGTTGCCAAGGCGCCAGGAAGAGCGGTGCAGCGATCGCATCTAGCTCGACATTGAACCACATTCTATGTTACCCCCGCCCCTGTTACAATAAGGGAGGAAAGGGCCGATTTTTTTTTTATTCACTGTGTTGCCCAAAATATGCACCCCTCATTACATTTGTTCTCAAATAGGGGGGTACCAGACTACCAGTACAAACATTTCAGCTTCCAAGTCTTTAAGAATCGTGGTGGTTATTTGGCACCCTCTATCGAACTCGATAGATAACTTTAGATCTAAATGAGGAGAGGGTCGGAATCACAAACATAAAACAACCAAATCGCAACATTTGATGTAAAGAATTTAGGAAATACATATACCGTAATATCCTGAGTCATCGCCCATCCACCTGCTGCGTGAAATTTATAAAAAAAAATGGGGTGGGCCACGTCTCAGGGGGCAAGCGCAAAAAGTTTAGAAAAAGCTGGAGAAACGCCCATTTTTCTGTACATACCTAGTGCAGCTGCACAGGAGATACATTAAACTCGAAACTCAGATTAATTTCCATGTTTTATGCAAGAAATACTCATGAAAGACTGTTTTACTATCGCAAAGGCCATTCCTTGCATACGCGTGATGAACACCGTGGTGTACTGAAGACCGTGGTATACCGTGCGATTAACTCCACAGTATACGTGAAGCTGCCCTATATTTTACGGTATAGGGCAGCTTCATGCGACATACTCCTGGTTCGAAAACTCGCCAGGTGCCATGATGATAAACTTTCACTGTAGCGTCTGCCATGCAAACTAATCGGGAAGGTTGCAGACACTGTTCGTCAACATGGCGGAATACGACTCACCGCAGGAGAAAAGGCGTTTTGTGGAACCGCCGCATGGAGGGCGAGGTTGAATAAAAACAGTCTCACCCTGAGCTGTGCTGCCAGGACCAGGATGAGCAGAAGGGAGATCCAAACAAAGGCGGTCACGGAGAGCAACAGCAAGATCAGCGTCCTGCAACCAAGCAGAGAGGTTAGGACACTGACCCCTAAGGAAACCGGCCGATGCCAGCGACTTGCCTGGGCAGCACGATAGCTTGCATGGCACTCAGCAAGAGCAGCACGGCCAGGATGCAGGCTAAGCTGTTCCCGAAGCCGTGGTCCTTCTCCTCGTGGTACTGGTTACAAAGAGGCAACAGGGGAAAATTGAGTTTCATTTGGCATTTATAGCCATTCTATAAGAAGGACCATTCACACCCTTGCGTTTGCTTACAACCGAGTTCTTCTGATCGCTTACGACGAGAGAACACACTGGCATGCTGGCTTCATCAATGAGGTGACCCTAGAACTGCATTCCACTAGGACAAAGGTTTTGTGGTCAAATATGCGTACTATCTATAAAAAATGGTCCTCAACACTGTCAGGCTTTTCGAGCCTACCAGAAAGAGAGAAGCACGAAAAAAACAAAATATAAGGAAATGCAACGTGTTCCACGTCTACCAGATAGATGGCGCCAGTTTGCTCTCTCGCTGTAAGAGATCCCAAGAGGTTTTAAAACATTCAGTCGGAAGCAGTTGCGAATGTGTGAGCCAGACTTTAGTTATTAATTAGGGCATATAGGGTGTTTCACTACTGACTGAGAACAACATAAAGTAAGGACACTTGCGACTACTTATGACCATACCTCGGCAAAACTCACTCATGAGTGCACTCACTCACCTCTCTCACCCTCACCGATCAGGCGTGAGGTGAGGGTGAGTGAGTTCAAAGGTCTTGAAAACTCGTAAGTTTGAGGTTCAGTGAGGGGTGCGAGTTCGGTGAGGTGTGCGAGGTCGGGGAGTTCATGAGTTTCGTGAGTTCATGAGTTTAGTGAGGGGCATGAGTTCGGTGAGTTAATGAGGTCGGTGAGAGCATAAGTTGGGTGGGGGGCGTGAGTTTGTGAGTTTGGTGAGTTCATAAGCTCGGTGAGGGGCGCGAGTTCATGAGTTTGGTGAGGTGTAAGGTCCCTCAGGGGCCATGGGTTTGATGAAAGTTTGCGGGGTGATGTCGAGGAAGGGCAGGTCATGTGACTTTTCCATACACTTTCGGGGAAGTTAAGTTGATGCTTGCTTCGCAATGGCGCTGTTAGCTCGTACGGCTGGTTCTCTACGAGCGATTGGAAAGGAGGAAAGGTGCCTATTGATTCATTTGCACTCTTCGGCTCCAGCCCGCTTTGCGGCTGCTTGGTCTGGTCTTTTGTCGCTGGTAGCTGCCTCGTGGCGGGGTGATGAGAGAGGAGGCAGGGCTCTCCCGCTCGCCTCAAGGGGTGTCCAAACAGGACACTACAAAACGCACGACTCCGACAAATCGTGAAAATTGAAGCGGACACGCCCGCTTCAATTTTCACGATTTATCGGAGTCGTGCGTTTTGTAGTGTCCTGTTTGGACACCCCTTCAGTCGCTCTTGTGTTGACTGCAAGGCACTGATATAAGTGCGGCGTTTTGTTGTTTCGTAAAGACAGGAACAGGGTACTCCACCGGTATACCTGAGGGCAGACGTTGCTATTTCGAGTGCGCTCGTCTTATGCACGGTTGCTAATCCTGAAGTCAATATTAAAATGAAAGCTGGCTGGGAACTGTTTGCCTGTATACTTGTTTGCTCAAGCTGTACCCTGGAGTTAGGTAAAAAAAAGTAGGCATACACGTCTTCATGCTCGAGTATGCCCGAAATGCCGGACTTGTCCGCAATGGGGTTTAAAGGCTGCTACATTTATTTGGTAGCATATAAAGTTAATTTGATTCTGGATTGTCATAGAACAATTGTAGATGATAAGTTTTTAGATTGCATCCAAAGAGATATAAGACAATCTTTTTACTTTCAATATTGGTGATAACAAAGCAACGTTCTATCGCGCTATCCGGCATCCTGTTAGTCGCTTAAGAGGGGGCCATTGAGCATAGTCGGAATACTGGCTGCACACAAAAACGTTTCGCCTGCCGGAGAAAGGGTTTTCTTACTAGCTCCAATACATAGTATTTTTATATTAGTTATGTTTCCTATATATTATTCATCAACCGGTACGGCTCGTGCCGGTGCACGTCTCAGTCATTCACGGGTAGTGCTATTGTTTTTTTAGCAACATGATTTATATTTATATGAGTAAATAACAGCGGGGAGGAGGTAAGATCCAAACCTAAGTAATTATAAAAAGATTTGATATGTGTGCATGTGCGTGCGCGTTTGGAAGCAAACTTCCCCCCCTGAAGAAATTAAGCACCCCAATTTTTTGTATCTAACAAAACAAACCTTGAAGAATTGTAGACCGTTTATTTAGCCCTTTAACCCACAGATCAACAATATTGTAGACCTAAGTAAAAAGGACACTAAAATAAGGCGGAATCTAAATACAAACACACGTCACTAAATTTAGCGTTTTCGAGACACATGTTCTTCATCATAGTTGATAAAACTATTAACAAAGGGCGGATGCGGCTGCTTCATGGTTAAAGGAGCGGGTTTTGTCATTCGCTGGCATTCTTTGTATTGACCGCACTCTGGCCGCTGTGGGAAGCGTTTATCTTAGGCGAGCAAATTCATATTTTCCACATTCAAAAGAGCATGCATCAGGAACACGGTATAGAAATATTGTTATGCTTAGGTGCTTGAAAGACTCGCAGGCGGTTCGCGATCATAGTCGACAAAATTGTTGAGCTGCCAGTTCAGGGCAAAGAGGCGCACCTCATGCTGGTACAGCCAAAGTGTTGCAGGCATGCCGCTACGGCTTTGATACTGAAATTATTTATCGACAATAGCGCTTGTATTAAAACTAAAGTAATGGGAAACATTTAGGCATACATTTCATGTCCTAAGCACAAAAAGAAAAACACTTACAAAGCGCTGTGTAAATGCTTCTTTTGTATGTGTGTTTGTATGTGTGTGTGTGTCTGTGTGCGCGTGCGACTTTAGAGTATCTGTTTCTCTAGCGCGCTGTTGCCTCATGTCCTAGTTCCCGCGTATTTTTTTTAGAGATGATTTTGTGCAGCAGGTAATATCCATCAAGAAATAAGACTCTGCTTATTGATCTGGTTGCAATTCAGGAGTATTCTTCTTTTTGTAGCCATGAACTAGACTACGTTCTACAGGAAACTCAGAAAGGAGTGAGGTGTAGCGCTTCTTTGGCTGCACTTGAGTGCTTCTGAACTTGAATCGAGCGATGACGACATACTTCGTGAAACAGAAGGTGCGGACACATCAGAAAGGTCACCAAGCAAAGACTAATGCGCGACCACAACTTTTGATTCGAATGAGGAACGGGTTCATCGCGTCGTAAACGCTCGCTCACAGCTGCTAGCACCTGCCCTCCAAAAAAAAAAAAGAGCCGTAGTCGTGCGCTCATTCCCGTTCCTGACGACTAGGAGGATGAGGGATCACAGGGAACGAGTAAGGGTCATGCCACATCAAGAGAATGGAACAGAGCTGACATCCCCAAGCTGCCAGTTTCAGAAAAGGTCCACGAGCCACCTCATGAAGTGGTTTACTCCGTACGCCTACCACACGTTCATGTTCACTGAGCCGAGTTGATTGGCCTGAGAACCTTCCAGACAAGCTTATACAGCCCACAACAGCAAGGAACTTATATAGCAACAGCGCCCGAGGAAATCCGAAGCTTTTTGGGTATACTCGTGCTTATGGGCGTATAAAATTTTCCTTTACTGGAAGACTGCTGGCCACGGGACAGACAATTTTCCCGAGTTGCTGACGACATGCCGTTGAAAAGGTTTGAGGCACTGAGACGTTAGGTGCACTTTGCTGATAAACTTGCAAAACCTGGGAGTGGTGAGCGGCTTTTCAAGGTGCGGCCTCCGTTTGAAAACCTACGGACACAATATTTTTTTTTTCAATATTCCAACAGAAAGCAAAGATAACATTGACATGGTGATGGTAGCCTACAAAGGCACACGTGCAGGAATCTTGGGACAGTGTGTCCGCAACAAGCCACACAAATGGGGTTTCAAAATTCTTGGCAGATCCAGCTCCACCGGGATCATTCATGACCTCCTCCTGTACCAAGGGTACATTATTCAACATCCCCTCTTTCCTGATAATGAAAGCCTCCTGGATGGCGCTAAAGCCGTCCAGCGGTAAAATTGCTTGTGACTGCCACTGCGGAGCCCAGGTTTAATGTTAACATCAGTGCACTCCCGCTGACCTTGTACCGTAACTTTACCCCTAACTGGCAGATCAACAAAATTGTAGACCTTTTGTACCTAGAATAGTTTTTGATGAAACAGTTTCATATTTATTCTGGTATGTATTAGTGTGTTGCGGAGACGAAATAAAGGTACAAAAAAATTCTAGTCTCACTGGTTTTTATCTCGCCAGTTAAAGGGTTAAGTAGCATGAATGCACCCTTCCCCCTCTTCAAATATATCATGAATTTCCAAATTACGCTACAAGCGAAATAACTGAATTATTGAAAGCAAACGAACTTGTGCTTATACCAGTGGGCTATTTATTCATTCAAATTAGTGAAGACAAACTAAAAATTACCATCCAACAAATTAATAAATTATTTTAATAGAGAATGCAATTTTGTATGTGTAATTTGTAAATATTTGTATTCAACATATTGACAGGTTTGAACACAAGTACACATTGTCTGAGCAACAAGAATACCGAAGGCATCTGACGCTGATCACAATTTTATGTCAGGATCCATAAAGCATAACATTTTACGAGGCACAGATTTGGTAAATTAGAACGTCCCAGTTTTAACTGGTATGTGCGGTGCAACAGAAAATGAGACACAATAAAAGAATTACTATACAATAATATGTTATGCACAAAGTTTTTCAATCGTTTCTTCTTCCAGAAAAAGATATATCCATCATGGTATTTTTAGGAATATATCCACCACGATATATTTGAAGACAGACCCTTTCAAAATAGTTCTACTTGAAAACGAATTGCCTTGCAAACTGTCAAAAACAAAATACAAACACACGGTGGTGCGTGTTGGAATAATACTAATTCACACCTGCAAAAACAGCAATGCAGACGCTCACTCCGTACTTGCATGAAGTTGTCGCAAATGCTTGAAACAAACAGTGGACACCGTAAAGAATACTTCGCGAGACTCGCGACAAAGCACCCTTGTATATCCCAACAAAGCGCGCCTTCCTCAAGCTCTCGGCCGGCGAGCGCAAGGAGTTGAAGCGAAACAAATAAAAAGACAAACATTCCTTCACTTGGAGACATGACGACTGGAGCTGGAGCAGCGGAAGACGGCAGCGATCGTGGCAGAGTCGTAAATGCTGCGCAACTCGTGCGAAACACGAGCACCAGTGCCGCGACTATAATGAGTGCGAGGACTACTTCTGGGCGAGTGAGTGAGGTGAGTGAGTGAACTCACGAGTTCGATGCATGAGGGGCTTCAGTTTGTAAGTTCGGTGAGGGGCGCGAGCTCGTAAGTTCGGCGAGTTCGTTAGTTCGGTGAGAGGCGCGAATTCAGTGAGTTCATAAGTTTGTGAGTAAGTACTATAGAAGGAGAGTGCAGCTGTGAAGGTGAGGGTGAGCGAGTTTTCAACTTTTTATTTTGAGCTAGCTGTGAGTGAATTCGACCAAAAATGCAGACCTCGGCTTATGACCGAGGGCGTTAAAATATCTCGTGATCTCTTATGACAAGAGAACACAGACATCATCTGTCAGGTAGCCATGGAAGAGATTTCTGTATATTTCCTACTTCCATCATTCTATCTTTATGGGCTTGAAAAACTTTTGACAATAACCCTTTCATGGTACATACATTCAATCTCAAATAAATTGCAAAACCTTCACTCTAGTGAAATGCAGTTCCAGAGCCACCTCACAGATGGCGCCAGCGTGCCAGTGTGCTCTTTCTTCGTAGGAGATCACGAGAGCTCGGGCGTAAGCAAACGGAAGCAACCAGAAATAAAGAAACTCTCCCTCAATTCCTTCTTTCCACTTGAGAAAGAGGGAGACCCTCCTCTTTCTTGTGGAGAGTAGCTCAGAAACCTCCTCCTGTGTGGAAAGGAGGGAAAGGAGACAAGGAAACTGGGAACTGTTTTTCTTTTATGGCCTTAGTAGATTCTATAGGTTGGCCTTTAAGGGGAAAAAGATATAACTGAAATCTTCATACCTGAGAAGACATCAGAGTGTAGCACACCTTTTCTGCGATCATATGACCTTCTCCACACTGTTCAATGGCACATTTGCCCTAACCCGACATTGTCAGATGTCTCAGAATGACCGGCTACCTGCATCCGCTCTGGATGCTGTAGTCCCTTTGGGGTGGGACTTCCATCGCTCTTTTAGTGTTACTTTCAGTATCTCAGTTCCCTCACAGCTTAAATATGCCAGAGACCAGTATGGAGCAGTATTTATTTGTCTGAACTCTTACAAGAGCCATGGCATATATACTCTGAATGCAGGAAACAAATCTCTAATCGAAACGTGCCAGCTAAGGCGAATATTTCGAAAGTTTATTACTACATTTTGGATAATTCATTTACTAATTATAATTTTACACTCCTTACCTGATGACCGCCGTGGTCAATGACATTACCACGAAAGAATTGTGTCTTTATCTCAATGTGCTCTTTTCCTAAGGTTTCCCAGTTGTTGGTGAAACACCCCGTATAAATCACAAGCAAGTCAGCAATCCTCTGTTGCAGGTTCAGAAAAGCAGGTCAGGCTCTTTTCACAGAGCCATCTACTCTTTCCAGTTTAGTAGCAGAGCAAACGCTGGAGAGGAGTTGAGAGAAGAGAGTCCAGCATTCACTCTGCTAAAGAGGAAGAGAGGATGGACTTTGTGGGTCGAACTTGTCCTACTTATCTTAACCTGCAACAGAGTATAGATACCCTCTTTACTAGAGAGGGCAGAAAGAATATCATTTAAAGAACTCCTATGGATGAAACACAGAAGGTGCACATACTTGCTTCTCTTTGCCCTTGTCCTTGAACCACAGCGTGACGACGTTGACGTGATTGGACTTCTCCCGATCGACACTGCGGGCCTCGATGGCTTGAGCCAGGTACTTGTTGACGCGGTTGGTGGGCTGGTGGTACACCACAGAGTGCCTAGAGGTGCAACAACACATCCTCAGACGGGACAGAAGTAGGCCAGAATGCCTTTGCTAGAGTTGCTGGAGCTTTCACAAATTAATCAGGCTTCCAGCATTTAATCACTGTAGCAAGTGCGTTCATTATGATGGCAGAGTTGTAATGAATGCACAGTGTGTGAGCCCTTCGCACAATGTACGCAGCTCACCTTTTTTTGAAGGGCTTCCGGAGTTTGTCGGGCATCTTGAGCTGAAGGTAGAACAAAACAAAGCATAAATTCGGCACACATCAGATAAGCTCTTAGCATGAATAACAGAAGCCACATGCAAAAAAGAAAAAAATAGGCTTATATCGACAGCTTGCAGGTTTTGGCCAATATCATACTGGGCCAAGACCTCCCAATGTGTGCGACAGCTGCTGCCAAAGCATGGACCGAGCTCTCTTCTATTTTCTACTTACTTTATACAGCATTATACTCTTTACTATATACTAGAAAGTGTATTTGAAGCCCCATACTATGCCGTAAGCAGCACAATTGATTTGATCCCACTGAGTGTGCCGTCCACCACACAGGGTGCGTGATCGTTAACTCTAACGCAGGACTGGTGCTTCCCAGTATTTTACTCACGCAGGTGGGGATCAATGCAGCACTCATTGTAAACCACCGAGCATGCGCCCATCCAATATTTGGAGATAATCTAGAAAAACTGGGTCGCTATGGAGCCCGGGGTGGACGCTTGGTCTGTACTTTGTTCATTTTAAATGCATAGCATTTTTAGGGCCAGCTTTTAGGGTTTTCATGTCCGCAGATGTAGCCTCAATGACGTCACAGTTTCACGTGATGTCATGACATCATGTGACACCATAATGTCACACTGACAGCTTTACTGTATTTACTCGCATAATAAACACACCTTTTCCCCCCAAAATTTACACATATTTGGGGGGTGCATTCATTACGCAGGGTAAAATTTTTGCATCTACACACCTTGTGCAAATGTCATACAGTATCAGGTACCAACATGAGACGGCAAGGTACTGTGGCATGTTTCCACTGATGGAGGTACACCCACGGCTGGTCGGGAGCGCGCCACAGTAACCATGCTCGATTAATTGCAAACCTTTTTAGAGCGCTTTCAGCGTGCCTTTTTCCAAAAGAAAAGCACCCTACGAAGCGCACTCAGCAGAAAGAACAACGCGACCGTTCTTAGGCCTAACCACTTTCATGATTTTGCTCTCTGAAAGCGGACCACAGACGATGGCGTTTCTGTTGACATCAATGCATCTGATAGGCGAAGAATGTCTGGGGCTGGGCAATTCCTCGACCCAAGCTTCGTCAAGTGTGCGCGCCGCTCAGTTTCACGGTTCATCACGTCCACAACTATGCACTTGCACTAAAATATTAAGGTGGGCTAGCTGGATATGCATCTTAGAAATAAATAGCACGAAGGTCAAAGGCAAACAGACGGAACAAGCGCTATTAAATATTAAAATGAATATTAAAACGACAGTTGTGAGTTAGTGCTTGTCCCATCAGTTTGCACTTGACCTTCGCGCTGTTTATTTCTAATATGCACTTGTAGCCATTACAAGAGTGGCTTGGCTTGGCTTGACTTGGTCTGACCGCTTGTCAGCAAAAAAAAATTGGCTCGGTGAGCTTGGTGGCTAGCTAAGTTGGACGCAATTCAAGACTCGTGGAGCTGAAAATTGGAAGTAGTTCATTACGCGAGGGAAAAAAAGAAAGTCCAGAAGTAGTGTGCTTGCAAAAAGAAGAGCACAAAGAAGCCCTATAAATGCTACATATTTAGAATGCCCTTGGAAAATGCCAAGGAGACAGCCAGTTTTGTTTTTACGCTTCATAAGTAGCGCGTGGGTTCTGACACGGGCATAAGCTCGCTACTTTGCGCCATGCATGTGAACTTGGCGTTAGCAGCAGCTTTATGAGGCTGCCAGTTTCCGGAGAAAGGGCCCCACCTTCTTGCTAGACTGCTTCTCTGCGGCAGCGGAGGCAGCTGCGGCATTTGAGGCAGGGGGCGGGGGCATGGCCATGTTTGAGAAGGGCACGTCCATGCTGTACTTGATGGAGTGGAGCAGCTGTACCACCACATTGGAGACGTTCTTGAAGGAGAGCTTGCGACCGGCCAGGCGCCGCACATGCAACTGGTTGAACAGCAGCGTCTGCTTCCGGGTGCGAAGGGAGAGACAAGGTGGAAGGTCAGGGTCGAGTCCACACAGGGGAGAACCCTAATGTAATACTAATACTATAATACTACTACTGAACGATTACAATAACTGTAATACTACACTGTGATACTACTTGAATACTATTATAGCGACACCATTATAATGCTGCTGTAACACTGTAGTAATCTGAGTACTGTAATACTACTGCGATATCACTTGAATACTGCTATACTACTTGAATACTATTGTCATAGTACTGTGATGTCACTACTACTGTCATTTTACTGTTATACTACTAGCATACTATACTACTACTACTGTAATACTGCTATCATACTACTACTGTAACATTATACTGTGATGTTACTTGAATACTGCTGTGGTACTATTTGAACACTACTGTAATACTACTACTACTGTCCATCACCTGAATTAGCACCATGACTTGCCTACAGCACCTGTATGGTGCAGCAAATAGTATTGACGTTTTAGCTCAGATTATTCTGCATTTAAATTGTTTCTGACTGATTTGCAATCTCACGATTTGTGCCTAATTACCAATGCATCAGATGTTCATGAGCAAAGAAAATAAACAAATGAATGAATTAAGGAATACTACTGAGATATTACTTAAATACTGCTGAGATACTATATGAATACTACTACCATACTGCAACTACTATAATTATACTCATTGTCACCCCAAGAAAAAGATTGAGCATTACACATGCTACGCGAGGTAGTTCTTACCAAGATTTGCTTGTCAGAAAAAAAGAAAATGCTTTTTACAGCGAAGCTGTTATGTGCTAGGATCTGGAAAAAAATCCGTCCATGGATGTTTACAAAAAACTCCCATTTAAACGGCACTCCTTCGTTACGATTGGTTGCGGCAGGTATAATTAAAAAGAGGGGGCAACCCGCGTGAGTCAGCCTTCCTTCGCATTATTAGACAGTGAGGTCCTGATCCCTTGTTATCATCTACGGTCACCGACTTATCTCAGCTAAGGGTGTGCTCTGACGAGGCTGAGGGCAGAATGCGCCGCCGATCTAACTTTCTTTTCTTTCGCTTCCGCGATGCTGATAAAGAGACTCGGGCTCAAACGGAAAAAACTGTCCTCAAGGTGTGCCTCGAATAATTGAATTTAGAACTTGCCCATAACTGACCATAAGGCAATGATCACTTCAGTCACTAAGAATTAAATAAAGACATTTAAACAACGAAGTTGCGTACATGTCTTCATTGCAATCACATGTAAATCATATAGATGTCGTAAAGATAACAGCTTCGCTGGTCCTTCGTCTTCACGTGAATTGGATGGGCTGTACAATTTTTGTACTTGAAACATGTGTGCTTTGATAAAATAGGAGATAACTGATCTTAGATATGCCCATATAAGTATCTCAATTTACCGCACAAAGGGGGGAACCAGTGCTGTTCTGCGAGGAGTACATTTTTTTTTACTTCGCTTCTTGAGGTGGGAATGAGTGTAGGTGGATTTTTTTCACTGAAAGCTGCACACTTTAAAGGTGAGCTGAAGCACCTTTAAAAACAAACCGAGTTAGGAGTGGCCTACTTTCTGTCTGGTGAATGTGACTGTCAAACTCAAATTGGGCCAGATTTAGCGTAAACTGCTTTTACATAAAAAAAAACATGCAGCAATTGCCACAGGGCGTGCGGTGAAGCTCACTGCTGCCTGCTATCTTTCAAATGATGTCATCATCGGCATCTCTGAAAAGCAGCACAAGGTGGAGCTATGGTGACATCTTAGTATGCTATTACATTGTTTCAATAACAACATCACAAAAAAAACTTGCCTACATACACACTTTCACAGCTATCTTGAATTTGGAAAAAAAAAATGCTCCAGCATATGACTTTAAGAACATTTTTGATGCAGTAAAACATTGTGAACAACAGCCTGACATCACTTTCTCCTTTAGCATATCTTACAAAATGAAGCCAGGGCTGGTTTGTGCATTTGCAGCACGACAAAGGTGCCATCCCAGTACTCGGTCGGGGGTCCTACGTGGCGCACAGGCCCTTAAATGAGCTGGTACCTTCCTCCTCTGGATGTTGGGCAAGATGAAGAAGGTGTTGACGTTGTGCTCTCGCAGATAAGCGTTGCGCTCCTGGCCCCGCCCGGGCTCCACTTCATACTCGCCATGCAGGCAGCCCAGCGTGGCCTCCGTGATGTGCACCCGCCTGCACAGCCACATCGGTGCTTTGTCAGCCCCACCACTGATTTAAAGCATACACAGGGCTTTAAAGGACAGATGCAAAGGAAAAAAATATTTTTTTTAGACAGCTTAGATGGAGAAAGGATGTCATAAAACGATTTTACAACGAATAAAAAAAATTTTTAGAGCTACATTTACGGCGCTATACGAATTTGTAGTTGGTGCTCGCAGGACCCGCTGCTGGTCACGTGGTAGGCCCGCGCGCCGCCACGCTGTGTCGCCTGCGTCGCCGCCGCACGCTGAGCGTTGTGCGAACGCCGCTTCAATGCGTTTCTCTGCGCCGCTGTCGCCACCGCCGCACAAGTCCAACTGCTTCAAGGCGCCGCCGCCGTCGTCTTACCGGTGCACGGGTCTATCATGTCTGCTTGCGCTTTTTCAGGAGTTTCCTTTGGGCTCTAAAAGTTACTTATTCATCTTAGTTTTTTGTTATACATCAAACAAAGATGAATAAGTTACTTTTAGAGGCCATAGGAAGCTTCCGAAAGAGCGCAAGCACCACATGACAAATATGGGCCCGTCACGTGATAAGCAAGGGCCACTTTTCCGCGGCGCCCGCCGGCGCGAACTACAAATTTATATAGCGCCGTAAATATAGCTCTAAAATTTTTTTTTCTCGGTTGTAAAATCGCTTTATGATATCCTTTCTCCATCTAAGCTGTTAAAAAAAAATGTTTTTTTCCTTTGCATGTGTCCTTTAAGAGACACGCTGCTAAGAGACACGCTGCTATCCAGTCCTTATTGTAAAATATTGAGCCAGCGCTCACCTGAAATTTCTGAAATTTGTAGATAATCTGGAAAAACTGGGGGAGAGGCCCTTACTCACTCAGAGTAGGAAAATGCAGAAAGGGCACATAATAGGAAGGCCTATACCGCTTCGCCCTGGCGCACTTAGAGAAGCACCTGACAAGCAATACCTCAGTTAGCTACCATAAAACACTAAGCATGTGCGCATGTCACAATAAGCACAGCACACACCCACTACTTTTGCAATGTTCGAAAAATAGCTAGAGAAAGAAATACCGAGGGCCCACCCCACACTTCCAAGCCCACCTAGCCTACCGATATGCCCCTCCTCGTGAGCCACTTCTCCAGGCTCCCCGATGCAAAGCGCCGAGGACCACCTCATTATATGCCCTATCCACATATTTGCTCATGGATCTAACGAACACCCATCACGCAGTTCTTCTAGATAACCTCCACATTTTGGGTGGGCGTTGGCTCCGCATTTTTCTGGCAGGTGGGCTCAGAAGTCTGGGGTGGGCGCTCGATGCATCATTTGCTTTCTTTCAGACATTTCATAAGTAGAATATGTAGGCGCTTGTTGTGACCCCAAGAGCATGCTCAGTATCTTCGGCATTTTACGGCGGCACGCGTCGGATCTCGGCGAACCCAGGTATACCCAGCGAGAAAGTCCAGAGTCAGCCTCTCACCCGGGTACTCCGCCAGCCTCCATGGAGTTTGCCAGGTTGACGTCGTTGGACCAGACGTCGTACTGCCACTTGCGCAGTCCCAGCACCCCGCACAGCACTCGGCCCGTGTGGATGCCCACGCGCATGTTCAGCTGCACGTCTGTCGCCTCCACCACGGACCTGCACACGCCACGCTCCACTCTAAGATGCTGCCCTTCGTCTGACAAAGCAGCGTCTGCAAAGAATGGTTCCTGCATTCGCCTTTGAGTGTGTTCCTGTCTACTGTGAACACTTGTAACCACTTATGGAGAGAGAGCAGAGAGTGGTGCCACCTGTCGGTTCGCCCTGGAACTGTGAATAACTAGACAAAAGGTTTTGTAGTACTTGCGAGATCAAATCTACGTACTATATATATAAGCAATGGTTGCTTATTACATTGTCAAAAGTATTTCGAGATGAAAAAACAATCTGTACGAAATTAGAAAATATATGCAGATTGGAGGTGTCCCAGGGCCACTCAACAGATGGCTCCGGTGCGGTCCCTCTTCCTAAGCGGATGCACTCGGTTGCACTGAAATGCACATGTGTAAACGAGCCTTAACGATAGTTACTGACTGTGCAATGAGATGCATATACAGGGTGTCCTTTTTAAGGCTTTGCAGATTTACTCAAAAAAAGTTGTGAAAGCCATACTATTATGTGCAGGCAGGTTGTATAGCCAGGGGAATTAATATAGGCTGTCACAATAAGCCGAACAAATAACAAAAATTTGTCAATTAACTTTTTAATTAGTGAAAATAAATTACATATTTTTCCAGTGAGAAACTTGCCCGGCATCATTGAAAACCCCTAAATCAGCCATTCCAGAAAGTTATGGAGCATGGGGGAAGCAGGGTGGAATGCTAAAGTAACCCCTCATGCAGCAGGGGCAAGACTACCAGTCCATTAACACTCTTGCATAATTTTTCCCTCTCTTAATTATCATCCACTTTTTCTCACCGCCAGCCTTGTGCATGTTGCACGAGAGGTAACTTTGGCGCACTACTGCGCCTCCCATGTGCTCCAAGTCTTTCTGAATATGACTTAATTAGTGGTTTTCGATGATGCTCAGCAAGTTCCTAATTAGAACCATACGTTTATTTCTGCTAACTAAAAAGTTAATTCACAAATTTTAGTTCATTATTCAACTTATTTTGAGTATGAGCTCCATGTATTATGTCCCCCTGGCAGTATAACCCCCCTGCACAAACTGCATTAGTGTGTAGCTTTAATGGCTTTTTTAAAAGTAATCTGTAAATGCCCCCCCCCCCCCCCCCTAAAAAAAACAAAAAAAAAAAACACTTTGTATATTCTGGCAATTGAACAAGACAAAAGGACAATTTCCTTTTGTATTAAACTTAGAAAATATCTTTTTATCACTTACTAACCAATGAATATCACAGAGGATATATTAGAGATGGGGTTCCAAATAAGTGCCTTTCACAATGATCTGCTGTAAACCACTTTAAGGCCCGCTTCACACAAGGCAATTTCGCCCAGCAACTTGACGTCACAACACCAGCAACACAGGGCGCCCGTGTTCACACGCAGCAACCGAATGGCTACGACTTGCCATCATCATCATGAAATTTTATTTTTCTTGCACCATTTAGACGTACAGCTACGCGCTAAAAATGTGTTTTCATACCTTTGAGTGGCATTGAGAATGCTAACTCATCTTTCTGAAAAGGTTTATTTAAAAAAATGAAAGCCGTTTACAACTCCTTGTAATGCCGAATTAGAGCACAGCTCTTGAGGAGAAGGAGGGAAAGGTACCGAGGGTCACGTGTTCTCGGGGGAGGTCACGTCACCTGGGGGCCAGGTGACCTAGGGGGGGAGGGGTCACGTGACACCCCCCCCCCCCCCCCCTAGGCGACGGCGACACTGCCCAAGCCGGAAACAGGCGCTTAAGAGCTGCGCTCTAAAAACAATGCATTTCAAACCAGAACCAAGTCTTTAGCTGTCATCATCACCACTACAGGGGTGTCACGTGAAAATATTGCGTCCCTGATTGGCTGCCGCCGCTTCAAACGTCTCCAAGTTGTTCGAGTTGCTCGTCCGTTTCGAGTCAGACCCGATCTCAGCGATTCACGTCAATCTAGGGAGAGCTAGGGAACAAGCCGCCAGCAACCTCAAAATTGCTGGAAAAGTTGTCCCATCTGAAGCGGGCCTAAAGGAATGCTCAACCGAAATTTGGATTTTGCCAAATAGGGCTGCAGAAGCGTTGAACGGGATGCTACAAACTCCAAAACATCACTCATACGTCAATTTCTCAAACAGATGGCCGTATTTTTGGAAATGAGGGGCGCGATCAAGAGAGGACTGTGATGTCACTATCCTCCTGGAACAGTTTAGAATGGGCGTGCAGAAGCGGCCTCGCTTCTCTCCTTCTTGGTTCGGTTCACCAACTCGAGGGGACGAAGTGAAGAGGAGAGGGAATGTGAATCGTGACGTCGCATGTCTCGTCGGCTTCGTCAGACGTGTACAATCGCATATCTCTTTTCCAAAAATACGGCCACTTGTTAGAGATATCGCTGTACGAGTGATTTTTTGGGTTTTGCAGCATGTGCCTGATTTCATTAATTTTGACCTGTCCACTATTTGACCTTAGTTTCTAATTGTATTTTATGTCTAGATGACATATTTAATTAAAATGTCAGAAAATATTGTCGCAGATGGAAAAGAATCAACAGGCGTAAAACTAAAGATAAAGGTTTAATCGGAGAACTTGTGCTAGAAACAAAAGAGAGAATGAGCGTCGAGAAAGCAGTAGCGAGCTTTGAGGCGTCGGCATAACAGCTGGCTAGAGCGTGACTGACTCGGCAAGGCCATGCTGGGCTCCTCATCTACCACATTCGGCATCTCAAACAATCGGCCTAGAATGTTCGAGTGTCACAAATTTGGGGTAAGAGCAAACACAAGTCTCCTAGAAGTAAGGGAAGAAGGAATTAGTAAAAGTGATGTCCGGCATCATGCAGTTGCCTGCGTGAGATTCATGCGCATTCCTTTTCGGCCATGCAAGCGGTAATGCCAGTCTGGAAAATTTTTTATACTATATATGTAGAGATCTTGATTCTCGGCATGAATCGGCTGATAAGGTGGGGCTTCTTTAATATAAACAAAATGAACATCTACCAGTGGATGAGTGGATAAATGGGCAAAACCCTGGTATATATTATTGAATAAAAAGTAATTTTAAGAACCAAAGTGGTGCATCATGCTGCGAGCAAAGATGAGCGAGTAGAGAATACAACAAACATACTCTCCTTTGTTTTGATTACTGGAGTGTTTCTGATTGCATTTGTATAGAAAAGCAGAACTACCATAATTAGTGTTTTGTGACAGGAATAAAATCAAAATGAATGCAAAATAGCCGGTTAGTCACTGAACACCTTTTGTTTGCTGAGGCAAAAATTACTGCCTTCTCCCAAAGCGCCATGTTTAATTTGCAATGCCTATCTCCTCCCACTGGTGCAAAGTCTTCAGAAAGCTGTAGAGATGACAGCAGTAATGTGCCAGTGTATTCCCAAACATTTAGTAAAATACTCTAGAATATATTCTGAAAATAAATGGGTAAGTGTCGTCATAACTCTAACAAGAGAAACTTGTCAACTTCTCTGACACATAAATACAGGTGTTTCTGTATGCACATTATCCATAGTGGCGGGGCTTCCTTCTTTTTGGCAGCGATGACTGCGGCCACATTTCAATCTAGAAATTTTGGTACGATGCCACTCATTCCGCTATGGTGCTGACTGACACCACTTACTAAAAAGTTATAAACTTTTCTTTTGCGGCAGATGGTGATGAGAAGAAGAGGGGGTTAGTTGCAGTACTCTTAGTGAATTTAACACCTTAAAGAAACAGGCTCCTTACGCTCCACTCATCTTCAGTACTTGTTACACTTGTTAGTGTTGACCTCAGTTGTCGTCGAAAAGATTGACAAACTAATCACAACTAGCCAAAAAGAGCAATGCGAGCTTTGCGATACAATCGGTCAAGAAAAAAAGAGATGAACTGACGCGATGGCGTCGATCATGTCGAGCCCCATCTCAACGGTGCAATGGGCGTGGTCCGAGCGTGGCTCTGGTAAGCCGCTCACACAGTAGTAGCAGTCGCCCAGGATCTTGATTCGCAGGCAATGGTTGTCCTGGATCGGAAAAAAATATCTCTGAGAACACTGCTGTGTATCCAAGAGGAGCTCCAAGGGTGCAACTGCTGGGTTTGGCTGTCAGTTGCTGCAACGTGAAAAGTAAAATGCTGGGACCACTCCTGAATGCAGTGATGCAATCGCTGCAGGTCAACGGCGAAGTATGTTGGCTGTATAATCTGTTCATCCCTAAGCTGACAGTGCAGTGGAAGCTACACACTTGCTGGACCAATCAACCATTTCCTTTTCATCCCGTGACCCGATTCTCTGCATGTGGGTATGGACAGGACCATGATCATGTGGCAAGGGATAGAAGTATCATTGGTCCTGCAAGCACGTATAGCTTCCACTGCACTGTTGGCTTAGGAATGATTGGATTAGAATAGAACATATTTCTCTAGCTTAAAGGGGCACTAACATACTTTGAGATCCTTGTTCTATGGTCATAACTCAATCTACGAGCTCTAAGCATGCTAAAAAACCCGAAATTACAGCCATGCCCAACCGATTTGCATATTCAAAAAGTGATCAAAGTTCCCGACACTTACCGTTGCCGCAGAACGACAGATGGCACTATCGAACCTTGCTCTATAATCGGCCAAGCATGAATGCATTTTAGGGTTTTTTAGGATGATTAGAGCTCATAGATTGAGTTACGACACTAAAAAGAGGATCACAAAATCACTTTAGTGCCCATAGCAAAAATGCAGGACCAGACATTACTTACCTTAAATGTATTCAACTGAAAGGACAACTCGAATAATTCAGTAGAGAAACATTCAAATCTGGATTAGAGTAATGATCCGCCCAATTTAACCATGGATTCGAGTGGCGCACAATTCCAAAATTTGGAGCAAAATCGAACAGTGTATAAATTTAAACTTCGTTTGGCCCGACTAGACAGTTACCACACTTACTCACAAGCATGCTAAATTGGCCATAGCTACGTGTCAACTTACACATGTGATTCGACACTGCGCGATTTGTGGCACTAGCCAAGAGATAGGATGCCAAACACCAGCACGGGCAATCAGTGGACAGCACTGGCCGGTCCCTTTAAGATCGAGTATTCTTTGTAAATAGTGTAAAAAAATATATACTTGTCCTAAGAAAGGCACGTTACAACATTCTGTTTGCCAACAAGGCTTATGAGCCTTACTTTCTCACAAAGCACTAGTGTTGGCAAATATCCTTATCAATTGGATGCATCTAAAGAATGAAGAATGACAGAGCCCAGAAAATGCATGTTCTCCCAACAGATTACACTGGTAAAGAGAAAATGTAGCACATCAAGTGCAGAAGAGGTGAGGGAGACAAGGTGATGGACTTACGTTGGCAAGTTGATCAAATCGCCCAAAGAGCTCATTGAGCAACCTGACGAGTTCCTGCGCCGTGCACTGAGACGCCAGGACGGTGAAGCCAACGATGTCAGCAAACAGGATGCTGCATGGAGAAGAACCTACATCTTTCCCGACTCTCTTCGGCTGAGATTACAAGGAGGGGTAATCTCTCAGTACCTCTCCTTTCCATCTGGCATATGACCTTTAATCTATGCCAATTTCATAAAATCTATTACAATAATTCCTCTCTGCATACGTTTAAATAGTACACCCTAAATTAGAATATGCATCATCAGTCTGGGACATTCACCCTAAATATCTTGCACCCAATTTGGGATCAGTTCAAAACAAGGCAGAGTGCTTTTTGATATCTTAATATTCTAGGTTTGTTAGCGTATTGCTTAACGTATCGCTAAACTTTGTTTTTTCACGAGCTTTACTTCTATGACTATCTATATCCATCATTCATCTTGCCAGAGGATTGCATTTGAAACACTGAATATTCCTTTCCTTCTTCCCATTGACATCTGTGGACTGGAATGGGCTTCCTAAAGTCATTGTTTCAACACAAGACATCGACACATCTTGTGAAATGTTAACCTCGTTATCTAATTAAACCACTCCCTTATGTAATACCCTGACCCCCAGGGTTCTTAAAGGGGTCATGAAACGCTTTTCCAACTTTTTCCTGTTTAGCTTTCCTCCTCAACTCATAAATCGCGCATTCCACCAAAAGAGTTAAACAAGACGAAAAAGGGGAGACCCCTCTTTCTCGCACTGTCGTTTGTGTAATCCGGACACATCCATTCTCCCCCTAGAAGATTAGCCCGTCGCTCAAAATTCAGACAAAAGTTGCTTTCCCCACCCCGTTCATTCCGAAGCTGACAGTGCTGTTGAAGCTACGTAATCGTTGGGCCAGCCACACTTGCCACGTGAGCGTGGCAAATGTGGCTGCAGAGAATGAAGTCAGGTGATGAAAGGGAGGCGGCTGATTGGTCCGGCAAGCGTGTAGCTTCCACCACAATGTCAGCTTAGGGGTGAAGGGAATAAGTGAGGTCCGGTTGCGTGTGACGTCAGTTTGGACCCGATGATGCGCTTTTGGGACCGCGGATGTATCACAGTGAAAAGGCAGAGAGGTCGCGAAGGGGAGGAGGTACGAAATAGTCCGCTCTGTTTTCAAATTTTCGCACTGAAAGTCAGGCTTTTGACTTTCTACCTTTTTTCTTTTGGTCCACTGAACAATGTGCTATTAGTAAAATCCCAATCTAAAATGATTTATCCCAACCCAAAAATCGTTTCATGGGCCCTTTAAGGAACTTAAATAAATAAAAGCTCAACAAATTAATGATCACATCAACATCTCTTCGCACCTCGACCATAACTGCAAAGCTAGCGTATCCACATGTAAAACTGTCTCTTTTTACAGTTCTTTCATACCCAAAATCTCTTATGAATGGAACCGCCTTCCCCCTTCTATACTGTTGAGACCGGTTATAACGAAGTCAGCGGGAATCAGAAATCACTTCACTATATGCGCTATTTCGTTATAACCGACTTCGGTTAACTAAATGCAAAAGAAAATGGGAAATCGCGATCGCTTCGCTGTAGCCGCTATTTTGTTATAACCGACTTCGTTATAACAGGTCTCGACTATAGCAACAATCAGAGGTTTTGATGGGTTTAGTGCTGCACTTGCTAATCCTTATTCTTATGTCGAGCTAATGTAACAACTTTTAATTATGTTTGTATTCCCAAATTCCCACCCCTCTGTAATGCTTCAGCCTTGAGTGTATAAAAAATAAATAAATAAATAAGTGTGAGTGCCATCGGCCGCCGAGGACCCACCTGACATTCTCGTGCTTTTGGATGTAGATCTTGTGAAACTGGCCTGCCCGTGGTGCTATGATGTCCTCTTTCATTTCCATGGCCACGTGCTGCGGTAAGACGCTGAGCAGCAGTCGCTCCTGCATCGAGTGTTGCCAAGAGGCAAGGGGATCAGGTGTTAAAACGGAGGTTCGGGCGAGTTGGTTGTTCGTGACTGACAAGGAAACAGCACACCCTCAAAACAAGCACTCTAAGCTTTCATGCACACAAAAGAAAGAGCCACTTACACAGCACTCACTGACAACTCTACGTTATATTTACAATTTTCGTTTTCGTCTTTCTTTGGGACTAGGGTATCTATGGCAAAAAATTGCCCTTTTCTTCTTCCTTCTTTTTCCTGTGTTTTTTTTTTTGTAATAGGAAGCTAAACCATAAAATTATTGTATGGCGAAGTACTCTAGTTCTCTGTTGGATAACATTATGGAAAGAGTGCTGACACATCTCTCCTTTTGCCTGGCAATGTTCTCTGCTTCCATGATTTCTCTTGTCAGCTTGTCGCAGTTCCTGCCTAAAACTGTGCATTTCTCCAGCTGCGCTGTGCAGCCACAGTCTCGGCAGTGAATTCCCAGGTGTCCGGAGTTCTTGTTGGCGATAGTGCAGTTGTGCTCACGAAGGCGATCGTTGACGCACCGTCCGGTCTGTCCTATGTATTGCCGTCCACAGGATAGAGGGAATGTTATCCAACAAAGAACTAGAGTACTTAGCCATACAATAATTTTATGGTTTAGCTTCCTATTACAAAAAAAACACAGGAAAAAGAAGGAAGAAGAAAAGGGCAATTTTTTGCCATAGATACCCTAGTCCCAAAGAAAGACGAAAACGAAAATTGTAAATATAACGTAGAGTTGTCAGTCAGCGCTGTGTAAGTGGCTCTTTCTTTTGTGTGCATGAAAGCTTAGAGTGCTCGTTTTGAGGGTGCGCTGTTTCCTTGTCAGTCGGGATCAGGTGCTCTTCCTTGACAGCATCAGAGAAATGTAGATGACCTTATATCCTTACAAACAGCGAAAGCCTGCACTGCAGAACCCTGGGAACCTGGCTGCAATTCCCATCCCTGCCCATTTCTATCCAGATAAGCATCATACTGACGTGTGTTTGCGCAATCACTACTGTGTGATGCACGCTAAAGTCCCCAAGCTAGCAGTGGTACTACACCGGCTAAATTTCTCATAGGCAGCATGCTACAATGTTCAAGGTTGTGCTGTCTAAACATCCAACATTTAATTTTTTTCTTTTACTTACAAAGGAGTGCAATAAAGTTATTAATACAAGTCATTTTGGAGCAACTTTGGGAGGAACTAAAAGTGCATTTTGGAGTAGCAAAAAGCTTTTGGAGCACAGGCATATAACTTGTTTCATTCACTTCTCTGCAAATAATCTGTTATGAGATTAATCTGGTGGCCGATCCAACTGAAAGACAATGCCTTCTTTGCTTTCTCACACATGTGCAACCACTCCATTAGTATCTACAGTTTATAAACTAGCTTATTTTTGCTTAAAGGGGTACTCCACCGATTTTTTGAGCTACCTCAACTAACTATATTTTCTGACTCCCCGGCCTTTAGCCTTTCCGGTATGCTATTTAGCATCGCGAAATTCATAATAGGTATTGTGAAATCGGCAAATGAAAATGGTGCAAAAACCAATATTCAAATATTCGCGCACTTTTCAGTGCCGTAACGTCGGTGGCAGGCAGGCTTGCCAGTCGAGCAAGTAGTCTAAAAATAGAATATGCCAATTATTTGTTCCGTGCTGGAGCGCGGATACGGGGGCAAGCTTCCAAAGCACTCATTTGACACCAAGAAACTGCTTCAAATCCGTTGGGAACAACTTCTGTAGTCCAAAAAGTTAACCCCTGCCTTCCACTGACGTCACTTTGTTGTTGTTGCCAGTAGAGACTTTCAGTTTGAAAAACATGGTGAAGACCAAAACTGTAAATTCAATAACTTTGCAAAAAAACAATATTTTGACCTAATATTTGGGATACTATTTTAGCAATGTTTATTGGTGTCTTTAGCAAAATTTCAAGCAAATCGGAGACAATGAAAAAAACGGTGGAGTAGCCCTTTAACAGGACCAAACGCAGCAGTAAACAATCTTGTGACAAGAACCATCTTTGGGGCTTAAAGTGGCCGACTGCAGCAGTCAATTTTTAGACACACCGAGTGATGAAGGACTAGAACATCTGTGAATTTTAATGCAAAAATAAAACTTAAATCAAATTAGTATTCTACCAAAATGTTGATGGAATAAAGCAATCATGAGAACAAAATTAATGCTTTGTTTAAGTTCAAAAAGTTGCAATAAATCTAAACAATTCTTAATCCAATCAAAAAAACTTTTTTTTTTGTCATCATTTATGCATTATTGGCATCTGACACGTAGAGTATTATGATGATGTAAAATCAACATATGGGCTATAAATTTCACTTACAATATCCAACTGAACTAATACGGGTTATTCCCAAGCTTCCATTTGTTGACTGCTAAAACTCACTAAACTTCAAGTGTACCCTTCACTAACTGTGCCCACAAATGATTGGAGGTAGTCATGTGCAAATAGTGGATTTTGAGTTAGAAGTGTATTTGAAGCAAATAGCGATTTTGGCCAAATAATGTTTTAATCAAATATCGGATAGTTTTTCTCCAAACCTTTCACTATTGTACTGTGCTAAATTTAAGTGAAAGCCCAGATAAACTTGAGAGGGTTGTTCCCAAGCTTCCATGTATTCATTTCTAAGTTAAATTAATTTCAATCGAACTATATTTATAAATTGTAGCCCCAGAAAGTCTAATGCCTGATTGGGATAGCAAGTAAATTACACTTCTGACATAAAATTAAACCTAGAGATGCCCAGCTATCATCGAGATTTATAAATTCTCTTACTATATACAAATACCATTTTTATATCTAGAATTTTAGAAAAAAAAGAGACAATAATGAATGATGAACGCAGGTTGTCAGGACATCTCTGACTAACATACTAATGCATAATATCCAGTTTAATTTAGAAACTTTTACTATAGTGTAGATATCAACATTCACGGAGTTCCAGTTTCTTTCTAAATACACCAGACACACGCGTGCACCATCCCGTTTCGAAAGTGTGCTTTCCCCCCCAAGCATACGCACTGCAATATTTGTACTTTTCAAAGTGATTACTGCGGTAGGTTAGCCCCGTTGAGTGCGCTTTTTGCCGTGCACCGGTGCATTGCGGAAAAGCAACACCCTCAAAAGCGAGCTCTGTGGGAGTTGCTTCTCCGCAGTGCACCAGTGCTCGGTAAGAAGCGCACTCAATGGGGCTAACCCACCGAGATCAACATTCCGAAAAATACGAATATCGCAGTTCATCTGGAAGCGAATATTGAATAGCGTATAATTCAAAACTACCATTCGAAAATTCGAATATTCGCACAATACTAGTTGGAGGCCTATGCAAGGTGTCTTATTTTGAACTTAACAATTCTTCTAAAACAAGCAGTGAAAGATGCACTAATGTGATTCGTACAGGTGAGTTGTATGGCCAGGGGGACATGATATAGTGGGCTAATCATCACAAGTTAAATAATTAACTCAAACTTGTTCATTAACTTTTTAACTAGTGGAAAAAAATGATTTCAGCCCGAAACCATGCGCATCACCGAAAACCACTAAATCAGTCAAATGTAGAAAGATTTGGCGCGCGTGCTTAGTTTTTCTGGGTCCCGAATATGCATCGAAATTTAAAGTTTTCGCATCGCCAGCTTTGCGCCTGTTGCACAAGTGCTAACTTTAGCAAACCAACGCGCATCCTACGCGCTCAAAATATTCTTAAAATTTACTGATCCATTGGCTCTCGATGACGCTCAGCAAGTTTCGAATTAGAACTATGTGTTTTTCACTCATCAAACAAGTTAATGAACACATTTTAGGTTATTATCCACCTTATCATGGCGGTTAACTCCCTATATAATGTCCCCCTGGATGTACAGCTCACTTGTAGAGTCCGCATTTATGTAGCTTTCGCTGCTTTTTTTTTTTTTTTTTTTTTTTTAGAAAAATCAGTTGGCACAGAAATTAAACCGTACAATGCAGCCCAACTATGCATAATAAAATGTAGCTAAAAATCCATCCTTTATAACCTTCTTGCTCAAATCTCAAATTAAAAATATATATATATATATATATATATATATATAATGACCAATTAAGCATGCAAGTAATCAAAGTATTACAAGTTGTCACATCAGCATTCACAAAGTTCCTCTTCGATTAAATCCCAATCTGGAAGAATGCTTTTCCCCGCGACGTCGAAAAGTGATACGCGGAACTGCGATGTCTACTCCGCGGGTGTCGCTTCTCCACAGTGCATCAACACGCAATGAGAAGCACACTCAACGGGTCTAGCTAACCTGCTCAAACATACTACGAACAATGAGAAAGATTGTGGGACCACTGAGTATTGTTAATTGATAAGAAGATCACATCGACTATTGCGTTATTCAAAATATTTTTTTATTCACACAATACTACATTGTAACGATTCGGCAAAAGTAAATTGAAGTGATTGAAGTTGCTGAAGTAAATTCCTCATATTAACGAAATGCTGCACAGCCATGTTACAGTGCAGCCGTTATCACTACTGTGTGGTGCACGTTAAAGACCCCAGGCTAGCGGTTGTACCGCACTGGCTAAATTTCTCATCTACAGCTGGGAGACTCGTCGCCCTTGTGAGGCAGACCAAGTTCTAGGCTGTATAAACACACACACAACCCAATTATTAGTGCAGCCGTGTGCTTTGAAATTAAGTGCGTGCTAACAGCGAAAGTTCGCCAGATTCCTCCCGCACCGTCAAAACAGTGTTTCACGGCAGACCATAAGTTGCTTTACATGCAGCTCGTGCTGATGGCGACATGTGAATACCTCCTGTACGCTCGTCTATGCCTACAGGCAGTGAGAGGTGGCCTCACGAACAAGGGAAGCGGGGGGGGGGGGGGGGGGGGTTAGTCCTCTTCGCCCCCCCCCCCCCCCTCCCTCTCTCAGAAATTGAAAATATTTCAAGTGAACAACATGGGGGAGGGGGAGGAAAATCTCCCAAATAGTTCCGACACCCCTGTCAGTGATCGTAAATTCGAGCGATAGTGCCAGTTCATTTAGCCGCAACAAAGGAATGGCCGGCGCTGTCAAGTTCAACCCAGTGCGGCTCCTTACATCTCTCTGACACTAAGAGCAGACACACTCGCGGTCCATGCTGTCAGTGTGAGGCAACGTCAACCCGCTCATTTTTCTTTGGACAAGCCAGCCGAAAGGAAGATAAAGCAAAACTTCCCAGCTGGATAAAAACAAGAAGTGCAGCTGTATTTCGATGTATCGATCAAACCGTCATGTGCAGAATTGCATTTTATGAGGAAGGCAGCCGACGCTCGCTTTTAATACTACGCATCATTTTGGCACGGGCCGCCGCGTCTTTTCGAAACGTCGTCGTTTTCCCTTTTTTCGCGACGACACCGAGAGGCTCTGTTTCACCGTAACTTGGCAAACGGTGAAGGCTGGTTCACGTCCCAGCGAGCAAATCAGCGCGTCAGAGGGAGCCACCTGATTATATACCCTATCTGACTATAGTCGGTGACAGGTCAAGAACAAAGTGGAAGCTCCTCCCACCTCTTTTCACTTTAGTAGCGCGAACGCCGGAGAGGAGGCGAACCCCTCTTCACCATTCGCTCCGCTGAAGTGGAAAGGGGTGGGAGGAGCTTCCTATTCGTTCTTGACCTGCCAGTGCTGTCAAAATTACGGGCGGGGGAGAGGGAAGAAGGCCGCTTTTGCACCAATATTGAGGATAAGGGAGGGAAAAGAAACATCCGGGACACACACAAGAGGGTGAGAGGGAGCTCCTCCTTCCCTTCATCTCTAACTGCGCGTGCTTCGCAAAGGCTTGACTATCAGACAATCCTACCTACGCCAGCAGCAAAATAACTTTTTTTTTCTCTCTCTCTCTTCTTAGAGGGAGGGACAAGAAACAAAGAGTGAGTTAGTAAAAAATGACAAAGAACATGTGTGTGTGTGGGGGGGGGGGGGGGAAGTAGCACTAATAGAACAAAGAGTGATGATGAATATGTTATCATCTAATCTTCTATATCTCTTCGGAAGTTGTTCAGCAGATCACCCAAAACGTTTTCTGTCCACCCTTCCATTCTTTTTACTGCCAGCATCGCTAGCCTGTACAGGACCTAAGTTACTGTTATTGGTCGGCATGATGTTATGCTATCCTTCTTTCCCTTGCCTTTATTTATTCATCTGATTCCGCCGTTTCCAACCGTTAAGTACCTTTCCCCCCATTATTATTTGATCAGTTGCCTGTCTTTAATTTGCTCTTTGTTCCTAGTGTCTGGACTAGTCTCGTTCCTATGCAATCTGGGCCTGTCGGCGTTCCAGCCGGTACTTTACTTTCTGCTCTGTCCCATTCCCCCGTGGTCGTCTCAGTTGTCTCGTTTGTGTTCTCGTCTTGTGCCGTGTTGCTTTCTGTGTTCTGGCCAATCTCGTTCAGTTCAAGTTCTGCAAATGTTGCCTCAATGGTTCGTCTAATAAATACCCTCGACTCCTCGCCTTCTACACTTATCTTCTCGTGTATGGTTAGTGAACGACGGAACCCTTCTTTGCTTCTTCCTGCGCATTAATGTGCTCCCAGAACCTCTTTGCTGCATTCCTATCGCTTTGATTTCCCTCCATCATCCACTTTACTCCAGCTCTTTCAATCCTGGCCTGGACTAGGGCAAATGCCTCTCTCTTTATTTCCTGAAACGAATCCCATTTTTTATGTTATTTCAGGGGGTGTGTCCCCCCTTTTCTTCGACCCTTGAGGCCTCTTGTTGCCCTCCCCTCCCCTCCTCCCCCCCCCCCCCCCCCCCCCCGCCCGACCTCTCTCCCACCAGGTTTTCGGTGTGTGTTTTCTTCTTCCTGTTTGTTTGATTTTGCCGTCCTGGCTACGTCACTGTCGCTGACGACGGCGGTTTTTGACGTGCAGTGCGCGGTAATGACCCCGGGCCGGAGACGGGCGGGGGCGCGGATTTCGAACCTCGGCCGTGGGGGGGCCCCGGGCAGTGTGTCAGAATGGCGGGAGCTGAGAGACTGACCAGCTTCTCGTTCTCGTCCTCCATGTCGAGGCGGGCGTTGATGCAGTTGCGCGTGTCCAGGAAGGCCTTGCGCTGCGCGTGCTCCATGATCGAGTGCACGAACACCCCGACCAGGTGCACGCACACGAACACCACGCCGTTGGCCAGCACCTGCACAAGACACCCTCGTGAGAAAAAACATATTTTCTTTCTTTATTCTTTTACACAGAGCGTGGTTCTAGGGCTAAGGTTTAATAAAAAAAAAAAAAAAAAAAAAAGTTCACAGAAGTGTGACACGTAATTTTCCCGCTAAATTTAGCGGGCAAATTGAACCGGTGTTCGTGAAAACGTAACACGTAATTTCCCCGCTAAACAAAGCCAGGTTTTTCCCGCTAAGTGTAGCAGGTAAATTGAATAAAAGTACAGTTTCAGGCAACTTCAAAAACTTTTCCCGCTTTCTTTACCGGGGAAATTGAAATAGTGTATATTTACGCGGAATTCAATGTTTTCCCGGTCAATTTAGCGGGGAAATATTTTTAACAGCAATAATCGATGAACCGTAAGATTCAGAAAAGAATTCCACCCCACATTCGGTGCATCCCAGAAGTGAGGTCAAACACCCCTTCGATTTCTTTCTTAATGACCGGGTCAGTGACTGCACTTTCGTCCACAAAATCACTCATGATCGGGCCATTCATCAAGGCACGACTCCTAATAGACCATTTGCTATATTACCCAAGCATCGAGGAAAATGCAGGGATTGGTGTTCCACGCGCCACACGCGCGCGCCTTCCCCGTATAAAACATTACGAGTAAATAACCAAAATAAAGCGTTGACGAATGCGTTTGCAAGATGCTATTTGTTTTAGGTATTTGCTTTAGAAAAGTTACAACTACTGCTGAGGCCAGCACGTGTGAGCCTCCTCAGCTTTTGATGTGACAACGTCTCTTACCCAAGGAGCCAGAACGCAATTGTTTTCGTGTCGTTATGTACTGTCCTTGACTCGATGCCTCACTCGTTTAAAACACGCCTATTCACTCCCCTTCCCGGGGTGAAACGGCGCGCTTTCAATGACCCGTCGGACTCGCTGTTGCTAGCAGACGAGTCGTTCGATTGAGTCCTCTCTGGTATCATTTCGGAGCTGAATAGACATACACTCCACAATAGGTGCTCAGGTATTACGTGCACGCTGACATGACGAAATTACGGTCAGTGCGCGGGCGAGTTGTTGGGAGTTTACCACCATAATTTTAACCCAAAACTAAAGCAAACACACACACACACACACACACACACACACACACACACACACACACACACACACACACATATATATATATATATATATATATATATATATATATATATATATATATTACAGTGCAAGAGAAAGTAACAGGGACAGACAACGTCTCTAAAGACGCAGTCTGTCCCTGTTCCTTCTCTTCCACTGTAATCAAAAGGAAGAAAAAAAATCCTTCTGCCCCAGTCTCGGGTTAAAATCATCATGGCTGACATGATGTAACTTATGCTGCCATCTTGTGACACGTCATGCATGTATTTGATACTTGTGCTTCATTCCATTAATTCCGTAACTTACAAATAAGTATGTCACGTTGGATACATGCGTTTCATTTCAAGACTCGGCACGTCGACGTTGTCACGCCTAAAACTTTTTGGCCGTGTCCTATACAGAACCTGCCCTTCGAAGTGCTTGAAGTGTCCACTTTGCCTTCCCACTTCTGTGCAAGCTTTTGTTCGTATCTCAGCACAGAGCTAGCTGTTTAGTTGTGTGTGGAAGCACCGAGCACGCCAACGAGATGCTGAGTGACGAAAGGTACAATATGAACTGCCGCGCATGGCTATTTTAGGCAGGGAATCAAAGGTAAACCAGATACAGTCCCCGCCTGAGTGAGAAAAGCAGGACGTGTCTTCAGAACGGCCGGCCTCCAGCACGAGCTCCGTGCCTTCCGCCGTGCTGCGCGATATACGAGATACCGAAGCATTGTCGAAGGCAGAAAGCTCGCGCTGGAGGAGCAATGAAGCTCTCCCAGACGCTCTCAGAATATTCCAGCGAAATCGTGTTAGAATAGGATATTTTTGAGCACCCAAATTGTTGTTTCCTCAAAGTTCGGAACGATCGCAATAAAACTCCAACGTTTTCTCGTTTGACTATGAGCATGAATTACATTTATACGTAGAACCTCGTGCAAAGAAAAATCGGCACTTGAATTATAACTATGCCATCTTAAAAAACATCCCAGCCGAACTGGTTCTTCTCAAGCTTTCTCCGCTCCTCCAGGTAATGTACGTTTAATTTACGCTATTGACTGTGCCATTCAACGGATGGGACCAACATAAAGATGACAACAACAGTGTTGACATAAAAAATGAGTCTACAGAGCAGCCCGAATAAATCTGGAAACGCTAAAAAAACCTTGCTCCTATGAAAAAAAAAATATCGTAGGAATATTGCCGTTTCTCATACATACTAGACGGTTTTATTTATAAATTTCACTGCCAGATAGAGTCGTTACATAATCACTCACCAAGTTATTATTGTTATTGTTAATATACTCGGTGCTTTCGTTTGTAACGTCCAGATCTGGAGGAGTGCTTTCCCCTTAGCACGCGGGAGCGTTGCGGGAAAGCAAGGCACGCAAAATCGTGGTGCCTGATTCGCGGTTGTCGCTTCACTGCAATACACATGTGCGCGGAGAGAAGCGCACTCAACGAAACTAACGGACCACTAAATTGAGAAATATTAGGAAACTTCCGACTACTGAGAGCGTTTGATAGAGAAATCAAATCGAGTAGTACATTATTTGAGGCGCTCATTAAGAGCTCTGAACATTCGAGCAAGCTTACCGTATTGATGCGGCGATGCAGCGGGGTCTGCGCTCTCTCATATTTAGTATTATCAAAGAAGAATTAAATTTCGGCGCAATGTTGGCCGAGGCGCTAGTTCCTCGCATTTTGGCGAAATGTTGCAGAATGCTGCAGGGTAAGCACTTTGGCGCGAATGGCGCAGTAATCGTATTACTGGGACGCGATGTACGTGGTTATAAACATGGCTCGGAACTAGAGGTTCTCTCGGGGCACCCAATAAATATTTTTGGGAGACAGTTTCGCGGGGTCTAAAACTAAACTAAAGTATAACCATGGCGCGAAGATCGCCAGTCAGCCAAGCTAGTCTACGGCGGCCACGAGTCCATACTTCTGTCAGCAGCCTCTATACCTAAGCTACCCTGTTATCGGGGTTGATTCCCCCCCCCCCCCCCCCCCCCTAATTCGGTGTTTTTCCGCGTCAATTCAAGAGAAAGAAACGAGGCAAGGAGTGGAATTGCAGAAAAAAAGGTATAGATAATGAGTCCTTTCTTACGAAGCTCGGGTGTTTCTTATTCTAGGACAGCTTCAATTCAAGGTCTTTCGTTTCCCACCAATTTCGACCAAACAGGCTCGGGGGTTACTATTCGGGGTCTATCGGTACAAAAACACGGAAGCATACTTCTATCCTAGCTGTTTTTGAACAAGCCCGCGTTTCCTCATACCAGGTGCGGCGGGCACCGAGCGTGCACAGAAACCAGATTCGTGTGCAGCATCCGCGCATGCGCCGACAGCAGCGCCACCGTAGCAACGTGATGTTAAAGCCACGGGTTGTTCTACACACACACACAAAAAAAAAAAAAAGCACACACGTTGGCGTTTTTTGCGCGATGTTCTCGCTTGCCGCGCAAAAATCCTTCCACGTATTTTTTTGTTTTTTATTGCTATGCTACGCAGTTTACTAGTTCAGTGTTATCGTCATCTCCTCCTCGAGCCGAGACACGCTCGTAAATTACTCGTGTCTCCGCGTTTCCCCCCTTTGCCCGACTAAAAGAATGCTTCCGCCTTCCGCGGCGCTAGCGGCCTCGGGGAGCGAGTGACCCGTGCCCCCTACGTCGCGCGCCCACGTACGGGCTATTTTTCTTTTTCTCACAAGCTTAAGGGTGTAAATTGTAACACCCTTGAAGGTGCAAAATATTCCCTGATAAGGGTAGTTCTTTTTACGCCCTCAGAGGCGTAAAGAGCCGATTTACACCCGTAAGCCACGGTCACGCCGCTCGTACACGTCGTACGACAGACACGGTGACCGAACTGTCTGCGGACAGAACTATTCGATGCATGTTTCACGCATATTTACGCTTCCAACGTGTATGCAGACAGTTTTTGTATCGTCATACAAGAAAGAAAGACGCCTTAGTGTTTGCAGACTGTCTTTTATAGGATGGGTATGCGCGGCTCTAGAGAGTGCTCGAGACGGTTGGAAATGACACGGCCGTGTGCGCCAGAAGAAAAGTCGAGACCGGACGTCCGCAGCGGCCCCTAGCAGCGTTCCTCGCAAGACGCGCATTTATCAATGTCCGATCATTAGATATACAGCGGCAATCTCTTTTTTATTATTCTTTTCGAAAGCAGCGTTCTTTAAAAGCCACCCAGAAACATACGCGAACAAAAGTGGCTTTGCACTGCGCCGTATCGTCACGTCGAGCAATTTACCGAGACGGATATGGTAATCACGAGTTCATTACCGAGAAGAAGAAAAAATTTACTAAAAATACGATCAATAAATCGCAATTTTCTCGCAGAGGGCGTCTTACGTTTATCTTAAACCCGCTAAAAACAAACGTAAGCCATATATATTAATTGTCCGTGATATATAAGGCAACGAAAAAAAAAAAAAAAAAACGAAACAGAAATAAGATTTCGCAGAACATTAATACCGAGCAACTTATTAAAAACAGGCAAAAAGATTCGATATTACTTAATAATTAAAACCAAAAATTTAAGTCGCACTGCAGAGAGCTTACAGATCGCTTCTGCTTTCATTTATTAATAACTGGATGACCGATGTGCCGGAACAAGCCATTCGGTTTACATATTTCTGTTATTTTAGCTTAAAAAAGCGTTAAACCAAAAATAATGCGCATGTTTGTTGGTTCGTGCTGTCAAATGACGTCGATTTCACGTAACATTACATTGTCACATATGTCGTTCAGCGCAAAATGTTTTCCGATAAATTTAGCGAAAAAATTTCTTCGCAAAACTTAGCGGGATAGAGGAAAAAAAGAAGAAAAACAACTCTGCAGCAAAATTGGGTAGAAAATACCAGCGTGTCGGCTCGGCAGCCGTCGCAATTCGTTTGCAAAAAAAAAAAAAAAGTTTTAGGTAACAATGGAGGTATTGAGTAGCCAGCACTTCGAGGTCACTGCCGACAGCTCCATCGATTTCTCACATAATAAAATAGAAAAAAAAAAAAAAAAAAAAAAAAAAAACGCTCGCTCAAATCGTTTTTTTTTTTTTCCTTTTTTTTTTTTTTACCCACCTGTGTCGAGGTGGAGCTTATATTGAAACCGCACTGCTCGAAAATTCTTATGCCTCATTCAGTCCCGGGTCCCGTGAGGAATTTCCTCGATTTCCATTCCGTGCGAGAGCTACTTTATTACGCGCCCGCCCTGCCGTTTGCTCTTTTTCCCTCCGCCTCTTTTTTTTTTTTTTTTATTCCTTTATTTTTGTAACGGCTGTTGCAAATTGTCTTCAAGGTCGATTGAATTCCATATTTTCTTATTATTTTCGTCTTGATCTCCATTTCATACCTTTTTGTTTCGTATTTATGGCGATCAGCTTCCGTGTCGTTTGCTTCCGACGCTTCGTTTATATATTTCTTCACTTGGCCGCTCATAATGAAATGAAATACAAGTATCTCGGGTGGATATGAGTATTTCCCGAGCTACGAATTAAATGCCGCTCGAAACGCCCTCTTTATTTTTCGGCCCGCGCATTCGAGGTTCGATAACGAGACAGATCGAAGACGATCGCGTCGTCTGAAGTGGCACGGTTGTCCGAAGTGCATGCGGTCAGTTGTAGTTTGGAAACTCCAAACTACAACGAAGTACAAAAAAGACATGGTCGTTAGTTGTTTCTACAGCGTCTGCCAGAACAAGACGACATTGCCTCCCAGCTGTAGATGAGCAATTTAGCCAGTGCGGTACAACCGCTAGCCTGAACGTGCACCACGCAGTATAGCGATACACGACCGCGCGCTCATCCTCAAGGCTCATCCTCAAGGCTCATCCTCAAGGCTCATCCAGATCGAAACGGGCAGGGGTGGTGATACAACGGTTGGAAATCGGTCCATTCTGTGGCCAAAAACTTGCGTTGCTCGAAGAAGGGGGAAAAAAGTATAGTGACAAACTTTTTAGAATCTCGTACTACCACATTATAACCCTGTTTGTTTCTTTCTTTTTTTTTGGCTAGCGGGCACGCTAAGGAAATTGGTTTGCGTCGTTGTAGTGATCCACCCCGCTGAGGCCTGCGATGACCTGCAGTATATTGCGAATAAATACATGAATATCACGGGTGAAAACAATAAAAGCAAATATATATAATCACAGGGGCATGCCTGCCGAGCATCATTTTACTAATATATCTCACGAGACGAAGTCCACAGGAAGTTAACTATGCAGCGGAAATGATCGAGCTCTCAAGTTTAAAGTGAGTTTCAAGAATTGCTTAAACGTAACTTACACGACAGGCGGCCTAAATGAAACTTATACCTAACATCGCGGAGTCATTGTATAGTCCCTCTTTTACTTGTTCCACCTGGGAAATTTAGAACGACCGAAGTTTCAACTCGGTTGAAGTTCCGGCCAAAAGTTCGTCAGCCCGATTCCGTCATGGCTAAAGTGGCGCAGACTGCTTCAATAGTGTGCAAACGTTTAGCCTAGATATCAGAGTAAGAAGAGAAGCAGAAAAGGGGCATATGGCGGTCCCTCAAGGGCTAGCTTCCAGCAGACGGTACTCAGGGCACCACCATCCGTCTTCGTATGTCGCCAGCCTGTCCATTTCATGGTCATCGGAAACAGATGACCACTTGGCACAGGATCGTGTCAACAGGCGGGCTTGGAGCTGGCGTCTCTAAACGCAAAATAGGAAGAAGAAAAAAGGAGAAAACGCAGGCGAACTAGGCCGGCTCGCTAGAACAGCGTCTCAGCTGGGTGAAAGAAAGCAGTGTAAAGGGTGGAACGCGCGAGCGTCTCGAGACGAGGTTTGAGTCCCGCTCAGCTCGTGCGCTGGCTTTGGCTATGCTTTTTCCCCCAGTCTCAGCTGAGATGCTGTATCTAGCAAGCCGGCCCTGGTGTTTGGAACTCGAAGATGGAGCGACAATAGGCCTGTTTTCCTTGTCCAGGGGCGCTGTACGGGTGTGCACGAGACGCGACCTAGAGTGCCTTCATACACACGCGCGCTTTTGCTTGAGTGGTGACATCTCAGCCATTTTTCCGCCCAATCGTTTTTTTTATGCATTTTGAAATGCGCGCAATCCGGTGTCACTCAGCTCGAGCGCGTAGCTCTGGCTGATGCATAGACGCCATCTTACCGCCCAAGTCACGCACCGAGTGCGCGAGAGCGTCACGCGCTGGCACATTCCGGACAACAATGGATGTCTTCACCCTGAGACAGACATCTGGGCACCCTAACGCGACCACAAAATGGGCGCCTCTGCTGGCGTCCGCAAGAAGCGACCGTTTACCGCTGACATGAAGCGGCGTCCAGCGTCGCATCATATATCCACGATCCACGGGCGTAAACTGGCGTCTGTCAGTGTCCCTCATCGTCTGTCCACGGGCACTAAAGTCTCTGTTATACTCCAACTTCGAACGTAGCAAACGCAGCGTAGCGCAGCGTTCACGGATGCTGATTGGTCGCAGATAACGAGTTCCTGCTATAGCCGGCCAATGAAAGGCGCACGTTCTCCGCTACGTCGCGACCGCTGCGCTCAACGTCGGATTATAAGAGCCTTAATTAAAGGTACCCTGAGGAGGTTTTCGAGGTCGCCTAAATATGGGATGACTCACTCTGCTGGTTCTAAGCATCCTAGAAATCCCTAACTCATGACGATGCGCGGCCGATTTCCCTATTAAGAGAGCAATCAAAGGTCGCAACACACCCATTTCATCTCCGGCGATGAATGGGAGCATGTTCCGAATCCAGTACCACTGTCAGTCAATAGCGAGCGGAGGATCCTCGCGCCTCCGACCGGTGGACACAACATCAGTCCCGCAAAATAAAAACAACAAAAAAACATAGTTTGCTGTTTTTGAGACAATTATTGCAGTATTGTGTTCCCTCTCCGTGAAAAATTACATTTTCGACCACCCTTATACTTGCTTCTATCATTTACAAGAGCATACACGTTTTTGAAATAACAGCGTTTGCCATCTCAGCGAAATGTCGCGCTTTCATTGGTCAAATGCCGTCCTGGCCACCGGCACAGCTATAGTGCTCTTCCCATCGTCGGAGATAATTTCGATCTTTGATTGCTTTCTTAATGCAAAAATCGACCGCCCATCGCCATGACTGATGGATTTCGAGGATGCTTAGTGCCCGCAGAATGGGTTATCGTCATATTTAAGCGCACACAACGGAAACGCCACCTAGAAATATACGAATTTGCTCCTCAAAGGCACTGCTCAAAACTTGAGAGTAAAGCTCCTAGATAAGTGCTTCCTACAAGTAGCGACATTCTTTGAAGCGCCGACTGGGTGACGGAGCACACTCTAAAAAAAATCCGTTCTTGAAAGGTTCTTCGCCACCCCAAGAACTCTTTTTCCTCGTGAAGAACTGTTTTCGCTCAAACAGTGTCGCCCCCTGGCGCAGCAGAAAGGCGACCGGGCGATGAAGAACGTTTGCCTGGAAAAAAGTTCTTCATAACGATTTTTTTTTCTTTCTTTTTTTGTTTTCGAAGAAGCGGTTGCGCGCGAAGGAGTGCCGGTCAGTGTTGCCAACCGTAGGGTAATTACCCTACTTGTAGGGTATTTTAGGCATTTTTGGTACATTGTAGGGTTGTAGGGCCGTCCGGCCATTTCCCCGCCAAAAGTAGGGTAATTTCAGAAAGTGAAAAAAAAAAAAAAAGCTTCCGTGCAGGTTTAGCACAGCTTTGATAGCTTTGCAAACTCGTGTGCTGTTACACCATGACATCATGCAGAACGAAAGTATCCAAGTTGCAAGACGAGCTAACAGAGAGCACCACACACCAAGCTGGAGAGTAATGGAGAGCTGGAGCAACGAGCAAGTGGGAGAGGTGGGAGGAGTGGGAGTTGCGCGGAGGGAGTTTGGAGCCAGAGGAGGTATCTTCCCAGTGGACATGTTCCCGCCAATTTTTCTCTGATGACTCTGGTACATCCGGCGGTTCTTGTTACACCTGCGAAACACGTGGCACCACGGGCGAAACCACCGCGAGCCCACCAGAACCGGAAGCCACCTGTTCAACTGAGCTTTTCTGCGACTAACAATAGCTGGAACTACCACTCGTCCTCTGCGCTCTTTTCTTATGGCGCGTTGCAATTAACTCTTTCCTTACCACGCCCATAAAGCGTCGATCACCGATGATCGACGAGTTTTAGCGACGTTTTAGCGACGTTTTACGAACCAAACAGAAGCCATGACGTTTCATCGAATGACACTTTGGCGAATACGGAAGAGCCGCCGGTTTCCTATCCTCCCCAATAGCATAGTTTGTCGGAATAGTACCTTAGTTCGACGAATCCCTAGGCGCGGTACACCCAAAGAAGCTAATATGCCGCTCGGATTAGCTTCCTTTTGTAATGAGCCGCCTTGTCTGTCGCCGCGAGTGCTGGTCCCACGTAGCCCAGTTTTTAATTTGACGACTAATCGGCTAAACATGTTAGTTGGGGATATGTGTGCGCTCGCTACATCACTGTTGTGCTGATTATACAGAGCGCACCTGAAAGCATGGTGTTCTAGAATAACGCAGGTGTGCGCGCGCATGCGTGCCCTGTCGCTTTGTACTGTATTAATATTACCCTGTATCATGATAATCTATGCAACAGTAATATCTGAACAAAGATTTGCCTCGTAGGGTAAATTGTAGGGTAATAAGAAACATTCGTAGGGCAATGTAGGGTTTTCTGGACGTTGGCGTGGGGTATTTTCAAAAAATAGGTTGGCAACACTGGTGCCGGTGGTGCCGCTGCGCCGCGCCGTTTGCCTGCGTGAGATTCTGTAAAGGCGAAAGTAACGGCGGCCAACGATTCGGGGTTCGCTGTTTACTGTTTCGACCTGGTTCTGTCGGCGGCAGTCAATGGATGGGTTCACGGTACGACAACATACAGATGTGTGTAGATGGAAGCTCCAGCACGTCTCAGATTGGTTGACAAAGCAAAACCTTGGAGACTTCGCCCAGAGATTCGAAGGTAAGCAGAATGCTCCGTCCTCTTTATTTGTGTTGGTTGGCGGCGTCGGTTTCGTCTCGCGTTTTCAGTTTCCAGGTTGAGGGTAACGCCGGTAACGGTGGCTGATCGGGGTCTCGATGGTGCTATCCTTCCATACTTCCATGTGCACGCGAATATTTTTTTATGAAACTTGTAGTGCAGTGTGGATATTTGGACATGTTTTGTGAGTGAGGAACTGCTTCCGGGTCTTTCGGCGTTTGGTGAGATTTGTCGTCGTCTGTACGATTCCAGCATGAGCGGATACGAGTGTTCAAAGTTTTCGCAGTGCTACCACATCGGGAGTCATCTGACAAATCATGTCCAGATAGTTCATGGTGACCCGGACTTTAATTCTGCTGCAAGTTGGGTCAGTACTCTCCGTCTGGACGATATTTTATTGCATTTGAGAGCTTCAGGAAGCACATGTAACGTAAACAGGTCGAGGGAGGATCTGGGGAACCAGAAAATGGAAGCAGTGTGGGGGTGATGCATGCCACTGCTTTATGGTTGTCCCCCCCCCCCCCCCCCCCCCCCCATCTTCACTCTCTTTATACTATATTTGTGTACACCATCGGAATAAAAGGGTAGAAAAATGTGGTATAACTTCTGTCATTAACATATATAACATATATGTATGATATAAACTGTATGTGCAATATGTTATCTTCTTTTATGCAGAAGAGGTTGATGGGAAGACGTTACTAAACTTGTCAGTGTGGATGATTGAGCAGTTGCTTCCTGCTATGAAACTGCGAGTCAAACTGCTAAAACCGATTGAACAGCTAAAAGGAGACATAAAAGAAAGGTGGGGCACATTACTCAATTCGAAATTTGCGTTTCATTTGTAAAATTCGAGATGCACTAATTACATTGTTATTTTTCAGCCTGCCTGGACCCTCCAATGTGCCTCGTGCGAGTAACACAGCAGCCTCAGTTTGGTCTACAGAGGTTGTAAGGGTGTATGGCCACAGATATATACTCTCCCATAATTTCCCTCGCTACTGTTACAGAGGCTGTGTGAAAAGAGTGAACTGTTCCTTCAACCAGAGCGAAATGAAGCACGAACAAAGTTGGTCGCTGCGTTGGCAGACGACATTCTGAGCAGAACTCCGAAAGCAGCAGCATTTGAAGTCCTCACTTATATATCTTAAAATAGAGGCTAATATTTGTTGTTTTTTCTTTCCGAACGCCAAGTCGGTCTTAGCTAGATGATGTCATGCGTGCCCTCCAAGCGGCATACCCATTCCTGGCCGACTCCACTGGACGCTGCGTAAGATTTACAAGAACTTGTTTTCATTCTGACAATTGAAATGCTTGTATCGAAGTTCATTATCTGCATTTTAACACGCTTGCTACTCGTCAGTCTCACTGTAGGATTCACTGCGGCACAGCCTTATTAACAAAATGAAAAAAAGAAAGGTTGCTTCTTATGCATCTGCCAGAAGTTCAACAAAACAAGGAAAACTATGGCAAAGGTGGTGGGCGAAAGCGAAAGGAAAAACGCCAACGCAGTGGCTGTATTCAAAAATACAAAAGGACCATGGTAAGTTTGTTATAATCTGGTTCAGACACAGTTAAAAGAAATAAAACTAACCTGGAAGCGGGAACTGTTCTTAAATAGTTATTCAGCTAAATGTAGTTATGTAATTGCTGCACCATATGCTTCAAAGTGCTTAGCCTGTTACATTTTGCCAAAATGAGAGGAATCTTTATACAGTTTTCATTTGCCCGTCCAGAGGAATGGTTAGAAGCTTGGGAATGAGCTTACTAAATTCGGCTTAATTGTTTTTAAAAGGCATATTTATTGTTCGCAAGCAGATTCTTGTTATGAAGTCTTAAATATACGACATTGATATTCACAATCAAATGACGAAATCTTTGTTTTATTATAACCTTTAGAACTGTAACAAAACATCACTTTGAGTACTCAAAATGTTTCTATTTTTACACTATTTTATTTTAGTGGTACGTACTGTTTGCTTTACTTTTGATTCCGTATCTAAAACCAGCATTTACAAAAGTTCATACTATCCATCATCACTCAGACTGTTGTTGCCATGTCTGGTGCTTCTATGTGCAACTAAGCAGATAGTGTTTTGTTCGAGAGAATCAAACTTGTCAAGCAATTGATGTTAACAAAAGGTTGCACAGGAGTGGGAGGGCAAAGTAGATTGTGTTTTAGTTGAGCATGCCAACACATTAACCGTATGATAATATTCACAGTGGTAAGAATAAAGACGAAGTTTTTGCTTACATGCCAATACATCTTTTAGCAGCTCCTAAACGTACTTTTGGCTACTCCTAAATGGACTTCTGACTACTGCAACAGGTGCTCCAAAGTGACTTGAACGAATCACATTGCTGTAAATGTAATCTGTAAAAGCCACAGTTGCATGGCTTGTCAGATATATCAAATACTCTCTGGTTGTCTCTCGGTTAAATCTATTTTGTTGCATTGAACTGCCTTATTATAGCTAAAATATAGAGTGAATATAACTTGACCTATTTGGAGCCGTGCACCCACTGTTTAAATTACAATTTTTTACATAACACAGTGATGTGATTGGCCTAAGCCATTTTGGAGCACCTTTCGGAGCAGCCAAAACAGTGTTTTGGAGCAGCAAAAGTGGCCTTTGGAGCAGCCAAAACAGTGTCTTGGAGCACCAAAAGTGGCTTTTGGAGCAGCCAAAACAGTGTTTCGGAGCAGAAAAAGTGGCTTTTGGAGGAAATATTCTTACAAAAATAAAAATATGTGTTTTAAGTGCTGGACAAACGAAGGGCACTTTGTGCTGTGTTATGACGGAACTCGCTGTTTCTGTTTTTACTGCCGAGACATCCCACAAGTGTACAGTGTTGTAGGCGTTGCCGAGAAATTTCGAAAAGAACGCTCGCCACCGTTTGACTGGTTCCTGGTTCCTGACGTGCCAGATTTTCGTTAAAAGTAAGCGAACACAAAACAATGGATCGCAAGCGCCCCGGCTGGTGCTCTGTCGTGCCGTCATGTTCACATGCACTTGAGGGCAACTTCAGCAAGCTTGCAGTGGCACGTGCTTTGTCGCGCGAGCAGAGACAACGGCTGTTCATTCGAAACCGAAACAATGCCACTCCGCTCCGTCGCCAACTGAATCCCAAAATAGTATGCAAAATACAACTGTCCAGCATTCAACAAAAAAAATAAATAAAAAAATAAAACAGCCCAGCGGCGCGTGCTTGCCAGGCCGGCAAACGAGGTACAAGCTAAATAGAAAGAAAAACAGAACCTAAGCGCATCGATGCATGACATCGTGAGCCAGGGCCAAAAGTTTTTTGGAGCGCTCTGAGCAAGGACTGAACTCGAGACAAACAAGCGCGCTGTGTGGGTTCAGCGTGCAGACATTGCCTTCTTTGCTTCAGCTCACTTCTCCTCACCAACGTTTTTTTGGCGGCAGATTTTTCACGTAGCGGGGTCCCTCTCGAAAGATAGCCCGCCGAGAGAAATCTAGGTAATAAATATTTTGACGAGCAGTCTTTGAGTTAAAGATGGATTTTTTTAGAAGAAGAGGAATGTCGATGAACAAGTTTAGAAAGCGCCATATCTGTAGCGACGTGGGGATGGTAACACCCGACGTCGCACGACCACGGTGACCCAGTGGTCGCGCGAGCGTTTCAGCTCACAAAGTAACTCTCGCCGCGCAAAAACGTGGTTTTGTTTCACAGCATGATGGCATAGCTGGCACCCGCCACACTAGCGACGGAGCGTCCGCACATTCCCGCGAAAAAAAATGTAAAAAGAAGACGCGAGATGAGATTCCCGTGACGGCGAGGGCGGCGAAGGCGCGAAACGCGAGACGGCGGCTAAAACCATGCAAGACCAGATGGAGGATTGATGCCGGGTACTTTGTGTCGGGCGGCCGCTTGCGCCACCTATAGCTCACGCATGCTCAATTACGGTTCTCAGTTCGATTTTGGTTTTGAAAGGCGACCGAAATTGGACCTTTGGCGCAGGCTTGGCGCAGATTAGCCATATATTGACAAAATGTAGCAAGATGTAGCAGGGTTAGCCCCTTGGCGCAGTTTGGCGCAATTGGCGCAGCAATCACATCACTGCATAACATAAAATAAGGCTTGCTGGAGTTCGTCTGGTACACAACTTTGTTCTTCAAATCCCATATTTTGTGCATGGCACTGACTTTTTTTTCAGGTTCCACATCATGACGTAGAAGGTACCGACAACTGTGCAGACCACGTAGAGATTATGGCTGCTGAACGCTCCAAGGCTGCAACAGATGTGAAGCTCTTACTTCAAATAATGGCACAGACGTAATAGGCAAGGAGGGTAGACATCGCTGGCAAGACCACCACTGATGTTATTTAGCTGTACCCGGCCTTCTGCCTTCCCGAAGTGGTAATTTTAACACCTTTTCCACTAAACTTTTAAAGCAATAGACAGCCTGAATGGTGGATCAGTTTTGTCTGGTTTTGAGTTACTTCAAACCTAAAAAGGGTATACTAAGAGACTTAGGCACTGTCTAAATTCAGCTAACAGCCTGGTTTGCAGCTGCCTACTTGCAGTGCCGTTGTGCTCTTTGTCTGGGTTTAACACCTGTTTGTTCCATGCGCCCTCGCAGTGTGTGGCTGGAGAAAGGCATCATGAGAAGGAAGGGGCCAGAAGTCTTGTTTTGCCGCAATTTCCTTTTTCCTGCTTCCACACCTGAGTGGTTGCCTCGTCCATCTCGTCTCCAAGATAGCATTTTATCCACAAAGTATACTTCAACAAGAAAGGGTTTTGAAGTTTTTCCAAGTCAGTTTTTGTTTTCTTTTGTTAGTGGTCAAATAATAGATCTGAGCTCGCTAACGTGCCAAATATGAAATCAGACATCTAGAACGTTGTCTCCATTTTCTCAAGGCCAAAATTTCAGTGTCTCATTTCAGTGTTCCACTAGGCCGTGTTATATTTGATATATATTTTAGGCAGAGAAGCATTCTACTCATGTGCTAAGTTTCAATCCAGTCATGTTCAATAAACGTCAGTATGGTTTTTTTTTATGAACCGCGGTATCTTGTCTTCATTTCACCATTGACAGGTTGGACATTGCAGAGCATCTCTTTTGTTTCTCCTACCTTTATTCCCTATACCTCATACTTGGTCTTGACAAGAGTATCAACGATGAATGTGTACTTGAATACCCATCTAAGCCAGTGGTTCTGCAGTAGATGTAGTGCCCCAGAAAAGGAGCCTTGTCGTTCAAAGCCTGTTTTGCACGTCTGTTGACGTTTGCAAAACGTCTAGGTGATGTATATTGCCTCTTTGAACAGTTCGAGACAGTTAGTAAAGAGCGGTTTACAAAAGAGCTACTGTACACCTAAAATTGCTGCCCAAGTCGCTTTTTGCGAATAAGTTATTCAAGTTAACTCGAAAGTGGTCTTTGCAACAAACTTTTCATTGAAAAGGTTCATAATAGAAAGCTCTCTCGGTGAAAAGTAACTTAAAAGTTAGGGGTGAGCAAGTAGTGGTTGAAATAAAATCCTTGGTAGTTTCTTTTAGTTCTCTCTCGGATGGAACGGTTTTTCATCAAAAACCTTTGCAAGCTTCTTATAAGCTCTTTCAATTGACCAGTAAATCATGAACAACCTTTATTGAGTTTTTTTAGGGTCTAAGGAAATAACAGTTCTAAATAACCTCTCAAGGGAACTTAACTGTTGGGGTGTGCGAATACCCCTCGGTTCAAATAGCGCAGCGATATTTCTAGATTCAAGAAGTCCACTGTACACAATGACTTTCATTGCAGTGTTGAACCTAGAAATATCGCTCTTCTTTTTGAACCGAGGGGGTATTCGCACACCCAACATAAAAGTTCCCTTGAAAGGTAATTTAGAGCTTATTTCCTTAGACCTAAAATAACTCAATAAAGATTCTTCATATTATTAACTGGTTAATTAAAAAAGAGCTTATAAGAACCTTCCAAAGGTACTTGATGAAAAATCGCTTTATCCGAGAGAGAACTAAAAAGAACTGTTTCAGCGACAGAAGAACTGAAAAGAACTTTTTACAAGTTCCTCACGAAGAACTGTTTCGTTGAAAAGAGAACTTAAAAGAACTCCTTAGAGGTTCTTCATGAAGAACTTTTTATAATGTGCTTAAAAGAACCTTTTAGGGTGCAAAATATGGACAAGCCGAAGAACTCCAAAAAGTTCTTTTTCGAACTGATTTTTTTTAGTGTGCAGGTTTCAGGAAGCGATGGCGGCGCACAGCAGAAGATAAATGACGCCATTTTGTTCCAGGGAAATGTGCTTTGTCATTTGTATTGGTTGTCGTTACTTGTAAGAAGAAGTATGAAGGGACTTTACTTGAGAGTAATTGAGAGCGGTTCTGTGGACGACGACACGAAAGTTACATAATAAATAAAGAAACTCCGTGTGACTGTGTCGTTTTGGGTTAGGCTGTTGTTTGTCTTCAAACGCCTCATATAACAAGGCCGGGGTGCCGAATTTTGGGCATCGCCAAACTTCCTTTAGGTGACGCCAAAATGTCGGCGTCACCTAAAGTGTCGTGTTAGCGCCTCCCAGATGTACTTTACAGCGACAAAACTAAGCCGCACATAAGAAACGAATAAATAAACGGACGTCCATTTAAGCGAACGGTGGATTAGCGATGCCGTTCTAGCGGCACCAACTTATCAAATCGCTTCGAAACTCTGCTTAGGAAAGATAGCGACCTGCTTCCTTAATCTCTAACCGAAATCGACTTCATTGCGTGTTTGAAGCTCCTGTCATCTCTGTTACGTCACGGCGCGGTGGTGGCGCGTCGGACGCACTTCCGGCTGGGGCTTGTTTTGAAAGGAACCAGACAAAAACCTGCCTTCCCGTCAAAACGCCGCGACTGGGGCTGTACCAAAAGAGTCGAGAAAGGTTTGAAGGTCAGTTTTCATGCGCTCGGTTCGTCCGAGGACGTGGAAATGTGCCGTGAAAAGGGAAAACCAGACGCCATCGGACCACGATCGCTTGGGCGGGAAGCACTTTGGGCTGAATTCACGGGTGCTTCTGGTCGTCAAATTTATTTTGTTTTGTTCCAACATGAACGCGGGAAAACCGTCAAGTCGTACGGACCACCTGCGGACGACGTTCAGTGCGCCTTCAAGTTCAAGCGGCTGCCTGATCGTTCGAACTGTCGTCTGCTCTTTCAAACGTTTCTGCTTGTCGTCTGCTCTTTTAGACGACACCGGCCCGTATAAACCAAATGTTGGCCCGGTACTTGCGATAAGAGGTAAGTGCAAGCCTCAAAAGACTTGAGTTTGAAGGCTGGTAAGCAGGCCCGATGTAAACAGTAGATACAAGGAGATGTTGATCATTGTTACCAATAGCCATCACAGACTTGTTATGCCTGATTCACTTGGTCCGACTCTGCTTGCGACTTTCAGTATCGACGTCGACCATCTCAGCAGGTTCACGCTTTTGCAGCTCGAGCGACGTCGCGACTGAAAATTGCGAGCGAAATATCGTCATGCGAATCAGGCTTTAAGCGCGAAACACATGTACGACGAAACCGTCCGATCCGACGTCCGACCGCGCAATACGACGGTCGGAGGCGAGGGTTTTCGTAGCATCGGAGAGCGTTGAAAACCCTCGCCTCCGACCGTCGTATTGCGCGGTCGGACGTCGGATCGGACGGTTTCGTCGTACATGTGTTTCGCGCTTTAGCGTAGATTTTGCGGCGTCCACGCGGAATGAATCGCCGCATGTCACATTATTCACGCGAAGTTTTGCGGTGTAACGAGCCTCGGTAATTTCGCTGAGGCCGCTCAAGAAGTCAGACATTGCCAGGAAAACGTAGAATCAACAATTCGAACGCGAAAAAGGGCAGGGGGACTCACACCGACGCCGACAACATCGCATTCCAATGGTTTATTTATGGGGGACGGCGAGCTTCTTGCCCACACTCCATCGCGCATGCGCGGCGCCGGCGGCGTCCGCTAGAGGCGCTCCGGTTTGTCTGTAAACATGAGTTGGTGTATACAAGGGAGGAGATAACTTGAAAGATGTGCGCAGTTACTTTTGCTTGTATCTTGTCCTGGTGGTGGCTCTCTTCTGCCACAAATACACTATGCTGAATATATACAGGGTGTCTAGCAAATTATTATTGTGAAATTCACTTACTTTTCCAGGTTTTCCCTGGCGATTCCAGGTGAAATGCCCTGACCACTGCATAGGCGATTAAATATACAAGACCATTACCACACAAGACGCTGAGCATTGGCTACTTTGATGATCATTTTGCGCGGGCTTAATCCAACGTGCATATTCCAAAATATTCGGGTTCGCCCAGTCCGGATTAAATGAGCACTTTCTTGCCGCCGACATCGTCAGTGAAGAAGGACACTTCCGGAAACACGAAGAAAACACGACGCTCAACCACACCAAATGGCAGCATGGCCGCCAGATGCACACTTTATAGGATTGGGGTCTGCGGCCTTTTCATTTGTTACTAAATCTAGTAGCTCTAACTGGATCTAGCCTTGTGTCACGCCTTCAATCCAATCCAAGGCTTGGACTGGATTTGTCGGCTGTTCCCTTTGCATCGGGTAGCAAACTCTACATCGGGTGAGCAGAGCCCGCGCTCCGTCTAAGCAGAATTTATTGCCTATATTTCTGCCCCCAAGTCCTGAAGTCTTTGCTCAGGGCACTCGATGGCGTTTCCGGCTCATCTCTCCTGACTGGGCTCGCTTTTTGACAATACCCTGAGAATTCCCTGATTTTTCCCCGTAATTAAAATTTCCCTGACCATTCCCAGCTTTCCCGGTCGCTGGACACCCTGTATATAAATCAAAATAAATTATAATTGCAATCGTAACATCGCGTATATAATACAGTTTCGACTCAATTAATCAGACTCAAATTTTGCAGTTAACACAACTATCAAAACTGTATTTATTACCTCATGCCTTTATTTGATGTCGTGTTGCTGTTGTTCTTTTTTATTTTTCTGTCTCGTTTTCCTTGTATTTTGCTCAAGCAATGCTCACGCTTGCCTTGGCCACCTTGTAGGTGGCTGGCAGTATCACCAAATAAATAAAAAATAATAACAAAAATGTTCTAAAAGAAAAAAAGAAAGCTATTTTTTTTCCAATTAACAAAAAAAAGAAAAAGAAAACCGAGGAAGTTTGAAGTTTTTTGTTTGTCGTCGCGAAGGTTAGGTGCATATGCACTCGACTCGTGTGTTTCTTCATGCGGCCGACATCTTCTGAGCCCATCGACGTCAGCACCGGCTCGGAGGGCAGGAACGTCAACAAAGGAGTTTCGGCGGTTTCGGCGTGACATGGTAAACCGCGGAAGCTGTGGCCCCGGTGAACCAATTGGAGGGTGGGGATAAGGCACGTGAGGACTCAACTTCCATGTGGACATCGCATTGACACCGATAAAGCACATTTATCGAACTCGTTTTTGCGTGTATCTTCAGTATACAAAGCTTTACTTCCAATATATTCTGACAAATTTGAGGAAAATAAATAAAGCATCTTTCAAGTACCTGCACCCAGGTACATTTTAAGCGAGTGCGTAGGTACCTTTTCGTATAAGTAAGTGTAACTGTATCTTAGGCACATTTTTGAAGTAACTTTTACAACCTGGTCAAATGTTTAGGCTTTTGGCATCGTCTCAGAACAGCCACACCTTGCAGGAACGCGTCCAAAGCGCCGCATGCATCGCCAGTGTACGAACAAAAGACCTTCAGTACGAGGCGAACGCCAGGCTTCGCTGCACGTGGCTGATCTAAGGCAGCACAGACGGAGCGCGGATGGTAATTTTAAGAGACCGAGAATAGCGCGCCGTCATCAAAACACACAACAGGTGCACGCACGAACAAAACAAAAAGCAATCTTCCGTACGCGCGGTTTCGCCGCGAACGTGGAGCCGATAGCTGATCAAGAAAACGCGACAGCAGCGTCCGATACAATCGCGCGAACATGAGTCGATACGACACAAAAACAGCCGCGATTCGATTCGTTCCCGTTCCGTGTCGTGTTCGCGGTGTAATCCGGCCGTCACACGCGCCGTCGCGCCATCACAAAAGACGGTCACGGTGGCGGAAGCGGGAGGCCGATCGCCATCGAAGCAGACGACCTCGACAAGGACACGCCACTTAATCGGCATAACGGTCGCGTCGTTCCAGTGTGTGTGCGACCCGGTCGACGGACGAGGCGGAATGGGTGCCGCCTTTTTGTTCTTCTTCTTTGTTCTTTCTTTCTTCTCTTGGCGAGTTCTCGGGGGCGAAAGAGACCGCAATCGAGTCAAAGGGGAGAGCTGCTGGCCATTAGCTCCTCAACTGAAAGAAAGCAGCGCCGAAAGACGCGCACCCGACGAAAAAGAACAAAAACGATCGAGTTCAGTGCTCGGATTAAGCCGAGACTCTTTCGCACCAACTCGATTCGGAGTCCTCTTGGTCTTCGCCTCGAGGCGCTGCTGTACGACGGAAAACGCGATTTTTTTTTGTTTTCTTACCTTCTTAATTTCCGTTGGGAAAAAAAGGTCCAAGTTCCTCCGCTGTTTTTGGTTTCCTTTCTTCATCTATAAGCCGATCGCACCTAAGCTGACAATGCAGGGGACGACGCGTGCCCGTCGGAGCAATCGTACGCCCATCTATCGACACGTGGCCCCGCTTCGGCCCTTCGCTGCGCACAGAGAGCGGAGTCAGCCGTTCAAATGGAAGCGGTTCATTGGTCCGGCAAGAGCGTAACCCCCCCCCCCCCCCCCCCCCCCCCACACACACACACACACACCGCAATAATAATAATAAAAAAAGTAAACACGAGAGAGAAAAAGAAAAGAGAACACACAAAGGAAGAAAAACAAAAAAAAAACGACTGAGTTTGAGGACGACAGGCGGCCCTCACGGAACATTGTTTCCGGAAATGGTATATGTGTCGTCCGAGCCTTCCCCCCTGTTGAGGACTTTGCAGGCTTGCTTCAAGCAAAGTCACTCGAAGACCCACTCTCTTCTAAAACAAAAAAGCAAAAAAAGAAATGAAATGAGAGACATACGCACAGCGTGTGTGCGTAAAAGAAAAAGGAAAGGGGGAGCATCAACCAAACGATTCTTGTTTACTTGTTGTCCGACGGCCGCCGCGCTCCTTTATTTGTAGGCAGATCGCTTATATTGGCGGAACCGAGAAAGACGGTAATGGCTCGGCGTTAATCCCATAGCTCTTGCTCTTGACCCCCTTGAACAAAAAAAAAAAAAAAAAAAAATTTCAAAAATTGTATAACAAAAAAAAAAGAAGGAAGGACGAGGAAACAAACTGCGCGGAACACCGCCATGGTGTGATGTGGGACCGTCGCATACGTTCACTGCTTGCGATAGATATATTTTCTACCAGGAAGGGGTGACACTCTTCTGTTCTGGATGAGTTGGGAATCACCTGCCTTGGTGCATTTTTTTTTTTTTTTGTTTGCTGTTGGTTAAAAGAAATTGTAAACTCCCCTCCCTCCCTCCCTCTTTCCCTCCCCCCCGATTTTGTTGCCCTTTCCCAGAAGAAAAAGAAGTCCGAAACAATTATGACCGAATGAGAACGCTACATCCCCCTGCCAAAGTTGTCGAAAAAGTTGGTTGCGCGTGAAGGAAAAAGGTTTGCGAACCGTATTCATCGACGCCCACCAAAAGATTTCGCTTCACAGTGACAACACTAAAAAAAAGCCCGTGCGTCTACGTTCCCGCACGACACCCGGAGAGCCAATCACCAGAACTAGCGGAGACAGTTCAGCGAATGAAAACGTAGTCTGAGTTGTGACATGAAGCAATGCAAAACGTCACGCTTGCATTGCATAATGTCACAACTCAGACTGCGTTTTTTGGTCTAAACATATGTTTCGGCGTCGTCATTCGCTGAGCTGTCTCCGTAAGTACCGGTGATTGGCTCTCCGAGTGTTGTGCGGAAAAGTCGACTCACGGGATTTTTTTAGAGTGTATCCCTAGAAACATACACTATATAACTTGATCGTGCTGACAAAGATCGGGGGGGCGCAGATTATGTTGCGGGGGCGCTGGGCACACGATATCTGTGTGAGACGTGACACCACGATTGAATCTCGCGTCATTACGTTATGTGACGTCACGGTGTGATGTGACATCAGGTTGTCACGTGACATCACGTGGCATCACAGTCATTCGGGACGCTTCTTTGTGACGGCTTTCTCGAAGCATTCAAATGGTAATAAAACAAATCCTGCGTTAAAAAAAAAAAAAAAAAAAAAAGAAAAGCGAGGCACACGAATTAATTTTTACGATTCCGTCAACAAGCTCAATCGACACGGTCTCGCAGCGGGAACAATCCTCATCTCACGGTCGAACTGCGGGGGAGCAACTGGGCGGAACTGTAAATAACGGAAGCGCAACGCCTTCTCTTGTCAACGATTCTTTGTCATCGGAATGCGTCTTTTGAGACATTGTTTGGTTCTTCCGGTGTTGGCGTATAATCGGACCGCTTCCCAGCATCCGTGTCCAGGGACAAGAGCGCGCCTTTCTTGCCGCCTTCGTTCCAGTCTCGGCACTCTGAGGTGCTCCGACGTCTGGCTCTGCTGTCTGCACGGCGCAGACGCCTCACGTCACGCGAATGGGGTTCGGCGAAAACGCGGGCTTGTTTGGGAAAAGCACCATGGCAGATTTCCATCGCTTATCGCCCGGGCGAAAAATACACAGTCCATGGGACGCGTGCGCGGAGTCTGGCGTAGAAGAGAGCTACTGGGCAAGCTCAGAAAGCCTGCCCAGTAGACAAAGACGGCAACGCGCAAAACATTGGAATGGTCTATAGACCATTCCAAGATACTCCCAGCTCGTACAACGGTGAGACAGCCCTTCGTGCCTGGCCCGTACCTGGAGTTGTGTGACCTCCTTCGGGGCGGTCGAGGCGGGGCCTGATCGAACGTTGGCTAAAGTGGACACCCGCAAGCTGTGGACCCTTTTTCGAACAGCCAAGCTCCGTTATTACTGTCAGCTGTAGAGTCACTAAATGAATTACGCTTAGAGTTTCGGCACTCTGTTGCCAGATATTGCGGTGGGTGCCGCCATCTTGGTGCTTGTGCAGAGCAGACGCAACTGCCGATTGTCTTCACTCAAGAGTGCGACATCCTCAGCATTAGATTCACTGTTATCAAGCTCACGCAATATTGCTTTGCTATGTCGCGAACTCTACAGCCATTTGTGGGAGACGTAAAAGTCATTCCCGTGATATCGGATAAAGCTTCAGATGGCTGGCAACCACGATTTTAAGCCACAAGATGGGTAAGTCACGTAACTCTGAAGCGCAGCTTATTTACTGGCACTATATGTCAGCCCATAGCCGTTTACACTGAGATAGTTTGGCCTTCTTAAAGAGATATTGACAGTCTGACAACTGGAGGGTGACAACTTCCGTCCGCAATTTGGGGGCTCCAACTCGTATGAATTCTACGCGATTTCTTAGGAATAAAGAGGAGAACGAAGTAACGCCATTTTGTGTCATCGCGAAATCCGCCAGTTCTAGCGGGCAACAAGCCCCGCCCATTGGCCAAACCCTCTCAGCGGCCTCGACTCCCTTGTGTCAGCGGCCCCGACTCCCTTGGCGTGACGTCAAAGACACGGGCTCTGCAACCGAACGAGGCCCCGGGGCTGGACTGCCTACGTCACCTTCCGGAGGCCAGCGTACATGATTGTACACGCGAGTACTGCGTCGGCGCTCGCGGTCCAGCCGAACGCAGACGCAGCACTCGCGACGCTTCAGGACCCGGAAATTCCGGGTTCAAACCCCAGCCCTGCCTGTTTCGATCTGGGCGAGCATCGTATACCGGCGTGCGGTCGCATAACGTTACTGCTTGATGCGCGTTAACGACCCCAGGCACTGGCCTACACTGGCTCTCGTCTACAGCGGGGACACCAGAGGCCCACTGAGGCCGGACTAACTTCGCGCTGTCTGAACAAACACAACAGCGCCTCGCTGCCAGTCAGGTACATCTTACCCGAAGAAAACAAAGTAATGGATCACAATTACAATTACCCTCGCGTAAAAAAATATTCCATTCGATTACTCGATTACTCGACACGAAAGGTAATTGGAAGTTACTTGAAAAAAAGTAACCGTTACTTCTCTGCTTTCGTACGGTTCGTTATGGGATTAGAATCACAGACTTATGAACTACCCGTCTCCTTAATCTAGAGCAAATTTGGTAAACTTTTCTCCTGTCGGACATTTGGTTCGATGATTCCTTGGTGACAAGCTTGTACGAAAGAAAAGCGCCATTAGAAACGGGAGGTAAAACAAAGGGTAGCCATTACAAGTAGTTTTAGTACATCCAAAGGTAATAAAATTACTCTCGCGATTACTTGCTAATAAATGTAACAAAATTCTTACAAAATTACCCTTAAAAGGTCATCGATTTCGAGTAGTTTGATTCCTTGTAATGACTAAGTTTGAGTGACAGCACACCCAACTCCGCTCAGTTTTCTTTCTCCATATTTATTTATTCATTTATCCTAGTCCTTCTTGAGGAAGGTTATAGAAATGGTACATAAATGATAATACACGAGCAAATACATGGTCAATATGGCGAAAACAAAAGCCCAATTACAAAAGAAAGATGTGGAAAACAAAAACGAAAACACAAACATCGCTCATGAATGATTGAATGTCAAGCACTGATGGGTGACGTAAAAAATGCAACACTGATGTTTTGTTAGCGCGCGGAAGCCCGATAATGGGCGGGTTGCCGCGATTGAAACAAAGCAGCGACGACGGCAAAGAGAACACGAACGAAACAAGAAAGAAAATCGAGGACCAAGCCAGCTCACGCGTACATCTTGCGGCTTCTCCTTGAAGGGCCGGACGCGTTCCGCACGCGCGAAGGAAGAGAAGAAGAAAGACGAGAAGGCGCCGGGTCATAAGATAAAATAAGGGCGTATCGGATTATCGACTGAGTTCGTCCACGCGCTGCTTGTATCGTATATAATTGGAAATTATGCTAATGCGCCCGATGACAGCCGGCCGTGACAAGGGCCGCATGGATTATAAAGGGTGCGCTTTCAGGAAGACGCCTGTCCTTCCTGACACGCAGCTTGTGCCAGCGTCTTTCCCACTGGGCTACTTTCATCGGCGCGACGCAGTTTGTACTATGGAGACGCCTCTTTTTGAATCTCTATTTCTACTAGAAAGTTTTCTTAGTTTCCACTTAAGCGTTGTTGACTGTGCCCTAGAAAATTGAAAGGCCTGAACAGAGAATAGAGGATAAACGAGGGATTTGACACTGCTGTCTATCATAAATATTCGAGCCACGGTGTGACAACTCTACATTAAGGTAGTCCCAACGACATTCACTATGCTTAATTAATCATTAAATCTGTTCTTTTTTTGTCTTTTCTACAGTATTTAACGCAAGCGCGTGCGTGATCTGTCTCTAGAGTAATGTTTTCCCCCCCTTAGCAAACGGCTGTGCTACGGCGAAGCGAGACACGAAGCACCAAATGATGTCCTCTCCGCGGGTGTTGCTTCTCCGCAATGCACCGGTGCTCGGAACGAAGCCTAATCGAGGCCCCACTAAGTGACAGGGCTTCTTTGTAATTTAGCGCGTCCGAGCACACGGATTATAGAAAACATCGTGGGATTTCTGGGGACTTTAAACGTTCGATACGAAGATCGAATCGAGAAGTACGCTATTCAAAGCTACAATCTAAAGTTTTAAAAAAATTGCACAAGCCAGTCACAAGGATCTGGCAGTGCAGCAGCGGCCCGAGTTATCGACAGTTATCCACTTCGGCATAGAAAAAGTGAAACAAACGTTTGACGAAATGGTGGCGCCTTCCCATTTGGATCAAAGTCTAGCGGGACAGCAATCGCATGACAGCCGTCAGCGTTTCACAGTGTAACGGCACAGCAATCGCATGACAGCCGTCAGCGTTTCATAGTGTAAAGGCCGATTCACACATCTGTGTCGGTTGCGTCCCAACAAAGCAACCAAAACGACAGCAACGACAGCACTTGTTTTATGTCATTCTCTTTCCATCCAGGCTGCCTAAAAAAAAAAAAAAAACCTTTACATAAGTTCTTTTTTTTTTTAAGCGTTCTTCGCGAATGTAAGCGTCGGCAGTGTGCATGCAATCAAAACGTATCAATCCTGCTTATCTCCAGAGATATCCTGCAATGGTATTGGTGTTCTCGGGTCTTTAGAGATAGGAAAATTGTTCTTCAGTGACGCCAAGCACCGACGCCGCACGTGGGGGCGGTGCGGAGGTGTGCGCTTGTTTCGCCGGTGCATAAACAACAAAATCTCGGTATTAAAAAAAAAAAAAATGTCTTCGTAAAGCAGCCAATCATTAGGAATTTAGATCGGCACACCAAGAATGGAGAGGTCAAAGAGAGATTGCTCATTTTGTGAACCAAAATGGCAACCATGAGGGGGATGAGAATGGCACTCATTTGCCAGGATCCAGAGAGATTAGTCATAGAGAGCGTTTGGCCAATCGTGGAATGCCGATCACAGCGACCCTTTCGGTTGCGCACGTCGCCAATAGCGTCCGCTGAGGCCCACCGTCAAGGCTGGTCGCGAATGCTTAAGACCGAGTGCCTTAAAACCTCTTGGGATCCCTTACGACGAGAGAACACACTGTCGCCATCTATCGGATGGTCGTGGAACACTCGATAACTTCAAATATTGTTTTGCGCATTATCATTTTTTTTTTTTTTGGTTTGACAAAAACAAATTTGACAATGTTAATAGGCGACCATTTATCATAGATAGTACGTACGTATGATCTCGCAAATACCGCAAAATCCCTCGCTCTAGCGAAATGCAGTTCCAGGGTCCCCTCATGGATGGCGCCAGCCTGCCAATGTGTTCTCTAGTCGCGAGGGATTGCAAGAACTCGGGTCGTAAGCAAACGCAAGTGTGTGAAAGGGCCTAAAGGGCGCTTCTCACACTTGCGTTGAGTGCGATCGAGTGATGGGGTTGCTATGGCAACGAGCTGCGTCGGCTCCAAACAACACCGGCTTTTACCCCGTTTTGTTGCAGCCGACGCGGCTGTTGCCATAGCAACCTCATCACTCGATCGCACTCAACGGAAGTGTGAGAAGCGCCCTTTAAAGGGATACTACCACAAAAGTTCAGAGCTTATTTGTTTGGTCTACGTGTTTAAAAAAACAGTATCACATCGGACACACCAATATATTGTTAAGAAAAACACGAAAATGAATTTGAAAACGAATAAAACGATTAGCAAAGAACACCTGGTGGATGTCGCTAAAGCCTCATTGTAATGCCCGTCTAGGAACCTTGAGAGCTAGTGACGGTAACTGTCTCGCCTAGAACTATACGTGTTTTGAACCTTACGTCACCCCGACAGCTCTACGGTCAGCACAAGAGAAGAGTGGAGGGACCAAGACGTCGCCTATCGTGTGACCAAGACGTCGCTCTTGTCCCTCTACAAGATGATAGAAGATTAACCCGTCACTCAAAATTCACACAAAAGGAGCTTTGGGGTTAGTTGCGGTGGCCCGATCGCTGGCGCGCTTCGACCGCTTCGGTGGCTGGAACGGCTAGGGCAACCTGACGACGTCAGCCTCGCCGCGGCTTTGCTCATCCCGAGACAAACTACGTCACAATTGCGCCGGATGTGACGCGCTCTCCGAGCGCTTGCCAGAGTGGCCGTTTATAACGATAAATAAAGCCATCAGCCTCAAAATACAAACGTGCGATTGTCACTTACGGATATTGTGGATCATATTCAGCCGATTACTGAACACGACGGGTATATTTCAAATTTCGTTGCACTATCCCTTCAAAGGCCGACGTGTACAACCTCGGTTTTCTGCAGGGAAGAAAATCCTCCTAGCGGTCCCATCTCCTAAACTGGGAGGAAAGCCGAGCTGGGGCAAGAGAAAAAATGGAGAGGATATAGAAAAGGAGGAGGCGAGCAAAAGTGGGCATCCGTGAAGGGGCGGCCCATTAGGGTATTCAGGCCCGTTGTCCATGCACGATCGCTGGACACATCGCGGTCGCTCGGCAGATGCCCCTGGCCGTCGTTATGGGTGCACGAGGAGCTCGCGGGCGGCCCACAGCGTAGCAGCGGCGGTGCCGCAGACGGAGAAGTGACTGCTCGTTTGTTCCGAGGCTCCGCTGGGCCGATGCTGGTAGATTAGCGCGCCGAGGCGTCCGTCGCGTCTGTCCCGAGGGAGCCGGAGCCCGGTCTCGTTAGCGGCTTAATTTGATCGCCGACGAGTCGGAACAGCGAACCGCCGCTCCTGCTCAACTCCGACTGCACGCGACGCCTCCAGACCGCAACGGATATGCGTCGTTCCATCCCCCGTGGGGAAAACGCAACTCGGAAACCACATTATCCCGCTTCACCGAAGTCTACGCAATCCGGGCAGGCTGCGATGCCTTAAACGACGAGCATGTAGGCCTGTTTCTCCCAGCCAGGGGGCGCGAGAGAGGACGCGACCATGCGATGCTTGCATGGATCGCAAGTCACTGGACGCCTAATTTGAGGGCGACGTTTAGAGCGCATGCCCGGAACGAGCTTAGATTAATAGGCTGCTAAGACCGGCACTCTTGATGGTGTGGAATGGACGTCGAGGAAGAACTGTGGAAGCTCGCCGTGAGCACGCGCTTAGCAGTCGCGCACACAGCTATGGCCATCAGTGACTACTCCCTATAATAAAGCCGCACTACAGTGTTCGATCATACACAAGCCACGGTCGTTTACACGCGCAAGTCTGTAAAGCCTGATTCGCATGGTGCGATTTTTACTTGCGATTTCGCAGTTTCAACGTCGCTCGTGCGGCAAAAAAGGCCTCGAGAGGCTGCGGTGCCCGACTGCGAGAAGCTGAGAATTCGCGAGCAAAATCGCACAACCTAAATGCGAAACAGAGCGTCTGAAAGAAACAACCAAAAAAGTTTAAATAAACAAAAGAAAAAAATGCAGCTCGCGCTTTCAGTGTCTTATCGAAACACCAAGAATGCTTCTCTCGTGGCTACTTTGCTCTCGCTGTTTTCTTTCCCAAGTTTATATCAACCAATGAAATTCTGCCAGCTTAACGTCAGCGAGCAACGCGGAAAAGCGCAATGACGAAGAATCAAAACGCGACAGAGAAATAGTAGATTTTGGTCGCCAGAGGCGCTGTCCTAACTTGAGAGCAAAAGGATAATAGCCCCAGGGCAGTAAAGAGGAGTCGGCTGCTAATCGGCGCGACTGGTGGCCAACATGGCAACTCTGGGAAGGCATGACCAGCGAACGATTTGGAGGCGAGCGCTGCGTCAAAGTTAAACAGGGCACTCGAAGATACGAGCTCGAGATCGGGCTCATGCAGTTGCGGGCCGCCTCAGAGTCGCGAAAATCCCGCATAAGATGGCGCCACCCGTCGAACCTTTCTGATGCCGAGCAACTGAATCGAGCGTTGACGAGCCTCGACAAAGGCCACTGCGGGGGAGAAGGCCACGATAGAATCTCAAATGGCAATAACTCGCCCTGCTGTAGTAGCGATGAAGTTAATGAAACGAAATAAGAGGAAACAAGAACTGAAGGTCGGTTATGACGGCGCCCATGCACAGCTGCCGCAAGGCGTTTTTAGTGGTCCGAATGAAATTGCAGTGCCATCCCTAGCTTCCACATTGTTAAGAAAATCCGTTGACGTGGCTTTCCCTCGCGCAGCGAAGGTCACGAATGACGCTGGGCTATTCGATTTCAACCACCGTTCGCACACACCTTATTAAATGAGATAAGATAACGGTTTCATAAGATAACTAACGGTTATCTTATTTAAAAACTACATACGATTTTCTGAAAATTTTCAAGGGAAACTGGGCCCGACTTCCACGTAGCTGACTCCATTCAGTGTTCAAGGGCTTCGTCGGCCGCCATTCTCTCATTGAAAATTTCCGAAAATCGTTAATAACTTTTGAACCAGATAACGGCACGCTCTGAAACTTCGCCATTTGATCCGGAACACCAGCGCTGCGCTTGGGCGGAGCTTGTGCGTCTGTGAATGGCCAGTTTATTTTTAGGGTAAAAAACAAAAATACATCGTAATTTTTTGTTGTTGTTGGGCTGTTGTGTTTTCAAAACGCTTGATATTTTTTCTGTAGACTATCAGCGTAGTAGCGGCTGACCTTTAGCGATGTACGTGTTGTTTACTGTAGTTATTCATCCCCTTCCCGCCAGGAGCAGTCAAGCGGAAACGCGGGAAAGCGCACTAGAGTCCGAACTGGTCAGCAAACTTCGGCAAAAAAATTACCCTTACGAGAATGAGGCAGAGAATACAAAACGTAATTATAAGAAACTATAATTTTTTTTTTAAGCAGACGAAGCATGTTTTACGTGGAGCTTGAGTTATATACGAAACAACATGACCCCTAGGTTTCAAAATGGTGTTTTCAATATCGTCTATTTTTTCGACGGGTCCGTGGGGTTTCACTAAAGAGTAGAGGCATTCAGCAACTTTCACCACGGTGTCTTCTCCGAATGCACGTAGTACATCCGTTAAGTTCTCCGGGCGATCCGATTGGATGACTGCTAACGTCGACAGCGCGCCTCCAGTCTAGTGCTTCCATTTGTACCTAGGGAGAACTTCTCCTTAGCGTGACGAAATCATTCCAGACCAGGGGTAATGCGAACGCGAAAGTCCGAGAAAAAACGAAAGCACATATGCTCTCTGTGATACGGCTCTACACACGTTTCGGGCTATTCGGCAGCGGCCTTGGGTCCGCCGATTGCTAGGCGTCGGTCGTACCGAGACATTCCAGCGCAGCGATCGAGCCGGCCGGGCTGGGCGCCAACAGCAGATGGACACGCACGGGCGGGCAGCCGGAATTAACGAGGCACCGGCGAACGAAAGGACGGACCAGCCCGCCGACGGGACTCGGGCCGCACAGCGAGGCCGTCGGTATTTCTATACGTCAATCACCGGAGGCCAGGGTCAAATCAAAGTCAAAATTGGGGGCGGCGAACCATCGTACGCTTGGAACGTGCCTGCAGGCAGTCTTTTGGACAACCAATGCGACAATACAAGGAGAAAAAAACTTTCAGCCTTTCCACTCGGGTGAAGAAGGAAGAGCAGCGGAGCTGTACTATGTGCTGGCGTCGCTCATAGATGGCGGTAGCTGTCCAGAGGGTTGTGTCGAGATTTATTTGTTCACGGACACGAAACTGGGGAAACTAGTGCTTAACAGATCCGCTGTAGAAACAGCCAGTGTCTGTACACTCTCTTTTGCATGATGCAGCGTGACTGCGGCTTTCGTTTCGTCAGCGCTGCCAGACTGAACAGTCTCGCAATGCTGTCCCGAAGCGAGCGATTTTCCCCCAATCTGGCAACAGGCAACACTGGTCGTGTCGTCTTATCCGGCGAGCCGCGAGCGTGTCTTCCGTCCTCGGTGACGTCAGAGGCATCTCGTCACTTTCGATAGTCTGCTAGGGCGTTGTTTTGGACTCAGGTATTAGCGCTAAAATGTTTCGGTGGCGCCCTCGTATGGTTACATTTTGTGACGTCATTACATTGCGAACAACAAGTTCGACGGTGTTTGTAATTAGCACGCCGGAAGCTTGAAATCATAACGTTCTTGAACACTGTCAACACCGTCAAAATTGAAGCCCACACGTTCCTCTTATGTCCGTACATGAGAACTCCTTTGCTGACGTCATAGTCAGCATGGGCCAATCATGGAAGGTCAACCGCTGCGACACTTTCGATCGCGCACGTCGCCAATAGAATGTGGGACGTCGTTTACCTCGAGCGGTGGAAGAAAATAAAATAGCAACGAAGAAGCGGAGCAGCATGGCTACCTCTTCCAATGCGGCGAGTAAGTTCGTCCGCTCCTTGTACCGCGGGAACAGCGACGTCACGGCGCCAAGCTCTGGTTACACAAACTTGGCGTCGTCTGCGCTGCCTCGCTCTTTCTGCGCACGGTCTCTCTACGAACGAGGACTCCGCCTTACGGAGCGGAACCAGCTCGAAGGCTTATGTTTTTGTCGACTTATACCAGGCGCGCCTCGACGACGAGCAAAGAACTCACGGCCAAGATGTTCGCTATCAACCCAAGTGCAATTCGATCGGTCATCTTGCCAGTGAGCTCTTTGTTGTTGTTTTTTAAATCCCAGGCAACAAACGTCATAGAGGTTCCCTAGTTGTGACGTCATTGTTGACAGGGCTTTTCTGCTCTGTTTCACATTACTACAGACGGCAGCGGGTGGATAGCATCGCTCCGGAGGGTCATCTGAAGGTCATACGGCATTGGATCGGCTCCAATGGTTCTTAGCGTCCTTCGTTTTCGGGGGAAACTTGACATCTTCCGATATTTACACCCCGAACATGTTTCTTGCAAATCAACGTTCAACCAAATTTTTCCTCGAATTCCGATACTGAATTCCACCATTTGCCAGACTAAACTACTCTGCTCCGGCAATATTTTCTGGGAAACAATTCATGCTGGTAGAAACATCCGCGCTAACTTCCAGACATTGGAAACTAACCTAGATTTTGCTGACTTCAGTGAGCTACAGTGACAAGATCGAACCCGAAAATGTAGCAAAATGTAGCTTTTGTGTATACTGTAAACTATATACCACTGTCTTCACGGCAATCAATGAAAAAAAAAAAAAAACTAAAAAGTCGAGAAACTATTTTTAAATTTTGTTTTGAGAGGAACAGGAGATGTTTTGTTTCCGTCAAACTGAAGTATACTGTAGCGCAGCACAATTAAAAAAAAAAAAAGGTAAAAAAAGAAAAAAAGTCATTTAGCAATCCCCAGTGTTGTGCCTCTCCGCAATAAGCCTCCGTCAGACTGGGGGCATCTCGACCGGGATTCGAACCCGCCACCTGGGGACCTATAAACCGGCGTTTTACATCGAAGCCACCGAGGTGGCTTGCTCTTTTTTCTTTTTCTTTCTTTTATTAGAGCCGCCCAGGCGGCGCATTGCAAATATAGACGTAAGCTCCTAATTCATATGTTCAAGCACCGGGCACTAGGGTGGAGATAGAGATACTGCGCATGCAGAAGATTCTATCAGCAACAGTAATTATATATATTATATATATATATATATATATATATATATATATAAAATTGGAAAGCCCAACTGAGCCCGTATACGATGTTTCAATGCTATCCCCTGTGCTTTAATAACTTGACTGTGAAAAAAGAAAAAGGAATGGCATAAAATAAAACTTCAAAATTGGGTTTTTCAAAAAAAACCAATTTCTCCCCGATTAGCAGCTTGGAACAAAGCGCCCGATTTTTACCTTCCGATTTAAAACAAATAAATAAAACTTGAAAGCGAAGAACCCTCAATGCACAAGGTTACTCACGACGTCCGAACCATAACGTAGCACAGCTCCCAGAGGTAAACATCTCAAAAAGAGTATAGAAAGAGGCGTTAACGTTGTCTATCGACTCTGCGCTGGTCTGACCAGTCCCGCGGTTCCCCTCTTCCCCGTGTACTCTGGACGAGGAACATGGGGCGGGCCGCCCTGTCCAGGCGCGAGAAAAGGGGCATTTCTGAATTAATGGTTTAATTAGGAAAAGGGATCCCCTTTTCCCAAGAGCCGAACCCCGTTCTTGGGCGTGAAAGTTACGCCCGCGCTTTTGGGGACGGCGTCGTCCAGCAATCCAAAAGGACGCTTCCGAAAAGTTATTTCACGCCCGGCTGAATGAAAAAAAAAAAAAAAAAAAGGAAAAGCAGAAAGAGAAGTGATATATAATGCGAGTAATTAAATACAGCGTAAAAAAAAAAAAAAGATGGGGGTGTCAATTAAAATATAGACGTAGTTGCTATTCGTCTCGCAGTGCGTAAACTACACAAGAAAGCAGCGTACTGATCGGAAAAATGCCGCACCTCGAGAAAAAAAAAAGAAGCCCCCAGGTTATGGACGCCACTTAGAAAGTACAGAGCTCGTGAGGGATAGCAGAAAAAGTAAAATACACCTTTTCTTCTGTTTTTTTTTACATATAAAATAATTGTTTTACTGCGCTTTGGTAAACTGAACATACCGTTATCCGGGACCCGCTCTACCATTATTGTTATAACATACCGTTATCCCCCCCCCAATCAGAGAGGGCGGGGTATCGCAGGTTGACATTCCACTGGCGCGCCATGCATTGCTGTGAAACGGCGCGTGTGGAAAGGTCCCGGATGTACGCGGTGGCGCTGCGGACGTAGTGGCTGTAGGATCCGACGTGGGGGACGTGGGCGACGTGGATCCGAGCGTTCCGAAGGCCCTGGGTGAGAAGAGTTGGCTTGTATTTTTGGCAGCTCGAAGTGACCCCCATTCTGAACCGCTCTTTATCCCGTGTTGCCCGTGTCTGCTGTCGTTTATGGTCATTGAAGTGCCATGCCGAATCGACGTCGACAACGGCACTGCTTCGCTTTGGGGTGCCGGAGGTGCTATCAGCTGGCGGAAAGGTGAGCAGCCGTAGCTGTTCTCAGTGCCTTAGGAGGAAGAGCAAGGAAAAGTTTGGGAACGGAACTTGCATCGCCAGGATAAGCTCCTGGACGAAACGTGTTCGGTGTGTGAGCTTCATTTCGACCGATCGTTTATTACGCTAGACTTCGTTCACATTATAAACGATGAAGAGGTGCGCATTCCGCGTGGAAAGCCGCAGCTCTTGCCGGGTGTTGTACCGACAATGCTTCCGAATGCTCCGAGCTACTGATCAAAGAAAGCGTCGCAGCCAAGGCCCACGAGAAAGCGAAAAAACGCCGATGCTTCCTCAGTTGACGGTAAAAAAAAAAAGGCCACACACTGCCTCTCCAACTGCCTGCAGCAGCACTGGCAGCACCACACCGGCTGCAGCCGATACCGGGGCGTTTGATGAATGAAGCCTGTATGCCCGAAGAATACTCCACGCTGCGTGTCCCCTCCGAGTACTGGAGCCGTCACCGAGTTCCGAGCCTCAGTGGTTTCGTGTAATGTAAACTTAAAATGTGTGACAATAAAGTTTTATCCGAGAGAGTAGTGATTTTTTTACGAGACAGCATGTCTGGTGTTGTATACACTGTTCATCTTTGTGGCCGCATGACCGAAGGGGGACGCGTCGTCAGCTGCGAGGAAGCGGAGGTTCTTTTCCGAAATGTTGACTCCTATCGTCTCTGTGGAGGTGCCGTGCCGACGAAAAATAGGTCCCGCGAACAATTCCGGTAAAATGTAAACACATCCCACCGCGTCGCGAAAATTAGAACCCGGGAATTATTTCGAAACTTCAGCTTTGACCTAAATCGCGAAATATTGAGCCCGCGAAAAATACGTCGTTTACAGTATTGTGTCTTTGCTGAGTTTAACCAATAAAAAGTGTCTACATGTATAAATAACAGGATTTGCTGTCACACGAGTTCCTCTTGTCCAGTAGTATTTACCCAACAGTAGAAGAGTAGTAAGTTGGGCGAGTTGGTAAACGTTGAACATGGTTAAAATCGCGCACGAAGAGACGAGGACAAACGAGGAAGGAACACAGAAAACAGACAGGCGCGCCTGTCTGTGTTCTGTGTTCCTTCCTCGTTTGTCCTCGTCTCTTTGTGCGCGATTTTAACCATGTTCAACGTTTACCCAACAGGTTTCTTTGAAATTGGCTTAGCGAGACACATGATGGTGAATCAATAAAGGAGATTAAACCTTGGGGCTAGCTATGCACGGTTTCATTAGTAGGTATAAAAGGAATGCCCTGTTAACAATTGCATGCCATTTTTGAGGCTTGAGCCGTGATTGTTTAAATGTCCAGGAAACGTCAATATGATCCTGTCTCAATATTACAACCAGCCACGTATGCGCGCGAGTGAAGGACTTCTTCACCATTAAATAGCTTCACCCTGTTTCTAATGAGAGACTCATAAAAACCCACCAGCCATAAAAAAAGAAAAAAAATTGCACGAACGTTTTGGTTTTGAAACACCGCCCGGGAAATTGAACTGGCGGTGTTCGCCTTCCACGTCGCGCATTCCTGCTTCGTACCCCGCGCATTAAAGCGAACACGTCCAGACGAATTGCGTCATTTTTGTGTCGCGTATTTCTTTTATAGGGTTCGGACCTAAAACGGAAAACATTTCGAGCCGAAACGCTCCAACAAAGAATGCTTAATCGCGCAGCAAATGCAATGCAAGCCGCCCTGGCCACCCGCTTCATCCAGCCCATGCATTCGCGACGCCCTCTCGTGCCGTCGACACCAAGTGCGGCCGCCGTCCGCGCGCTCTGACCTCACTACCCTCCTCTAGTTCACTTTAATTCCGCTTTACATTAAAGAGTTTAAGACCACATGAGGGATTAGGTGCAATCGATCGACGCGCGGATGGTCCTGTTAGAACGCTGGTCTGAACCTTAGCCGAGAAGACTGAGGAACTGCTTTTGAAACGGAAATCTCTTTACCTGCGGGGGGAAGCTGGCTTCGGAAATACACACAGTTCGCGGAAAGCTCGTATTACGCTTTTATTTTCTGCTCCCCTCGTCCCGTATACAAGAAACGTAGCGTCCTCGTTAAGCCTTATAGGGCTCGATTTGCTCGATTCGGGGCCGCCATAATGAGATGCAGGCGACGGAAGAACTTTTGCTCCTCTACTTCAGGGACGAAAGTTTCTCTCTTTATGTACGAACATAGGCTACACTACCGTTCCTCCCTTTAGGGAGGACTATAACTACCTTTTTTTTTCTAAAAGTATAGGTGTTTTTTTACACAACACAATGCCTCTGGTGGTTCGGAAATTAAAAACAGCGCGGAAAGACGAGGACCAGACAAAGAAGTGACACGGACGTAGCGCTGCGTCCGTGTCACTTCTTTGTCTGGTTCTCGTCTTTCCGCGCTGTTTTTAATTTCCGAAGTATGTACCAACTCGCCCAAGCCTCAACTTTAGCCTCTGGTGGACCAAATTATTTACGTCATCTTCCCATCGGGCGCGGGGCAGACTGAACACGAGCCCCAGCCAAAACGCTGACGCAGCGTTCGGCCACACAAGCCCAGCTCTGCGTCAGAAAACGCAAACAAATGCTTCATGCTGGTGTTGTCTTCATGGGCGCTTAGTTTATTTAATTTGGGGGACGCGACAGTTGGATCTACACTTACTCTCCAGAGTGCCTAGATTTTTTAGCGTTTCACATCGGTCGATCGCGGTCACGTGGTTTATGGGCAGCGTTTGCGATACAGGACGCAGAGAGGAGGCAAAACCGTCGATCGTCTGCACGCAGCTTTTGCTCAGCCTCTTCTTGACCCGTGTTCCTCCCTAGCCACGCGGCAACCGACGCATGCGCAATCCAGCTACGCAGGAGGTGTCCGCCATTAAAAGCTCTACAGGGCTAAAGTTCCTCCCTCTCTTAAATCTAGGCTCTTTACCCATCCCCAATAGTAGCACCACGCGCCGTGTTCTTGGAGTTTGAGCGATCTTCTGACTCCGAAGAAGCTAAAAAAAGGGGGTGTTGGGAGGCGAGGGCCACCCGAAACTCTCCCCATTATTTGCTTTGTTTTTCGCAAAAAAAAAAAAAAAAAAAAGAAAAAGAAAGAAAAGCTGTTAGTATGTCACGTCACATGTCCCCACCTACCACTCACCCTCCTTTCGCAGTGCTTTGGCACATCCTCCTGCTTCCTATGTTGTTCTCGCCACTACCAACACCTTCCCCTTGGAGAACACTAGGAGAGGAGGATAAGTCGTAGAGAGGAGGCATGGAGGAAGCCGGTCCATTTTTCTGAACAAAATGTAAGGGCGCAAACGAGCTAGTGTGCAATGCACATGCCTAAAAAAAATTAAAAAAAAACAACGAGATTGCGGGTAAACGACACAACACTAAAAAGTCTCTGTTAAGTAACGAAGGATTTTGTAGGAAATAAGTAAGATTTGTTTTAAAAAAGTCTATCTTTCTACAGTTGCGTCGGCATCGTTTTTTTTTATCTGCCAATGTTTGTGTCCGCATTTTTGGGCGTTTGCTCGCAGACCCGCGGCAGGTGGTGAGAGCGTGAACGGGGAGTCGTCTTGTTCTCTCAAGCGCGGGGGGCTTCGAGCAGCCGCGGGGCTCGGTAGAGAAGAGTCGGACCCCGGTCGTTAACAAACGGATTGGGCTTCAGTTGGGGCGCCGGAACACCCCTGTCTTGGACTTCTTTCCGCACTTGTGGCTTTTAAGCGGGTGTGCTTGTGTCCGGCGTATTTCGCCGCTTAGTGTAGAAAACTTCGCTTTTATTGGACGCAATAACTTAACTTGGTGGCGCCAGCCAGACGGCTGAGAAAGCATGTGGTTACTCTACAGAGCATTTAGGTTTGACCGTTGAAGTGTCGGAGAAGGGTCACGTTGACAGCTCGCTGGTCATTGGGTAAGAGTGTACCACGTGACAATGGGCAAATTTGAAGTGATTGGCCCGTCTCTGGAGGGAAAGGAGGCCCCTACGAGTCTAGAAAAGGGCTGCCGAGAGGATTCTCGGGGATTCGGCTTTTGAGATCAGGCAGATTCGGCTCTTGAGACTGGGGGACTAAAATATGGGTTTTAATTTTGGGAGTTCTGTAAATTACTGTTGACTTGTTGTCGTTTTGTTTTGAAATAAACGTGGCCACACTGGCCATTATAAACCTACCAACGTCGTAATGTGTCCAGCGGGATCGAACAACTTTTAGTATTTTTTTTTACTATCAACTTCCCGTGGGACTTGCATCGGGCGAACGTCACCATCGGTCGTCACCATCCTGACCGGCCCCCTCTCCCTTGGCAAGTTGACTGTCTCTCATTTTCTTTTTAGTGTTGTGTCGTTTACCCGCAGTCTCGGGGTTTTTCAACCATTTTTCTCGTGTCCGTTGGCAAAATACAGAATGAAAAAAGGGCTAGACTGCCTTCGACACCTGTGGGGCGCTGCAGACAAGGCGCCTCTCCTCGCCTACCCCTCCACTCCTCCTCCCTCTTTTACGGAGACTACCGCTACGTCATCAATTGCATTCACACTTCCGAACCGTTCCCATCACTGGAAACCCTGTCACGCGCCGCTCCCCGCGGATTGACGGGGGTTGGCGAGGGCCGAGGAGACGTCCGGAAGTGGAGGACGAAACTCCCCGCGGGGTCCTCCGAGGACGTCCGATCGTTCCGGCTGATGTCCTTGAAACAGAAGCTGCCCCTCCCGCCACCTGTACTCCGGAAATTGGTGCGGCCGGGCCCAAGTGGCGGTGGCACTCGAGTGTCCAATCGGGACAATGGCGACAGCCCGTGGAATGGATTACGGGTCAACGGGGGGAAAGGAAAACAAAACGCACAGACAGCACGGAGAACCGCCTGGGTCTCTCTGGCGATCGGGCGGCCGGTCTTCAACGGATTACTTCGCGACTCTTGCCTCGTTTATTCGTTCACGCTTCAAGCGACAGGATCGCTAACGCTGTTGCCTTCACGCAGGACTTGACACGCACGGAATTGGCCTGGAGCCCTGGACGTATAATGTGAGCGGTACAGTTGCACAGGCTCGCTTTCTGCCCAATGTCTCACGCATAAAAACGTCTTGAAAAAGGGGGAAAAAATGCTTCGACAGATCGGCTATCCATCTTGCCGAAGTAGAAAATCCCCGACGAGCCTAATAATTGCAAGCTCACCTAAAGGAAAAGAAAAAAAAAAAAAAAAGCTTGACGACTTGGAGTTACATAATGGTGATACATCTGTATTGTATTTCGCTTTTCTCCTTTGTTTTCTTTAATTATGGCAACCGCCGTGTGTGTACGTCTGTGCTTTTAATCACGTGACCATATTGTGCATGTTTGATTGTTCTAGAAAATCCCCTCCCCCGGGTCCCCCTTTTATGTAATGCCTCATGGGGCGTTTAGGGTAAATAAAACGAAGAAATAAAAAAAGAAAGGTGTTAAGTAATTACGTTGCACGTATCCTTAGAAAGCAGGGAATACAAACGCTGCGCCTCTATTTCGTTTACACGCCGCGTCTCTTCACCGCCGCGTCCATCGAAGAAAAAGGAATCGGGGAGACCGGAAATACGTGCCGCCAACACCACCGCCATGTTCACGGACCGGTTTCACTTTCTTCACGAGCCCGACTCGCTGTCGCGGAGGGGTGGGTGGCCCACAGGCACCGCCGCACCACCCCACGGCGTGAAAGAAACGCTCTGTTTGCCGAGAAGCTGCAATCCCCAGGGTCATGCCAAGCGCGTGACCCCCCCCCCCCCCCCCCCCCCCCCCCCTTTCTCCACTTTTTCCGTGTCCTCTTCTTACAAGTTATTAAACTGGCATATTAAAAGATAAATGAAAAAAAAAAAAAGGGAAAGAAGACGACATCAAACGAGCGAATAAAGGTCTTATCTCTTCTCCAAAGTCCGGCACTGAATGGGCATTATGCTCTCCACTGCCGGATCGGAGGTTTGACTCCTCTCTTTTTATTTCTCGATCCCCTCGACGTCGTGAAAGGGTTGCAAAGGGGGAGTGTCAACTGCTTATCAAAAGAGCAGCGGAGAAGCTGAGTGCTGCCAAAGCTCCCCGGGCGCGACAGAGCGAGTTATCTGCTTTTCTTTTTCAAGATCGTTCAACCTTTTTATTCTTCCTTTTCCGTGCTCCGCTGATGGGAGAAAGCGCATTAGGAGAGTAGATTTGCTCTCGGAGAGGGAGCATCGCTTTGGGGGCGGCGGCGAACTGAGCGGGGATGGTGGGAAATTTAGAGGGCGCCCTTCGCTTAGGGAGGGAGATGTCTGCGGGTCGTTTCCCTCAAAGATGAGACGAGTGCGGAAACAGAGAGAGCAACCGGTCTCGAAAGAATTTCGCAAGCTGCACAACGATTCATTCAATGTCGATACACGGTATACCGCTGACGCAGAGCGGTGTGTACGCAAGGGCTACAAACGCTACAGTCGGAAAGCTCCACCCACCCCACTCTAGTATAGAGCAAAAACGTCGGAGAGGAGGTCGGCTCCTCTGCAGCGCTCGCTCTGCTAAGCTGGAAAAAGGTGGGAGGAGCTTCCATTCGACTATTAATTGGTTCACCCTTAAGCTGACACTACAGGCAAAGCTACAAGCGAGAGCTAGCCCTCGCTCCTGGCTTTAAAAGGTGTATTTTGTGGTCGATGATTCGCTTCCAACCTAGCTCAACACACCTGTTAGGTTCAAAGACCTCTGGGTTGTTGTTTTAGTGGGAATTTGGTGGGGTTGGACCGGGCAAGGAATGTTTATGAGTCTCGGACGAGGCGGCAGTTCACGAATTCCGAGGTACCCGAATCTCAAGCACCGGGGTTTATTTATTTATTTATTCAATATACCCTTCAGCGCCCAGATGCATTACAGAAAGGGGGGGGGGGGGGGGGGGGGGGCATACAGCCAAAGGAAAACAATAAACGAACTCTAGGTTTTGTGACATATAGTTTGCTAGTGGAAAGAACAAGAAGAATAGTAAGCATTATACAATTATTAATACATTTGACATATCAGGAGATAAGGTACAGGCACTCTTCAATAAGTCTGGAAAAGAACATTGTTGGATGATACCATGACAAGCAACTCGGGTAGACAGTTCCATTGATGAGTGGTAAGAGGAAAAAAAGGGTTTAAAGATATTAGTGCGGCACGAATATTCGCGAAGCTTATTCTGATGATCTACCCTGCATGGTATGAAGTGAGGCAACTGAAGGAACGATCCCCTGTTTATGCCCGTTTTGTTATTATAAATGCTATGAAAGAGTTTTAAACGTAAAAAGGATCTTCGGCATTTTAGCGGCTGCCAACCAAGACAGTCTTTTAGGACACTCAACCTTACAGTATAATCATAATTTCCGGTCACGAATCTCGCTGCTCTGTTCTGAACTCTTTCAAGGTCGTCACACAGATACTGCATCAGCGGATCCCAGAGTACACAAGCATACTCAAGAATGGGCCTTATATTTGTCAAATACAATGTCTCCTTAACTTTGGGAGGGCAGTTTCTAAAATTGCTTCCAAAAAATTACAACATACCAGTCGCTTTAGCGGTTATTTTGTTAATATGGGACTGCCAAGATAACCGCTCTGTAAAGGTTATACCAAGACCTCTGGGGTAACCGTCAGTGTAGTGCCATTCAAGCTGTATCAGAAAAGCAGCGGTTTAGTTTTCTTTCTGAAGCACACATGATGACATTTATCAATGTTTAGATTCATATGCCAACTTTTACACCAGTCTGAAATGCGGTCTATATCCCGTTGCAAAGCAGTGCTATCATCAGAGCTCTGAACTGATCGATATATCACGCAGTCGTCGGCATAAAGACGAATACTTGACTCTATGCCCATGGTAATGTCATTAATGAAAATGAGAAATAAAAGGGGACCTAGAACGGATCCCTGCGGGACCCCCGAAGTGACGTACACATATGTAGATGTTTTACTGTTTACTACTACGCACTGCTTTCGGTCAGTAAAGTAATCTCTTAGCCACAGTAACACATTAAATGGAATATTTAATGAGGATAATTTAAGTAAGATTAATTCGTGTGAAACAGAGTCGAAAGCTTTTTTAAAATCAAGACAAACAAAATCCACTTGAGAACCTCTATCATACGAAGACGCCACATCATGAAAAAATTCAATTAACTGCGTTTCGCACGAGAAGCCGCTTCTAAACCCATGCTGAAAGGGGGAAACATAGTTGTTGGAGTTTAGATGATTGACTAAAGTGCTAAATATGATGTGCTCAAGCTGTTTCGAGCATGTGGGTAGAAGAGATATAGGCCGGTAGTTTTCTACTTTACTCTTAGATCCACCTTTATGCACACGCACAACTCTGGCTACCTTCCACTTTGCCGGCAGCTTTGAGGATGACAAGGATTTTGTGAAGAGAATAGAGAGATAACAGGAAATCACGTCAGCACATTCCTTCAAAACGCGATTTGGGATTTCGTCAGGGCCAGTGGCCTTAAAAATGTACGGTCGGCGAGAACTACCGCCGGGTCAGAACGACACGGCGGGGGGTGCGGAGCGACCCAGCGAGGTGACAAGTGATGCTGACCAGACACCCGGGAGGGAAAATGGGGCGATTCCTAGAATTTTGGGGACGCGCGGGAAAGAGAAAGGCAGTCTGCGCTGAGCATCGGAGGAGGCAAGACGCCACCAGGACTCCGAGAGGTCTCGCGTAGCTCATAAGATCTAAACCCAGACTGTGAATGGATGCAAATAAACCAGAGATACATATATATATTCGTTAACTTTCACTGGATGTGTCCCTGTGTGTCAACGTCTCCGTTGGCCAAGGCGCAATTCCGGGCGGTTGCCTGCATCACATCTCCGGCAACCCCCGAACGGAACATAACTACACCGGTCCCCCAAGTATTGTGTGGAAAACAATTAATAAATCGCGAAGTTACTGCATTTTTGCGAGAGCCCTATCGGCAACACTGAAGTGTGACGACAGAAATGGTCCAAAGTGGGCAGTAAACCACATTACCAACTGATAGTGGGAAAATAATACTTGGAAGCTCATTTCTGTGACAAAGGGAAGACTGAAGTAAGGGTACTCAAAAAATGCAATTCGGGTAGCTAAAAAAATGGCCGGGTACAAGCGGTCGTGCGGGAGTGTCCGGAAGCCGGAAGTGATGTCGCCTGTGACTTCAACGGTAACTTTCTCAGAGCCGGAAGAGGCTGGATTTTGCAGTAGCCAATCAGGGGAAGGCGGTCAACCTTCCTCGCCCCACAGGCAAACCTTGCGCGGGAGCGGGCTGCCTAAAGACCGACGTCCACTTCGCGCTTTTCAGTTTTGGCCATGGGCGCCGCAATAACCGAACTCCTGTTTTTGCTTCCCCTTATTCCGTTCGCTTCACTTCATCACTGCCACAGCAGGACAGCTTACTGTCACTTTAGGTGCTCCCGAGTTCTTCTCCCTAGCATAGGCCTTTGTGGAGGATCGTCAACGCCCGCTTCACTGGCTCGGCATAAGACAAGAGAAAGTCAGCAATGGCAGCTCAATCTGGGCGTGTTTAAAGCGTCGATATCCTCTCCACATTTTTACCTTGCCTAGAGTTGGCTCCTCTCGCGGCTTAGGAGAAGGGAGCGCTAAAAGGATTAACTTCCCTGCAGAAAACCGAAGTTGTACGCCGGCCTTTAACACTTCTCGGGATTAATTGTATTCTCCCCCTCGAAGTCAGTCAACAATCCCACAAAGAGGGCCCTTTTTCCCCTCCCGCCCGTGCAGACTAAGGCGCGTTTTTCGCCTTTCCCGCTCATCCTATCCTTCCCCCTCTCCGCTCGACGCCGGTGCGCTGCCTGTCTCGTCCGCACAGATCCGTACACTTTCCAGCCGTTTCTTTTTCTTTTTTTTTTTTTTTTTTTTTTTCGGGCTGGTTTGGATTTTATTAGGTGGGACGTTAGTCTACCTCGTGGGCGGTTTCATGTATGAAAAATTTAGCCAGCGCAGTACCACTGCATACCTCCTTGGATCTTTAACGTGCATCGCGCATTAGCGATTGCACGAGTTCTTACGGCGGTATACGGTGCTCATCCAGCTCGAAACGGGCAGGGGTGGTAATGAAACTCGGAAAAGCTGGCGGAAGAAAAATCGCTTCCGGGAAAGAAGAGTATGTGTTGGGCGAGCCAAGCGGGCACCGTAGACGTTTAGAAACAGGCCGCCGAGAGTCCTCTGGGCGTGGGCCGGGTGGGCGCGGAGGACCGCTGTCCGTCCCCCCCTTCCCAAACTTGTAGAAGGGGGTGAGAGAGCGCGTGGGCCAGGGCCGGCGGCGCAGCCCGGTGCCAACCGGCCTCGGGGCTCCCGCCGGGCGGAGGCCTTGGGACGGTCCTCTCGATCGATGGGGGCCTTCCTGCGGGACGCCCGCTGCCGTCTGTTTGCTTCTCAAGTTCCAAGAGGCGCCGCAAGTGGGGGCCGAGATGGAGCCCTCGCGGATGTCCGATCGTCCGAGTCGCCCCTGCTGGTGACGGGGCGCAACGGATAATCTGACTGTTTACCTGCTTGCGGAACGGAAACGCGGCCAAGTGGGATCGGCGACCGACCGCAACTCGCAGCACGAGGGGCGAAAGTTAGCGCGCTGCAGAAACGAGGGATCCTGGGTTCAAACAACCCCCTTCCATCACCACCTACATTCTAAGAAATAGAGAATGTATATGGGGTACATCCCTTGTCCCATATGTAACACCCCAAAACTACAATTGACAATATTGTAAATTTCTGCTTTTCTTGACAAAATATCGCCGTGCTCCCGACGACCGTAATTGCCTGGGTACCACAGAACGCAAATCAATCAAAATATTGATATTCCCACAAACAATTGTCCTAAACGAGCACCGAAAAAAGAAAAGAAAATACATGTCGACGAGAGCACAGTTCAATGATTTTGTTGAAAATGGAAACAAAAATTTCTCATTTCTTCGAGAAAAAAAAATCAAAAGCTTAAAAAGTAAAACAAAAAAAAAAAAATCATTACGAATGGAAATGTTTTACAAAGCGAGAGATATATGATTTAAATTTGCACAAACGGAAACGAAAAAAAAAAAGTTACTTCCAGGCACCTGAACAACGGAGGTTTCCAATGATTTGGCAGAGTATCTCCTCCTCAGACACTACTGAGAAAGAGAGAGAGCGGTAAGGGCGGTAATTGTGAGCGCAGCTGTTACGTGCAGAGAGCCAGTTTATCCCGTCCGGCGTGCCCGCCCGCGTGCCTGCAAGGTGGCGTCGTCGGCGACGATGGATTCGCCAATTACAGCCGCAGATACGGGAGTCCTCCCCGACACAGCAGTCCCTGCGAGTAGTCGAGAGTCCAGCCCGTGTTCGCCGCCATCAATTGGACGGCCTTAATTATGGCGGCCGCGTAATTAGGCTCCCAAGATAGCGGGCCCCGCTCTTCTCCACCGGATCTACTCGAGCGGCAGCGGGATGCTCGGGCGGCCCCCCGCCGCCCTTTTTGGGGGGCCTGGCGCTGACACCGAGATAAATGCGAGATCGGCGGCGTAAAGGGATTCTCCTGGAACGCGTGAAAGGGGTTTGCATCGTTTCGTCGACAGCCACTTCGTCGACGTACGTTTGTCGACGCATATTGTGCGTATGTTTTTAGTTTCGTCTGCGTTGTGATACGCCATTGGGAAGGCTATGTTGCTGGGCATCGATAAATTAACCTCAAATATATCTCGTCGGCACACGTTTCGTCGACGAACATTTCGTGGACATGGTTAAAAATCGCGCACAAAGAGACGAGGACAAACGAGGAAGGAACACAGAACGCAGACTGTGTTCTGGGCGTGATTTTTAACCATGTTTAACGTTTACCAACTCGCCCAGCTTACTACTCTTCTACAGTTTATTTCGTGAACACACGTTTCTGAAATGAGTGATAAGGTGCGCCCGAGCTGGCTTACGTTCATGATTTAAGACAGCCCTGAGACAGGGGAAACAAGGACAACCACAACGAAGTCTCTCGTCGTCACATATTTCACCGACGCACGTTTCGTCGGCATTGCGGCATTTCGAGAAAACAACTTTTGTCAACCGCACATTCTTCAAAGTTTTCGTAAACCATCTTTTTCTCTTTCTTTTTTCGGTATGTGTATTGGTGGCTTCAGTTCCCTCCCTAGGAGTATACTGAATTGCTGACACCGACGGCTCACGCTCGAGCAACGTGCTTGACCGGGTTAATTATGCTTTTCTAACCCTACCAAAGTAAACTAGGGATTTGCGAATACACGTAGTAGCTGGAATCGAACAGCACTGCGTCATTGATTGCCTTCACAGTGCGAGGAAAGGCCAACCGGTTCTTTTGATAGTGCAGAAGCTAAGAATGACACAGCCCTATTCGATGCCAACCACTATTCGCGCACCGCTTTGCCTAACCTAGCCTCAACTAAAAAACACACACACAAAAACGCGTACCGCTTATTAATTTTTTTTAACGAACTGGGGTTCGATGAAACAAACTCGGGTTCGTTTTGATTAGACGATTAGTCGGTGAATTACATGAGATTGTCGATGAAATGAATGACGCAGTCTATTAGCGCCTTGACGTTTCGGTGGCGCCCTCTTATGGCTCCCATTCGTGACGTCACGACCGAAATTACCCTAGTCGTGACGTCACTAGTTGTACAATCTCGACGGCTAAGTATCAGTTGCGAACTACAAGTTCGATAGTATATGTAAAAAAATAAAACGATGTAAACTCGAAGCCATCGCCTTCATAAACGAACATCGTTACCGTCGACACTCTGACACTGCGGCAATTTTCACGAACGAAACAAAAATGAACACAAATAAAGACGTTCCAGTGAGCATTTGGCCAATCGCGAATTGCGACAGCAGCGACGCTTTTCGGTCGCACACGCACATCTTTTCATCGCTTACACTACCCGGGCGAAAAATGACGAGTTATAATACTAATAAATCCTTTTTATTTCCATTCACTGATGGCGGAGACCGATGGAAAAAGCTACCCACAGGCAGCATGACTAGCCCTCGGCCCCCTTAAAGCATTGAAAAGGATACAAACATCTCGGAGGAAAAAGGTTACAAAATTACGAAGATTCAGAGATTTCTCTTACCGCGCGTGCTCAGAATAAATCACCAGAAGGTGGTTTATTCGGATAGTCCCAAGTTGGGCTTCCTAGCCGGTGCCATTTTAACGAGTGTAGCGCCGCCTACCCTCACCCGGACATTTGGGAGAATCTCAACCCGCCCGAATGACCGACCGCCATTACTGGACTGTTATCCTGCTCACCGAGTCACACCGATCGCAGCTGCTTCTGCCGGCACGGTTGCCGTATTCGGCGTCCTCGGCTCATCGTCTTCGTCCACGGAAGAAAGCACTATCCTAATTTGTATGTCAAGCATGGCGAAAAGTGCATCCTGCTTTCCTGGCATCTTTTTGTGGGTAATTTTTAGCGCGGTTCTGGGGCAGTCGTCGCTCCCAAACCAAACTCGGCGTTTCGATCGCTAGCGAAATTGGGGATCGCTAGTGAAATTGAGGATTGAACGAAGCCAGGATGGCACGAATTACGACATGTGAACTTGCGCTAAACTCCAATCGTCGCAGCTTGGGGGCGCCGGGAACATTTGAACTAACTGCGCGCTTAGCGGCTCGGACCTGCGCTGCCACGTCTGCTTTAATTGAAATAGTAGAAACCTCAAATTTAAATATGAATCGATATATAAATACTGAAGTGAAGAAGAATAGCGAGACAAGAAAAGTGGTGTAACTGAAGGCACTGATACGAGTCAGATTTTATAAAAGACACGCGCGATCGTCGTTCTTTCTGGTCTCCAGGCTTGTCGTCTTCTTCGCTACATTTGCCCCACGCTTAGGGGGCTGCCATCCTGGCAGCAGTAGTTGTAGAGGGGGCGGTCGGGTCGGGCGGTACATACGGTTTCATTCGTGACACGTGAACGGTCTCTTGATGGTGACGGCGGCGATCGGTGGGGAGGGGAACGGGTTCGACGCGGTAGTTGACCGGCGAGGTAGCTGTCAGCACTTTGTATGGGCCATGATATCTTCGAAGAAGCTTTGATGGGCATCCAGATCCACACTAAATCCCCATCGTTGTAGGTGACAGAGCGGTGACGGGCGTCGTAACGACTCTTTTCGACGTTCTGGTGCTCAGATGTGCGACAACGGGCTAGCTGACGACATTCTTCAGCTCGGCTGATTGCTTCATCAAAGGTTATGTGCTCCGTGATATCTGGCCGATAAGGTAAGATAGTATCGAGCGTACATGATACTTCGCGGTTATACGTGAGCATGAAAGGTGAGAAGCCTGTCGTACCTTGAGTAGCGGTGTTATAAGCGAAAGTAATGTATGGGAGAATTCGATCCCAGTCATCTTGATCCTGAGAGACATACATCGAAAGCATGTCAGAAAGGGTACGATTAAGACGCTCCGTAAGTCCATTTGTTTGGGGATGATAGGAAGACGTGCAAAAACGAATAACATTGCATTCTCTCAAGATGTCTTCGATGATTTGTGATAAAAAAACTGTTCCTCGATCACTCAGTAGTTCTTGAGGCGAGCCGTGACGCAGTATAATATTGTTAAAGAGAAAGCTTGCAACTTCATGAGAACCTGCGGTGGGCAGGGCGGCAGTCTCGGCGTATCGCGTCAGATGGTCAATTGCGACGAGCACCCAACGGTGTTCCTCAGATGATTTTGGTAGAGGGCCATACAGATCGATTCCGACTCGTCCGAATGGCTTGTCGGGACAAGGTATGGGTTGGAGCAAACCCGGCGGACTCTGAGGTGGCTTTTTTCGTTGTTGGCCCAATAAGCAGGAGCTGACATATTTTTGCACAAAGCGACACATGCCGGGCCAGTAATATCGGCCACGTAAACGATTATAAGTCTTCAAGACCCCGAGATGTCCCGACGTTGGGTCGTTATGGAGGCACTGTAGCAGCTCGGAGCGAAGCTGTCGTGGCACTACTAACAATCATCGCTGACCGTCTGCTGAATAGTTACGATGAAACAAGAGGCCATCTCGGACAGAAAAATGCCGTGCTCGTTTGCAGAACTTGCGGTTGTTGGAGATAGCAAGGCCTGTAATATGTTGCACCAGGGTCTGGGTGTAGGGGTCTTGGAGCTGGTTTTGTGCCACAGCATCCAGAGAGAGAGAGCAGCGAGTGTAATCGGATCTTCGTCCCCGTCAGGAGCAATCGTTGGCAAAGGGCAACGTGAGAGGCCGTCAGCATCTTGATGCTTGCGTCCGGACCTATAAGTGACGGAGAAGTTGTACTTCTGGAGGCGAAGACCCCAACGTCCCAAACGCCGCGAGACGTCTTTCAACGACGTTAACCAACAGAGAGCGTGGTGATCTGTGATGACACTAAAATGGCGTCCGTACATTCACACTTTGACAGGGTGCGACTGGCGTATGCCACAACTCTCTCGGGTAGGGGTGGTTCGCGTTGTATTAGGACTGCGCCGAGTCCATACCCGCTGGCGCCTGTATGGATCTCTGTAGGAAGTGAGGGGTCAAAGTGGCATAAAATCGGATCGCCCGTCAGGAGAGCAGTTAGCTGATTGAAGGCAGACTGGCATTCTGGAGACCAATGAAAAGGCTTGGTTGTATCATGTAAGGCGTGTAAGGGGGCGGCGATCGTTGCGCATCCTTGGACAAATCGGCGAAAATAGGAGCAAAGACCCAAAAAGCTGCGAAGTTGTTTAGCTGTAGTTGGGATGGGAAATTCTGCGACTGCTCTAATTTTGTCAGGATCGGGTCGGACACCTTCCTTCGATACTAGATGTCCGAGAACTCGGATTTCTTTTGTCGCAAAATGGCACTTCTTGGTGTTCAGTTTCAAATTTGCGTTTGCAATACACGATAGAACAGTGGCCACACGTTCGAGATGTTTTTCAAACGTCGGTGCAAAAATGACAATGCCGTCTAGATAGCAAAGGCAGATTTGCCACTTCAGACCTCTGAGAACAGTATCCATCAGCCTTTTAAACGTGGCCGGAGCATTACAAAGTCCAAATGGCATCACGTTAAATTCATAGAGACCGTCTGGTGTGATAAAGGTCGTTTTAGCTTTATCGGTTTCTTTCATTGGGACTTGCCAATATACGGATTGTAAACCCAGGAAGGTAAAAAATTCAGCGCCCTGAAGGCAGTCGAGGGCATCGTCAATGCGTGGCAATGGATATACATCTTTGGTGGTTATCTTGTTGAGTCGTCGGTAATCTACACAAAAGCGAATGCCGCCTTCTTTTTTCTTTACTAGGACAACAGGATAGGACCAAGGACTTGAAGACTCTCTGATTACTCCTCGTTGTAGCATCTCTGCGACTTGTTGTTCTATGAGTTGCCTTTCTTTCATTGAAACAGGGTCGTTCACGAATAGGAGCTTGGCCTTGCGTGTCGATGGAATGTTGACCAGTTGAAGAGGCGCCCAAAGGTGTTTCACGTAAGTAAAAAACGTCCTTGTACAAGTCTAGGAGAGATCATTTTTTGCCTTTGAAAATCTCTCTCTCCCCCTCCCCTCCCCTCCCCTCCCCTCCCCCTCCCCCCCCCTCCCCCCTCCCCCCTCCCGAAACAAAATCCTGGCTACGTGCCTGACGCTAGCCCTTCTATTGTGTCCTGCGCATACGCACTAACGACCCGCAATTTCCTCGCGTACGCAAAGCTCTAGCGTACGGTCCACTACTGATTCTAGGCTTCCAAACCGCCCCTTGTACCCCTCTCGCTCCGCTTCTCTCAGGGATAAATAAAATATAATCTGAGGCCAATCTTGCACAAAGCCTCATCGGGATGCAGGCGTCAGAAGCGACGTGCACGGAGACGCTTTCGACGAAACGAAGTGTGCCGATGAAACGAACTGCCGATGAAACGGCGTTGGACACACTGATTGCCACCGAGTACAGAATGCGCCCAAATAACATAAGGGCAGTTCACCAGGCCGACCGCGACGAGTGCACGCCGATCGTGCTCGGTCGTGGCCGCATCCAAGACCGGAAGCTCGACGAGCCGTGCACCGTAATAAGACGGAGCGAAGCCCACACCGACCACAACGGGCTGGCACAAAGGGAAGGAGCCGTCGCCTGATGAGCGGCGCCCGATGAGCACAGCGGGCATCCATAATGCAGGAGCGAGTCCCCCTTTCCGCCCCTCCGATCGCCTCCCTGGAAATGTTTCGCTTCCGGGAGCAGTGCGTCCGCTCCCGAACGAAACGGCCGCTTCATCAATGGTGGGCCGACGGAGGAGCGCCCGCCGGCGTTCACCCGACAAGGCCGCACTGCTGGATTGTATACGTCATCCAACGAAGGCCAGCGCAGGGTACACACTGGACAAAATTGATGTCGCACATTTTTGTCGGATCTGAGGTTGGTCTGGAAAGGGCCACTAGGCGAACCTTCGAACTTTCGGCGAAATCCGACAACGCTCGACTCTTCAGTCGAACTTGTCTGACTTTGACACAAGCTTGTCTGACTGACACAGAACACTTGTCTGACTTCGACACAAAAGATTAAAATATTTCGGGGAAAAAAAAATAGGCGGGAATTAGTTTTTCTTTGTTTTATTTAAAACAATATAAAAGCAAACTCTAAAGCTTTCAAATCTTTAGTTTGTTTGCTTACAAAGTATTACTTACAAAGTAACATTACAACCTATACAACAAGTCATAGCGAACCTGGGAAAGTGAAGTCTCGTAAAACAATGTACCAGCGAGAAATGCTCAAAATTAAACTGCCCAGATTACAAAACAGATTAAATACACAAAATATCGAAGTGCAAGATAGGACATTTAAAGATCCGAGGAAGTTATTTCAACCTCAAACGACTTTTGCTGAATTAAGAAGAAAAAAAAAGTATGAGTTTGAGGAAAATAGTAACCCGTGAGCGTCGCTATGTTTATTTTTAATATATTTCTAGCGTTCTTACGGCTTCTTCGATTCGGGCGATGGGGATGACAACTTGCCTGTGTCTATTTCATTTGCCTATGCTGGAAATGAAGCTGCATGTCGATGTTTTCGCTATATTATAGCTGATGTAATTTCTAAGTTTTGTGTTTAACGCTGGGAATTAAACTGCGCGTACATTTGGTTATTTTACTTCTGCCGAGACGTGTATGTAACTAGTTATTAGTAACTCCTCGATTGTAATTAATTACATTTTATTGTAAGTTTTTAACGCTTCAATCACTTCTGCGGTAACGTTCGGTGTAATTCAATTACTATTTTTCTTTAATCAATTGTATGTTTCCGAAAGTGCTAGAACTATTGAGTTTAGTTTTTTTCACGTAAAAAAATCGCCCTGTTTGCCCGTGCGTCACTCGTCTATGTTGTACCAACGTTGGCCGTTTTTCTTTTTTACCTCTAAACAACTAAAAATGATACCAAGGTACCCGAAGGATCAGAATGTCATCGCGCTCAAAGACGTTTTGACTGGATCGAGCTGTCGAGAGTGCCTCGTTTCCTGTGTACGGGTTGTTAAAATGCGGGCTGGCCGCGGCATAAACGAGTGTGTTCTGCACCGACCACTGCCCCATCTAGCCACGACAAAGAACCCCCCCTCAATTCCATCTCGAAAGAGTTCACAAGCGCGTGCTCGTATAAAACGTACTAAGAACACAAGGTAATCTTATGTAAGATTGTCTTCCTGTCACTAGGCCGAGGTTTCTACTAGTCGTGGTGTGTTTGGAGATATGTGTTTGTCCTTTGTCCCTCTTGTCCCCCTTCTCCAGGGATTATTTTCGTCATATTTAACTACAGTTTGTGCGTGATTGAGGAATATGCCGCAGATGTGCTGACGAGTTTTATGGGCTGAATTGCGCAAAACCAAGTCAGCGAGGATTAAAAGGAAATCGTATTTACTTTTTCTGACAGACTGATATACGTTAATACTAATCGCCCGAAATATATTTTGGATACATCGGTACGAAAGAGAGGTAATGATGGGGAAATCGAAGGTACATGAGCTCTAATCAGAGAGCATTTCGCGTCTGTTTAGCTCAGGCAGTCGATCACCGTTGCTTCCTACGTCTGTACGAAGAGTTTCGGGACATAGTTCGGGGAGGCGTGTGCGCGGATAGTTCTGTCCTCGTGTCCGCGGTGTCTTTTGTGTGATGTCCTACGAGCAACGTGAGCGTGGCTCCCAACGACGCGGGGGCGTTGGACGCCATTGCCGCGAGGCTCGCGTTGAGTCGCTCCAGGCGGATGGTGACGAAGCGAGCGCGTCTCCCGCGCCTCGCGTTGCTTACATATCCTAGGCCTTTTCCTGGAAACGGCTCCTGGACGGTGCTAATTCGAGGAGAGTTCGGGCGCGGGCTCTGGATTTCTACACATACGAGCAGACTTAATGCCGACACGAGATGGTCCGGTTTCTTCACTTTTCGAGCTATTCCTGAACCTAGCGGTCGAACTAGTTGCTGAAGAATTGCGTCCCCGATGAAAACCCAACCAGGGGAAGGTATTCCAGCAGCTGCAGCGATCAATTTACCTTTGGGTAGCATGCAATAAATCAACATTTGCGAAACCGAGCGGCGACGTTAAGTTTGAGGGGCACTGTCCACCATCTCTCTCTCTCTCTCTCTCTCTCTCTCTCTCTCTCTCTATATATATATATATATATATATATATATATATATATATATATATATATATATATATATATATATATATATATATACTGTTTTCGTGTGACGGGTGCCACGTTGAAATATCAGTTGAATCAATTGGGTGACAAAAAAGAAAAAAAAAAAACCTATTGTGGCACGAACTCCTCGAATTATAGCGCCTTACAATGGGCAAATAAAGTGATTCGCTCGTTTGTCCCGATCCAACTATACGTCAAAATTGAACGTGGCAGCCGTCACGAATATAATTGCGCGATGATTATACGAGGTGATGCGTTCAGACAGGACACAGCGTTCCTTATTCGAAAACATGACGATTGACCAAAGCATTTCCCAGAAATTGAAATTAGGGGGGTGTCTAAATTTTTAAGGGGAGGGGGGTTACCAGGGGGGGGGGGGGGGGCGGCGGCGGAATTGAGAATAGAGAATAGAGGAGTCGTTGTGAACTAAAGGGGCCCTGCAACAACTTTTTGACTGGTTTTTAATTTGCACCGAACCTGATGCGCACTGAACGTAGTAACTTATAGCGAGTTCGTTTCACACGCACTGGCACCGTTCGAGTTCTCCCCAAAATCCATCGCACTCGCAGAGTGTTGCACGGAAAACTGGAATCAAACGAACTCGCCAAATGCACCGAGTGCAGAAGTCTCATGCTGCCGCCATCTATGTTGTCAAAAAGGTACCGACTTCAAACCGAAACTAGCGCCTCTCTGCTCAGAGTTATGGGTGTGAATGCGAGTGTGCAGTCGCTACCAACGTTTATCGTACAAACGTTGCTCGCTGCAACCTGTAGTTTATAGTTGCGATGACTTCAAGCAACTCGGCTGTCGTAGAGATAGTTATACAGACGGCGTAAATTTCCGCAACCAGCTGTCTACAAAGCAGCTGGTTGCAATCTTTCAATTCTTATAACCGTTTACACTGAAGAAAACTGATGATGCTGTCCGAGCAGAAGCTTGATACGTTTGAGCATGGTATCATGCGTGAACCTCTGAAAGGGTACGGCTTAAAACAACTCTGTTGGAACATCCAGCAAAACCTTTCGTGGGACTTTCGATTTCGATCGTCATTACAGGTGGATCAAATATTAGCCTTACTGAGGGCGTCGAGATTGAGAGCTCTCTCGAACAAAATACGACGGGGCAAGTTAGCTGACGTAGGTAAATGTTAAACATAATGATGTTGCCCAAGCCTCGGGTAAAGTCACTATGTTTAGCTCTCTCTGACGCTTATTGGGCAGTCAGAGGTTTCTGGTGGGGGAGTTTTGTCGACAAATGTTCAATTTTTCACCCGCACACGGATGATGATAAATATCTCGCGGGCCGCTAATGCGTTTGTTCTGAACATTTCTTGACACACTGGTATATTTCAGCGGCTGTGCGGCAACAGAGCGACTTAAAACCTGCAAATAAAGCACGGGTTGCCAATTGCTTCCTTCATGAAATAGCAGACGCTCACAATTCAAGCTCGCGTTTGATTCCCTTGCCCGCGGGACGCGATTTCTCTGAGAAAATCTACTTTTTTCCCTTTCGGTTCCGCGACACATCGCAGCAGACGAACCCTCGTCGTCTGCTCCCGCTCCTCGCCGGCCTCGCCGGAGCGAGGCATGACGGGATTGCATTTCGGCGCACGCCCGATTTTCTCGGTGCAGCGAGTGCATGCACGCGTGGGGTGTCGGCGCTGAAACAAACTCGGAGAGTGCAACCACTCGTGGAGTTCCTGCCGAAACGAACCCGCTTTACGCCGCGAGTGGGCACGCGTGGACACGAGTGCCGTGAAACGAACTCGCTATTAAAGAAACTTTTCCTTTCTCAGATTTCGCTTTATTTTAAAAGTTACAGGCAAATTAGAATTACAAAAACAAGAAAAAAATAACCTCCTTCATGACGCCGTGGGTCCTGCCTTGAGTGGCCGTGAACTAGAGGAGGAGTAGTGAGTGTTAAAGAAAGGACTAGAACCGCTCCGTGCCGTTTGCGTCCATTTTGTCTACAAGAACAACTCGATCGCCGGTGCGCCGGCTCGCGAGCCCGCGCTGTAGCCGGGCTCTCCTCTTCTTCTAATATTCAACATCCTCCCCCCGGCGGCGCTGCGGATGGTGTTCCCGCCTCGAGGAGATAGAGGCGCTGAACAGGCCGGCGCAGTTGCGAGCCGTTAGAAAGGCGTAGCGCGCATGCTCGAGTTACGCCGTCCATGCCCGGGAACGTAGTCGTCACCCGACCAAGTTTCCATAGCAGAGGAGGTGTGTTGTCGTCCTCTACGATGACCACGTCGCCGATCTGTAGTCGAGGCGGTGATGTGGTGGTGCTAATGTGGGCGGAGCGTAACTGCAGCAGATATTCTTTTCTCCACCGCTTCCAAAGGTGTTCCAACGTCCGCTTCCACACTTGAGCACGGCGGCGAAGGTCCACAGGTGTCGAGCTCAGCGATGTAGGCTCTACTTCCAACGGTAGACTGATAGCGCGTTTTTCTAGGAGGAAGTGCGAAGGTGTCAATGCCTGAAGATCGTCGGGTTCGGAACTTAGATAAGTCAGTGGGCGGGAATTTAAAACGGCTTCAACTTCAAGGATCACGGTGGTCAGTTCCTCGTATGACAGACTGTTGCGACCCAGACATCGTTTCAAGCAGTCCTTTACAGAGCGGATGACGCGCTCCCACCATCCTCCCCACCAAGGGGCTCGCTCCACGTTGAAGCGCCATTGAATTCGGAGTCCGCTTGTGTAGTCTTGTACTTCAGGAGAGGAGGCGAGGTTGAGGAGTTTCGCGGATTGGTGGAATGTTCGAGCGTTGTCCGAGTAGACTATAGATGGCAGACCTCTGCGAGAGACAAAACGACGGAAGGCGAACAAAAAGGCTTGAGACGTCGTGCGCGAAGTAAGTTCGAGGTGTATGGCTCGGGTGACCGCGCAAGAAAAAACTGCGATGTAGGCCTTCATATCAACCGCGGTGTTACGAACATATAGGGGCCCACAGAAATCGATGCCGATGACATTAAACGGACCTGTTTCTGTGATTCGCTCACGCGGGAGAGGAGCCATGGGTGCAGTTTCTGGTTCGAGCCTCCGGCGCTTGCATGGTAAGCAGGTGTGCAAGACCCTTTTGACGGTCTGCCGTCCCCTCGGTACCCAAAATCTTTCCCGTACCTCAGTCAGGGTATCTTGTATTCCACCATGAAGCAGTCGGTTGTGTGCGTCCAACACTAATAGGTGTGTAAATCTGTGCTTGGGCGGTAACAAATAAAGGTGCTTCAAATCTTGTGATGCATTCAGCTCCTGTAGGCGGCCTCCAACACGCATTGTACCTTGTGGTCCGATGAACGGAAGTAGACGACGGATGCCTGAGCTGGAAGGCAGGGGTCGATTCTCTTGTAGCGCTGCGACTTCAAGTGGAAAGGCTTCGATTTGGACGACGCGAATCCAGTAAGTCTCAGCAGATATCAGTTCTGTCGAAGTTAAGGGTCCCGAGACAGAAATACGACTGGGACTTACTGGAGCGCTCACGGCTGCCGCACTCCGTGTCGACGGCTCGAGAGGGCGCCATTAAAGCACGTGTTGGATAGGCTGTATGAAGCGGGCGGTCAGGGCGGCTCGCATAGCATTTGCTGCCCGATTAAAGGCTAAATCGGCATAACACTTCATTGGCCACAAACGACAGCAATCACGGGGTAAATATCAGTTCAGAACGGGAGCCACTTCGCGCTGCCATACCGCCAAATGGCAAAATCGCCAGCCAAGCCTGCGCCGAAAGCCTTCGGAACACTCGGAACCGGTCGGATCCTCGAGCCGGTATACGACCGCAGCGCCGTCGCGTACATCCGGGACCTTTCTGCGCACGCCGTCCGTCGGCGCCTAATCCCACTAGCGCTTTCTAGTATGCGCCGTTTTTTCCGCCGCTTGGTGGCGAATTTGTCGACGGGTCTTTTCTTGTTTCCGTACTTTATGAACTGCATTTGTTTCTTTTCTTATCTAAAATACTGAACAAAAACTGCTTTCATACATAATTGAAACGATTCGCGACACATATTTTTTATCTCGACTAAAAAGAAAGAAGAAAAGCGTTTAGCGGCTCTGACCAGTAGTAAGCCCAGGACCAAATACGTGACATTTTTCGCGCTTTCGGTACCGCGGGTCGCCCTCGTCGGTGGAGGAGGTTTCCGCGTCGTCCGGTTAAAATATGACGCACTGATATTTAGTTACTCTCTCTGTCCCCGCTGGCTTGCCCGAACCCCAAGAGACGTGGAAGCCGCAAAAAAAGGTAGACGCTTAAATATGATTGCAGGGCCCCTTTGAGGGGGTGCCTTCGGAAAAACAAGAGGGGGGGGGGGGGGGGGGGAGGAATCACTGCGACAGACATTGCGCCGATCGTGTGTCGTACGGTGATCTGATATTGAAATGACGTCGCGTTGATTTAGCGTCAATACGTTGTTGATGAATCAATGATTTAATGGTCGAGACGCACGTCACCGCCGAGCAAGCAATGACGCACACCCTTCTGTTTCTTCAGATGCTCCTGGCGCTGGTTCTTCCACCGACGTTCGTAGCAGAAGGGTCCGATGGCAGCGACAACGAGTGGGGGATTTGTTTCCCGAAGCACGGACCGACACCAGCACCTGCACCGTGTACCTCGTCAAATCTGGACACATCACCGCACTTCACCTGGCAACCGGGGACAGCCCCGGCTGAACAGTGCCTACAAAAGGAGCTCTCGCTGACCGGCCAGTTGGGGCACGTCACCGCCGAGCAAGCAATGACGCACACCCTTCTGTTTCTTCAGGTTAGTTACCTCGACAATGCACGATGTTTTCGCTCTAGCGACCACTGTTTGATTATGGTGTCGTGCCCCAACGACGACGTTCGCCACTACTTAAGATTGCTTTCCCGCTTTTGTATCGAGTGCTGTTACATTGTTTCGCTCTCGCAAATGCTTTTGGTAATGTCGGGAGACGTTGAATCAAACCCAGGCCCCAATACCGAAGCTATTGCTAACATTCTATCTACTGTTCAGCGAATTGAGGCTACTCAGGGCGACATGCTGGCTAAGGTTATGGCTCTCCAAAATGAACACAAAAGTACAAGTGCTTGGTAGGTCAGCTGTCAGCGAGAGTAACCGCTATTGAGGCGGAACTGGCCGAGGCAAAAGCTGTGTCAGGCGCTGCACCAAAGGCCGGCATGTCGGCTGAGATAGCTAACATTCAGAAGTGGCCGAGGCAAAAGCTGTGTCAGGCGCTGCACCAAAGGCCGGCATGTCGGCTGAGATAGCTAACATTCAAAAACAATGTGATGACCACCAAAACCGACTTCGACGGTGTAATGTTATTTTTTGGCTGCCCTGACGCTCTGAACGAAACTTGGAGTCAATCGGAAAAAATTGTACTTGCTTTCTGCTCGGAAAAACTGGGCATCCAGCTGGACCCCTCCAACCTATAGAACGGTCGCACCGCTTAGGTAAATTTCATGATGGCAAGAACAGACCTATTATCGTCAAATTTTGCTCGTTTTAAGGACAAAGAGAGTAGATTGGCTTCCGGGTTTCAGCTGAAAGGAAGCGATTTTGCTGTCCACGACGATTTTTCCGCTTCAGTGCGACAATCTCGAGCCAAACTTTTTGAGTACGGAAAGAGCCTTAACGTATCTTTTAAGGTGCGCTTTGATAAATTACACATCGGTAACAAACGCTATTTCTTTGATCAAGATTCACAGACTGTTGTCGAGCTAAATGCATAGCAAACAAAGCAAAAAGCTAAGGGAAAGATAATCAGTTCCCGCCACATTGAACCGCGCGATAAAAACCAACTACATTCTGTTCTTTTTACCAATATTCGAAGTGTCATACCGAAGCGCGATGATCTTTGTGCCGTCATGGTGGACAGTGAATCCGATATCGTAGTCCTAACAGAAACATGGCTTCATCCTAGTATTGGTGACAAAGAAGTATTCCCCCATAACGATGACTGGAACATTTTTCGCCATGACAGAGCCGTTCGAAGAGGGGGTGGTGTACTTATAGCTATAAAAAAAAAAGTATTTCTTGTTTTGATGTTACGATTTCAAATAGAAGCATCGAATTTTCTGCGGTATGTGTTTGCACGCCATCCAATAAAATCGCTATGGCTGTATGTTACAGACCAATTGACTGTGATTCATCGTTCACCATCACTCTTTCCTTCATATTAGTTGATATTAAAAACCGTTTCCCAAAAGCTGACTTGTTGCTTTTTGGTGATTTTAATCTTCCACTAATCGATTGGCTCAATATATTATATGATGGGTCACGCACATTGACAGAATTTCTTGGCATGTGTCAAACCTTCAATCTGACGCAGGTGGTTAACCAACCGACACGCTCTGGTAACATTCTCGACCTCATTTTAACCACATCACCGGACATTGTAAGAACAGTAAGTCATTGTAACGGTTTGAGCGACCATAGTATCCTTCACGTTGACCTGTCGTTCCCGGTATTTCTCAAAAACCCAATCTGTAAAGTTATTCACGATTATAATAAAGCCGATTCCGTAGCAATGAACAATGATTTATCAAATTTGTATAGCTTGTACGTATCTGAATTCTCGATAAGATCTGTTGAGGAAAACTGGGTACTTTACAAGAATAAAATAAGTGATCTGGTCAGATTATACGTCACTACTTTACGTATTAGGACGGACTCTTCGAATCCATGGTATAATAAAGCGCTCCGGTTATTGTGCAATACGAAAAAACGACTGTTTGCAAGGGCAAAACGAACTAACTTATCTGTTGCCTGGGACGCTTATTACACTACGCTCAAAAACTATACCAATATCTAAAATTAAATTTTTTTCCCAGGACTTGCCCGCAATCTTGCAATATAATCCAAAAAAATTCTGGAAGCTTATGTCACCTAAAAGTGGCCACGTAAATATCAATCTGAAGGATACTGCTGGTGAGCCTGTACCGGAAAGGGAGTGCCCTGTAGTGCTTAACGATTACTTTTCTTCCGTCTTTACCACTGAATCCCCACAAAATGATCCAACTGTCCCTGAAGAGTGTTATGATCCCATGTCGTTGATTACTGTTAACTCATCCGATATTGTTAAGCAAATAGAAAAACTACCGCTGACTTCCTCAGCAGGCCCAGACAATATTAAGGCAAAGATCTTAAAAAATACAGCCAACGTTTCCGGTTAGATTCTCAGTCTTATCTTTAATCAATCTTTTTCCGAGAGTTGTCTGCCTTCCGACTGGAAGATTGGGAGGAGCGCCCCAGTCCACAAACAGGGAACTCGATCTTCCGCCTCGAGCTATCGTCCCATCTCTCTAACCTGCATTGCGTCAAAACCTGTTTGAGCACATCTTGTATTCTAACATCATGACTCACCTAACGTCAAATAATTTCTTCTTCAGCACGGTTTTCGTAGGGGGTTCTCCTGCGAGACCCAACTATGGGAATTTGTTCATGAACTGCAGACTAACCTAGCACGCCATACACAAACCGACGCCATATTTCTCGACTTTTCGAAGTCATTTGACCGTGTTCCCCATCAGCGTCTGCTTTCTAAACTATCATTCCTAAACTCAGATCCCCTTGCATATTCATAGATTAGCAGCTTTCTCGCGTCTCGTATGCAATGCACGGTTGTTAACGAGCATGAATCAAAGCTAACAAACGTCACTTCAGGTGTACCTCAGGCTTCCGTCCTTGGCCCACTGCTTTTTCTAATTTTTATTAACGACCTCCCACATGACATCTCCTGCAAAATATGACTTTTCGCCGACGATTGCGTCATCTATAACACCATCTCAACAGACACTGATAATCTTTTGCTTCAAAATGATCTCATAAAAATTAACGACTGGTGCGGAAAATGGCTCATGTCGCTTAACCAATCTAAGTGTAAGCTAATCCATTTTACCCGCAAGAAAACTCAATTACCCTTCCATTATACCCTAGACAAAGACGTGATCGAATCAGTTTCAATGTATAAATATCTTGGCCTTAGACTAACGCCTGACCTCCCATGGAAACCTCACATCGAAGCCGTTTCTGCAGAGGCTTCCCAGACCCTCGGATTCATCGGACGTAACCTGCGAGAGACGCCCCTCCCCAAGTCCGAAAGTTGGCATATGAAACTTATGTAAGGCCAAAATTAGAATATGCATCTGCAATCTGGAGTCCTCGTCAAGCCTATCTAATCAATCACCTGGAGTCAGTACAAAACAGAGCCGCCCGATTTATCTTATCATCGTATGACCACTTCACCAGTGTCTCTTCTCTAAAAAGTCAACTCGGGCTTATACCTTTACTCATTCGAAGGAAACTCTCCCGTTTATGCCTTCTTCATAAAATTTATTATCATTGCCCAGAACTAAGCAACACCCTGCTCTCACCCCCCGATAGAATATCCTACCGCCTAAACAACTCTTGTGCAATAAAACGTATTTCCGGTAAAACTAACTCATTCAACGAATCATTCCTCCCATATGCCATCACACAGTGGAATCAGTTGCCATCCTACATCGTCAGCACCTCTGATGGAACAGTGTTTTACGATAATCTACTAGCCCATTATGTGTAATTTCTCATGTTCTTGTTTATAGTTACTGTTATTATTCTACTACTGCGTCTGCTATTGCATTCTTCGTTCTACTGCCCTCCCCTTGAGCGGAGAAACCGAGTTGCTGCATAGGTAACGTGACGTAAATTTTTCCGCTAATTTTAGCGGGAAACCTCAATTTGTCTGTCCCTTGACGTCAGATCACGCACATTAATCTTCCCGCCCAATTTAGCGGGGAAACATTTCGTTTACGCTCAAGCCGTCGAAAAGCCGGAGAATGGGCAACTAACAGCTGTCGCTAAAAAAAAAAAAAAAAAAAAAAAAAAATTATAAATTTTATTTTTTTTTCTTTTCTTTTTTTATGGGCGCCGCTATATTGATATTTGCGTCTTTGACAACGCTATCTTGCGGCTTAAAACTTAAAATACCGGCTGGTTGTGGCAGCACAGCTATCTGGGTAGGCAACGCTGTGGGTATGGGGGGAACTTGGCTAGACTTGGCTATTGTAGGCTACATCAACTTAGCTGGAACTTGGCCGGTTGCTTCGAGCTGGCTAACGACAGGCCACCTTGCTTCCTCGAAACAGCAAAGGGGTGTTTGATTTTCCACAACAAGGAAGACATGAAAGGATTTTTCTAGTTTCGGCTAAATACTATACTTAGAAGCACTCCCTAACGTTAATAACCGAATAAACTTGCCTTAATGTTTCTTTCTAGGAAATGGCAGTAGGCGGAAAAAATCGAGAAATATGAGCACCGTACATTCCCTCAACTCGGAGCCAGAACAAGCGGACACGTGGCCTGGTGCCTATCCTATGCCGCCAACGTTCATCATAGCCACGCGCTGGGGGTTGGCTGGGGCCGGCAAAGTAGAAAACGCGTGCAGAGCTCCAGGCATTGTTAGAGTTCGGCTATTCTCATCGCCGCACTGGTTGGACACCATGGCCACTACCCGAGTGCCCGCCGAGGAATTCATTGTTACCGGCCGAAGTCGAGTGCTTACGCAGATCTTGTGTCCAATTCATGAGCCGCCCTCGACTGTAGTCAAGCGGGTGGTTTCGATCCCACAATTACACCATCGAGCTTTGCGAATGGCAAGACTGAAAGAAATAGTCCCCTTTTATCCTCGCAATTTCACCGCGACCAAGAAGCTTCCTGCGCGAGCATACCTGGGCCAGACTGACCAGTACGCCTCTGCAAAGTCATGAACATTCCAACCCGATATCGTTTCATGACCCCTTTAATGTAGGCAATGCAGGTAACACTCTCCGCATTTGGTGCACCTTGAGGGGTGGCACGTAGAAGCGTTCACACCCCTCACATGCATGCCAGGGAGCAGTATATAGCATGATTGGCAGTGATAACCTAATGGAGCACCGGGTTGGAATCAGTCCGCTTGCCTTAGACAAAGTAGTCGTGTGAAGAAACGTGACGATGAGTCTGATACAAAGCCCTCGCAATTCACGCACGCAATCGACTAACCCCGTAATCTTGGGGAACATGTGAGCTCAATCACAGTGGGGCCACAATAGCGCTGCAGCTTCTTGCGCTCATGGCACACTTTCCGCGATTGTTCGTACGCTTTGAAAATATTTTGTGCACCCGTTGACGACGATAGTCATGGACAATCGTATACGGGTTTCAGAAATCGTAACACGTTTAAAAAAGTACCACCCGGAACAAACTGACGTACGACGTCCCTTTCTAAACCTTTTCGACCATATCCTCGCCATGGGCGCATACCCTTCAGCGGGGAATCAAAAAATGCGCAGGATGGAGGGTGCGTCATTAGCGCGCTCGTATAAGATTACACGAAAAAAGACAACCATGGCTATGCAGCCAAAGCTACGGGCGCATATAGGTGCGCGCGCAGATCTTGAGCGCCCATCGAAGCTGCGCACGAGCAATCTTCGCTTCTCACTGAATGCATTGGCCTATGGTAGGTGATGCAGAAAAGAATGCGCTTCGGCCTCGTTGGCCCGCATCTGCATGGACATGCCGGCTGCAGACGCCATCACCGTGAGGGTCCGTCCTGTTCCCAGTCTTCTATTGTTTTCCGATGGGGCTAATCGATTCGTTATAAGGGGCGCGCTGCTTCGGCGCAATTAGGATCTCCACCACAGGCACCAAGCGGGCGACTTGGGTTCCCACTCGGCCAGACGTCCCAAATCTTCCCGTCCGCCGCTCATCATATATATACGCGGAGCAACGGTGGACCGGCAAAACGAATAAGAGACGAACGCGCGTGTTATGAACACAATGGGACGATTAGGCAGAAGACTGCTGCTGTTTGTCGATTGATTATCGAGGCTCCTTCGTGTTTACTTAACGTACCTCACCGCGAACGCTCGTGCGGAGAGAAGCTGGGGGAGAGGATGAGAGACGCCATGATTAGTGGGTGGACACAAAGGCTTTTGTCTCTGCTTCCTGTTCGAACGCGTTCGAATGCGAAACTCGCGCGCGAGGAGCACATTGCAGGGAGACCGCGGCTGCCATGGCCCTTGCGTCTATTCCTTCTTCCAATCAGAACTCGGCACCCTGACACCTCTTCTTCCTCAGTTTCCCACCGTATACATACCCTAGGGGTGTGCGAATACAGCTTCGAATGGAACAGTGGCCGCTTTACCACGGACGCGACAGAAAGTGCATAAGAACCAATTACACGCTCCCAGTCCCTCCGCTTCTTTTTCTTCTATTCAATCGCAAACGTCGTATATTTCGATTCGATATAAGTTAAATGGTCGCATCCATGTATCCGCGGCTGGTGTCATTTACATATATATCTTCAACGGGGAAAAGACGCGGCCTGTTGCACCGCGTAACCTACGAATAGCGCCGCGCGATTCGATTCGTATGCCCTCTTTCACGCCGAGTTCGAGCGCAGTCGACGCTGCATGACCTTGGAGCCAATCAATCAGCGGCAAAAATGCATCGTCACGGCGCTGCTCGACGTCTTCGTGCTATCTCTGGGGCTGAGGGGTATTCACTGAAACTGGGAACCGAAATTACGGGCAACCTCGTCAGAACGTCAAAACCGGGCGCAATCTTGCCACGCGAGCGGTCAATAAAATCTGATTAGCCGAGTAAGCTCTTACCGCTTAAATCGATCACGCGCAGAGAAAAGCGCGGAATGACGACGCGTTCGACGTCTGGTTTAGCCGCTGAGAAGCACAAAGACGACGAGGGCACGAGGGCCATGACAATACTCTTTTAAGGTTACTTGATCGGATGGTCCTCGGCATGCGGTAGGGCTCACGCCGTGTATTCGCATTGCGGTTAAGCCGCGTTAGCAAAGCGGTTGCAAACCTAGTTGCCTTGTCTGATGATGAAAAGGACTGGATCCGCTTTGCGGTTGCGATTCCAACGCCAGCGGGAATGCAGCATTAGAGATCATTCGCCTTTCAAACCAGGGTCAGCGACGCTCACGGCAGACATTGATGCAATGAGGAGAAAAAGTCGTCCGCTTCTTGGGCAGGAGCTGCGGTGACGTCAGAACGATGCCGACTTCCGATTGGCTTTGATTGGAAGGATAGTGGGTAGACCTCAAAGCTAGATGGCGAGGTCTACCCACTATTTTTTTCAGAAAAACCAATAAGAACGTGGCGTTCCGATCATCGGCACCCCTGAGCAAGAAGCAGACGAACTTGCACTCCGCATATTACACGAGCGGGATAGTACATGGGGCCACCAATCGAGGTAATTAGCTACATGAACGGTGAAGACGCTGCAGATTAGACACCCATGTTCTTCTCCCGTAAGACCTCAGGTTTTCTGCCAAAGCAAAGAAAACACCGACGACGACAAGAGTCAACTTTCAGACGCAGTAGATTGCTGAAGTTATAGGATGATATCATTAAGGCTGGTTTCCACACTTGCTCTTGGCGACGTCCGAGTGCCTAACAACCTATTGTGAGCTCTTGCGACGAGAGAACAGACTGGCGCCACCTATCGGGAAGCTATGGAACACTTGGGAGTTCCGCGTACTTCCTTTTTTTCTTTTTCGCGCATTATTCTTTTCTGTTGGATTGAAACTATTTTGACAATCTTATAACTTATAAGCGACGATTTCTCATCGATACTACGTACTTTGATCTCGCAAATACAGTAAAACCTTCGCTCTAGTGAAATGTAGTTTCAGGGTCACCTCATAGATGGCGCCAGCGTGCTAGTCTGTTCTCCCGTCGTAGGAGATCGCAAGAACTCGGCCGTAAGGAAAGGCAAGTGAGTGAACCAGCCTTTGGTCAAGGGGGGTGGGGCTCCTGTTTTGCGGAGTTCCGACTTCGACGTTTGGGAAAGAAGGTCTATGTGAAAAGCCTTATGATGTGTAACTCTCGCAACTAGGAGTGTTCCGCCGACGACCCACGTCGACGTGAAACGTTGGCTTCCAATTTTATTTGTTCCTGTCACAGCACACTTCTCCATCCTTCGTCCGCCACAAGCGCAAAAAAACAAAACAGAAAAAAAAGGTGAAGAATTATATAAATAAAAAGCCGGCGTACGCGGACCAGTATTTCCCGAGAGTACACAACACGGCGTGCGAAGCCTCATTTCGCCATGTCCAAGGAAAAGACAACACCCCGAGCGTGCGGCGGCCTCCAATTTCCTGATCTTCCCAAATGAAGAAGTCTGGAGAGTAAGCAGATTTTTACGCGTGTGCGTAAAGAAATTCCGTATACTTTCTTCTCGTTAATATTAATTACAGCTGAATGCAAGCTACGCACGCTATATCCATCAAATATGCAATCGTGATTCGAGCGAAGAAACAAAACAAAAAACGCAAGCGCAGCTCGTGTTTCTTTTTATCAATAAAAAATAAATAAAGAAATATAAATAAATAAGCAGAAAGCGATACTAGTTACACTTACCATAATAGTAAGATAGCACCGCAGCAACGAACTTCAGTTCTGATTAAAATTCCGCAAGTTTAGGATTTTTTTTTTTTTTTTTAAGATTACGATTTTTACAAAAAAAGGAGCTAATGACCGCGATAGGAAATACAACGTAACGTTACTGAAAAATCAGAGAGCTAGAGCGCAGAAAGGGTGGCGAGGCTGTTCCAAAACGCTACACAACTATTACAATGTGAACGCTCAAAATGGCAATGAGAGGAACAATTTCGATTGCGTGGGATATAACGGCGAACTCGAGTGAAATCACCGTTGGCTTATTCACGTTCGAGACGCCAAGCAGACTGCAGCCGGCAGCTAGACGACCTCTGTCGTGTCAACCTTTCAAACACGAAGCGACGCGGAACATAAACAAACAACAGGTGAAATGCTTTGAAATTCAAAGGGATGTATGCGACAAATATGTCTCCCATAATTCATCTTTAAAAGCTATTCGAAAACATATCACGCGTTATCATTGCTACGTAGTTGAAGTTGTGGCATTGCCTATTGACGAGGATATCGAACCATAAGGGGGGGAGGCGTCTGAGGCCACCCTTCAAAACCGGCGACTTGCGCCGTAAACATAGAAATAAAACAGCGCAAACAAACACAAGGACAAGTAGAAGGAGGGACACAGACACAGCGCTGGTTTGCGCCATCTTTGTGCCTAAAATCTTGTTGCCTGAAATGGCGCGAACCGCTCTTCCGTCCTCCAGAAATGCACAAACGGTCTGCGACCCAGCAAAACGATATCGCTCGAGCTCCCGTCGGCTTTGTGTCTCAAACTGAGTAGTGCCATTTGCGACCAAAACGATCCCATATCGCCCCCGCACTACAGAATAAGAAAGTGATAATAATTTACTTCTCTAGTCTTAATTCGTCTTAATCGGGCCTGGTGTTCGTTTCTTGCCTTTACTTCGCCGGCTGACCGTACACTTCGCCAAGTTTGGATCGAGTGCATCGATCTGGGGGCAACACGCACCGAGCACACAGGCGCCTCGCATACCGAATCCAGCGTTCCGACTTGGACGATGGATTAGGGTTAATCCGTCGTCGCGGTCGAAAGGCCGCACTCCATATCTGTCCGAGGCTCGTCGGGGGGTAGATATAAAATGATCTCGAAAAAGACCGGAAGTAAGCGAGGGTTACTTTGTGTCGAGGAGGTTTGCTTTCCGCAACCTTCCTGATTGCACTGTCAGTATACGGCGCCGGGTGCGGCAAAGAAATCGAGCGCTATTTCGTCAGTCAGATGCTCGGAGGGACTTGCACAATTGTGCTGGTTATAGATGCGATAACCGAGCCTGCAGCGTCCGTAGTCGCGATCCGAGATACTTCGCTGCACTCGAAATATCACTCTTACCTCGAGATGTACTTAAGCCTCCGCCTGTGCAGATACCCAGCTCACAACGTTGCAAGATGTGTCGGCTCTCAGCATAGCTCTGAGGAGTGAGCACTTCAACATTATCTGGCACGTATGGTCCGTGGCTCAGAGGGCCTCACACTCGCGGAGACAGACACTATTGGACCGATTAGAGTTCCGACCAATAAACCCTCGTCAGTTTTCCCCACACTGCGTAGCTCCGGCGAAATTTTTATGGTTGCGGATTTTCCTCAAACTTGTTTAAACACAGAAATAGACACATCTTTTTTTTTTCTTTTTTTTTTTTTTGCGAATTTAACGATTTTTTACATTTTGATTTTTATCTCTTTTCCAATTGAAATATCACTTATTGTGTTCTTTTAGATTGAGAAGTTTTATTGGCAACACTGAAAAAAGTGACATTTGTTTTAATTTGGGTAGCATAACTTAATTTCATTTCATTCAGTCGTGAATTCCCGACGGACTGGAAGACATTTGATGGTGTGAAGTGAAGGGGGAAGCTTACTCGAGTAGAACGATCAAATGCGCGACGAGCTCTGTGTCATATACTGCCTGCTCGAACCGCAAGTTTAGCAACATGTGACGTCACGAGACTGAAAAAAAGAAAAAAGAGAAATCATGGCCAACTTTTTGGGACATTCCAAGGATTAAAATGATTTCAAGGAAATATCAAACTTCTAATTGCTTTGCGTTCTATGATACCTAGGCAATTACACACATCGGGAATATTACGATCTTTGGTCAAGAAAAGCAGAAATGGACAATTTTGTGAATGTAACCCATAAAAGTAAATGAAAACAAAATTGTAGAGCAGCGAAATAAAAACTATACGCGTCAAAAAGTTTAATTACTGCTTATTTATGTTTTATGAATGTCATCTAAAATAGTCCCGGGGAACACTGCGATGTTGTTCTGTTGAAATCTCCATTTGAGTACATGCGTCGAGACGTTGATGTCCAAGTAAGTTGGGGATGCTGAACGTTGGTTTTGGGCTTCAGTTGCCGTTTTCTCAATAGCTATTCTGGACTGAAAGATAATAGGGAATTTTAGCGAATCGTTACCGTGTTCCGCGTACCGCGCTACCGGAGCCTTTGAAGCATGCTTTTAAGCGCGCGCCCGGGTAATGCCGAGACCACGGGGCGCGCGCTTAAAAGCATGCTTCAAAGGTTCCAGTAGTGCGGTACGCGGAACACGGTAGCGGTTTGCAAAAATTTCCCGGTAAATAGACTGCCGGGAAAAGTAAAACCCTGCTTTCCGAGAATGTACTTAGTTTGGGTAACAGTCGGTGTTACCTTTAAGGAAATAGAGTCCACGGACACTGAACGCCATCCCCTGCTGCACTCATTGTACTCCGAGAAAGGATAAATTAAGTTCCGGGCAAGTTATCCGCAATCTAGGGAAGGTCAAGAGCACACGTATATTTAATTGACGCCCCTGACTGGGTGAATCATTCTAGCGAAACGAATTTAAAGCGCGTAAAGGCCCGCTTACACACTTGTAACCAATGAACATATTGCACGCCCCTTCCGTCAGGTGGTATAAGCTGGTTTTCAATTTCCGCACACGCGTGTGAGGGTTGAACTCCAGTCGAACATTCGTCGATCTTCCCGCCAAAAGTAACTTAGTCGAACTCGAATTTTGGCTGGTTCGCTCCACCTCTAGTCACGTGATCAAAACATCAGAATTCCACCAGCTCACTCGCGTTTATTTATTTTTACATACCGCAGATGTGATAGAAACACAACCAAACTGCAAGAAGTTCCGAGTTGGACGATAGGTGACGCCACCGTTCAAACTCCAGAACGACAACGCTTTTTTGTCGAAAGCGAACAGGAGGCCAGCGGTCCACAATAAAGAACTCGCTAAAGATTCGCTAACGGACCGTCCCCACACCTGCTGCTCCTTAATGTCAGCTTTCCCTCCACGCTCGGCAACACGAATCGTTCTCTCCATTCCGTGTCGATCTCTTCTTTCTTATTTTTTTTTTTTTTTTTTAATTTGACGGAGTTATTGCAGTTTTCTATAGTCGGCGCCCTTGAAAGCGGTTCCCTTTTGTTTGTTTGTTTGTGCGTGTGTGCCTGTGAGTGTGTGTTTGTGAGCAACGTGTTTTCGATTTGCCCGAGTTTTTCGCCACTCTGCACGCAACGACTCGGTGTAATTTTGTTTCTCGGGTCGGCACGATGACACGGCGGGCAGGAAGGACGCCAGGTGACGGCTGGAGAGGTAAACCGGAAGGTCACTGAATTGCACCGTAGGCAAAAGGGAGTTGATGCAAAAAACAAAAATCGGTAAAAGCATTCTTTTTTCAGTGGTTGGTGGGGTTTCTGCTTATCGCAAAAGAAAGTACTTAGAAGGTACTTATCGCAAGAGAAAGTACTTTTCAGTTTTATTTCTTCTGGATAGTACACTAATTTCTCGGCTAGTTTAGTGCGGCACCGAGGAGAATAATAATAATAATAGTAATAATAATAACAATAATAATAATAAATAATAATATTACACTGCTTATTCGCAAAAAAAAAAGAGAAACGCAATCAACAAGTTTTCTAATAAGTGTTTCGCAATAAATTGATCTCCACAAGCGTTAGACGCATTTTTGAAGCTATAGCCACCATAGCCAAGATGGGTAATGACATTGGTCTATCGTTCCATCGAAACTCCATGCACGAGTGTAAAAAGAGAAACCGCTTAGCCTCTTACTAAACTGGACCGAACGGACAATTCGTCAAGACAAACAACATAGGCGACCGGGTGAAGTTACGGTGTCGCGTAACTCGACGACATCACATGATCTGGTCACGTGACACCGTGCTGTAACCCAGAGCCGTGTATAGAGAGAGTTTGGTCATTGGGAGGCGCGGGCAGAGCCAGGGCGTGCGTCAGACTCGGAAAGAGGGCTTGGCATGCTCTCTTGACCAACCAGAAGCCGAAAAGAATCCCCTAGCGGTGGTAGCGAGAAACAGGTCTGATCGAAGGTCTATGTTCGTATAGGGTTTTAATAAGTGCGTAAGAGTGAAGTGTAGTAACTCTTCGTGGTTGAAAAGAGGGTGCACGTGTTGTTTTGATCATCATCATGCAGAAAGATGTAAGAAACGAATGCGCCGCTCAACTCTGTTTCGCTCGGACAGTGTGTGACCGCTCGGACGGCAGATTCCCGGCCCTCGGCGCACGGATTATGTCGTACGTTCCGCTAGTCGCACTCTCCCACCATCATTTTGGATGAGCGTGATTGAAACATGACGTGTACCATATTTTCAGCCATCAAGAGTTACTCCAATGCAGTTATCAGGTTTGTTTCTCGCAACCACCACCAGGGTATTATTTCCGGCTTTTGCTTGGTCACATTCGAATTTCTGAAGAGGCCCTGGAACACGCCCCGCCCGCTTTCGGCCAATGGCGCCTCCTCATTTGTCTCCTTTACTTCCCAACGAGTGGCCAAACTCTCTACATATACGGCTCTGCTGTAACCGAACGAACACCTCTTTTTAGAAAAAGGTGTAACGTTATCGTCCGTGACGTTACAGCTCTAACACTAGCTCCTCCCCGCAGAACCCCAACCAAAAATCAAATCTTCGGTTAAAAAAGAAGAAAAGGCACCATTGCTTATTTTTGAAGCCCCAGCAGAGAACGTTGATGAATTCTAGCTTGATAAGAGACGCTGCCCTTCCTCCACTCCTCTCCCTCTTGCACTCCAGCTTCGGAGTCCTCGAGGTCCTCGCCAGCAGGCAGCGCGAGTGTGCGCGCATCGACGGCGGCTAAGTATACCATACATACACATACAGGCTTCTTTCCCTTTCCTCGAGTGAGTGGCCCGTCCACTTGGGGACGATGTCGCGCACTCCATCCGACCGAGCGCCGCTAAAACGGCGCAGCCACGCACCGAGAGGAGGCCACTTGACCCCGTCTCGCGCTGTCGATGAACTCTCACGCCCCGCTATTTGGCCTCCCGAGCCTCAGGAGCCTGTCCCAGCGTTCCGCGCGAAAAACGTCGATTGAACGGCAGAAAAAACATGACCATGCAAAGAAGGGGGAAAAAAACTCTTTTTTTAAAGTGAGCATTTTCATCCAACATACACGCCAACGTATAGACCGTTCCATTAGGGTCATAGCAGAGAGGGTAAAAGAGAAAAAAATGCACTCCCCCTCTCACCCCGTATGACGTACGCTCCGCCGAGTGGGCTGTAGCTAGCGTCCGGCTGGCGTGCAAACTCTGTTTAAAATTGCGTCATTTTGGAACTTTCTAGCGCAGATGCGCAGATTTTGGTATGCCAGTTGTCGTGTAATATTATGCTAGATAAAAAGAATCACGGGGTCCAATTGCGCTGTTACCTGCGTGCAAATAAAAAAAAATATTGGGAAAACTGTGTCAGATTGGCCGGTCTCTTTGGCGAAAAGTAAATACTGTTGCTGTACCTTTTTTACTATACACTAGTTCGTACTGGTGTAGGCCTTTAGCGACCGTGAGTGGAAGTCTGAAATAATAAATAAAACGTGCTCTCCTGCCGCAATACAAGCAGTAGTTGAGGGTAGTACTGCCGGCTCACTCAACTGCTATTTAAGTAACGGAAAAAAGATATGCTAGTTGATCATTTAGCAAAATAGAACAACAGAGAGCTATAGACCGTTTTATCGTGGGTAGCGCCATTTTGAGAGCGAGAGAGAAAAGGGGAAAGGGCTACCGGCGCTTTCCCCCTTTCTGATTGTGTAGAAAGAGTGGAAGTCCCAGATGAGAGGCCTGGCCGGTGTTGGGCGTCTGCAGTGCCCCAACTTCGTTCGCGCTTTTTTCTACGTTTCAAACTCCCAAACTTAATTAGAGTCATGGTCTTCGGTGGCGACAGTCTCCCGGTCATCGGGGCACAATTGCTGGGTAACAGGGTGCACGAATAACGACAAAAAGCGTCGAATACTGTCCGAGGACCTATGTAGCTTGCATGGAATCCGGCAAGGCAAGTACGGCTGGAAGGTTTTAAGCTCCATTGCTTTCCGCATGACTGGAAATGATGAACCAGTTATACATTTTTGCTTGCAATAGGCCTATTTCAACGTAGCCGCCTTTAGTTGTAATCAACAAGTTATACACGAAACGGGAAACTCAATTAACTTTGTAAACGCCCGGAGCTGCCACATATCGTCTAGCTCTGCTGTTTTTATCTTCTTGTCCCTGTTCTTATATTTCCTTGTGAATGAACGACGAAGACGCTCCAGATGTACTTTTATCGAACCGCAGAAAGCCTCGAAGCAGCCACGAATTATCTTACTATTTGATGCAATATTTTGGGTACTCACCTGCAATTTCTATAGCTGGCACCTTCGCTGCCGCTGTTCCCCCCGTCGCCACACTGGCGGATGCCATGACCCAAACAAAGAAACGTGCACACTGGGCTCGAAAACGCAGATCGCAACACTTTCCCTGCAGCGACTATCAAGCGCCTCAAAGCGCCTTAGTCAACGGAAACAACCCACCAGCGGCACTCCAAGGACGCTTTTGCCGGCTCCCTGGTATCGCGCAGAAGATCGCGATTAAAAAAAAAATATATACAACAAAGAATTACGTTTTCAACAATTTCCAGCCTCACCCGGGGGCAGAAATGAGCCTTCAACTAATTGTTTATGATGATAAAATCGAGTCAGTCACCACTGTAAATTATCACTATTAAGATAAATTCAGTTACAAAATTTTACAAGCTGAAACAGCAGTTATCACGAGAAAACTGGCACGCACCTTGCGAGCGTACCCCATGTTCATCGGCGGTGCAGCGTTCGGTGCGCGCTCCATTCACGAAATGTTCCGAGCGAAGTCGAGAGGATGTCGTTGAGGAGACGCCTTTTCGGTTTACGGACGCAATCCACTGCCGCCGGAGACGGGGGTCATGTGGAAAGCGATGGAGCTTAAAGACATTGCAGCCCCTCTCTCCTTGCCGGATTCATTGCAAGCTACATAGGTCCTCGGACAGTATTCGACGCTTTCTGTCGTTATTCGTGCACCCTATGACCGAGCAATGGTGTCCCGATGACCGGGTAACTGCTGCCATCGAAGCCCGTTACTCTAATTAAGTTTGCGAGTTCAAAACAGAAAAGAAAGCGCGAACGAAGTTGGGGCACAGCAGACACCCAACACCGGCCATGCCTCTCATCCGGGACTTTCACTCTTTCTACACAATCAGAAAGGGGGAAAGTGCCGGTAGCCCTTTCCCCTTTTCTCTCTCGCCCTCTTTCAGTAAAACGGTCTATAGGCTGATTTTGGAGTAGCCACAACTATTCTAAGAACGCGAACCACTTCACAACGGTAGCCACGAGCGAGAGTTCGATGTTCGGTAGAGCCCGCCGATACAGCCCAAAGATGGAGAACGGCAACCTCCCGGTTTGTCGTCTGCTAGCGGAGTCGTGCGCGTGCCCTCTCCCTCGTTTTGCCCCGCCAAACCCGCTGAACTTCCCGGATGTGTGGAGAGGGCGCTGCGGTCGCACAAAATGGTGCCGCCCAGAGAGCGCTAAATGGAATGGTCTCAACTCTCCTACGTCACGCCGCGGTGGTGGCGCGTCGGCCGCACTTCCGGTCTGGGGCGGTGGGGAGAAGTCGCCGTGCGAGACATGCATCCTTGTGTTTTTTTAGCAGAAACCAGACAAAAAACCTGCGTTCTGGTCAAAATGCTGCGACGGGGGCCGTACGAAAAGAGTCTGGAAAGGTTTGAAGAACAGTTTTCATGTGTTTCTGCCCGCACCGTTCGTCCGAATACGTGGATTGTAGCCGTGAAAAGGGTAAACCAGACGCTGTCGAACCACGATTGCTTGTGCGGGCAACACTTTGTGGTCGCCAGATGTATTTGTTTTGTTCCAACATGAACGAGAGAAAACCGCCAAGTTGTCCGGGCCACCCGCGGGTTCAGTGCGTCTTCAAATTCACACGGCCGCCTGATCGTTCGAACTTTCGTCTGCTCTTTCGAGCCTGCTTTTTGTCGTCTGGTCGTTCAAACAAAAACGGCCCGTAGACCAAACTTTGACCCGGTGATTGCAATAAGAAGTGATTGCGGGCCTCAAAAGACTTATGTAGGCTCGGTGAAAAAGAGTAGGTACAAAAGGTTGATCATTGGTACCAGTTGATCATTGGCACCGACTTATTACGCTTGGTCTGTTCCCGCCTCCTAATTTAAGTATCGACGTCGATCATCGCCGCTACCTTCTACGCAACCGAAAATATCTAGAAGGATTTCATCGTGGTTTTGGCGTCCATTCTACGGCGTTCATGCGAATGAATCGCCGCACGTCAAATTATTTACGCAAAGTTTAGCCGTGTGACGAGCCTTGATAATTTCGCTCAGACGATTAAAGTGGTAAGACATTGCTATGGGAACGTAGAATAGACAATTCCAACGCGAAAAAGATTATGCAGACCCACACAGACGCCGACAACGTGACATTCCAAAAAACACACACTTGTGTGTTTTTTGTCGTCAACTCGTTCAAACGACAGCGGCCCGTAAACGAAACGTTGACACGGTAATTGCGATAAGAACTAAGTGCAGGCCTCAAAACACCCTTGAAGGTTGGTTGGGGTAAGTAGGCTAAGCGTAAACAGTATAGATACAAGAATATGTTGATCATTGTTACCAGTGGCCATCACCGATTTGTAATGCCCGATTCTACTTGCGGTTTTCAGCATCGACCAGTGTTGCGGAGTTGCCACTCCGGAGTTGGAATGATTCCGGAATCATTTCGAATTTTCGCGACCCCGGAATGGAATGGGAATGGAATGGCGGCAGCGTTGAGGGGAATGGAATGGGGATAGAATTAGATGCCTTTTGCCCGGAATGGAATGGGCCCGCTTCTTCTATTTGATTTTTCTTCTTTTTTTTTTTTTCTTCTTAGTGTTTACGGTCAGCGAATTTGAGCCAGTCGGCGAGCCAGTTCCTCAGAAATAAAATGAGCGGGTGGGAAAAAACTAACCCGCGTGGAGCTCTAACAGACTTATACGCAAAAAATGCAATACAAAAAAGAAACGTCAAAGCAAAAAGCAGAGGGGGGAGGGAGGGAGGGGGGGGGGGGGGGGTGGCGGTGGCGCCTTTCGCGCAGGTGACGGGCTTTACTGGCGTTACACGAGAGCGAGCGAAACAAGAAACCAAGCACCAAGCAAAAGAAACGAAAACATGGAGAATACACGCGCGCACAGACTGAGATCTGAGAGCGGAGGACGACTCATAACTCGCAGAGCTCTGATAACTCGTTGACTCGCGCGCCGCCGAAAGATGATCAGGTATTGTCTTCGTATAGTTCAAGGAGCGTTGTTTAGCAGGCGGCCAGACCTGCTGCCTTCCACGTTCATTCGCGCGCACCCCTTTGAAGTGCGAACTGTGGATTTCCTTCTACAATAAAACAAAGCAAGATTCACTTCTCTCTTCTCCTCTGGCGCTTTACTCCGACACTTGTTTCATTATTCTGCATTTTTACGTGTAAGCCCACCTTTTACTTGTTCTTTGTTCAGATGCTTTTGTTTTCTGTGTTACATGTTTTACGTTCAAGTGGGTTAGGGTTACAGGCAAGCTAGCGGATTCCCGCTCATTTCCTTCGACTTTAGACTCTGCCTACTTTGTTTCACCTTGTGATGGACCGCTGCGGACGCTACGAGTCACCCCAGGCAATCCAGCACCGTGAGCGGGACTACAGTCCCTACACGCACGGCGCGTTGCTGCGCCCCATGGTCACGCGACACTCAGAAGGCACTGGACTGGTTTCGATGGCTCTCGTGCTGTCTGGTGCGGTCCATCGTAAGGTGAAGTAAATTTTCGTCACCGCTCTTGTCGCATGACCGAACTGACTAGACATGCAGAAAGACAGTTTCGTGACATGGTATATACAGTCTCTCGTGCTGCGCCGTAGAGGTTCCACTTTGTCAGGGGATGTGTTCTTACCACTGTGCATGGAGTCGCTTCCAGCAGCGTACTAACCGTATTGCCGTGCATGTATTTGAAGAATACAGTACTTAATATAGCTTATTTCTGCGCCACGCACAACTGGATATTTTTATGGTCTTTTCAAACAAACACGCTGGCCGCGTATGTCCTAGAAGACAAATGCAAAAAAAGTTTGCCAAAGAAAATTAGTGGATCTACGTTTTGCTGTTTGTTGCGAGCCACGTGGTCGAAAGGCCGATGTTTTAAACAAGCATCGACATATCAAGAGGCTTTCTCGATGTTTGCAGTACAATGTAAACAAACACTTTTTTTAGTGCTTTTTGCATTTTGTTGCAATTGTCTATGCGTTTGATGTCAGCTTTATGCTGCTTATGCCGGCAACACAATGTAGCTGTCAAGAGCCAATTTTTACGTTTTGGAATTAGAGGAATGGAATGGAACGATTCAGCCATTCCAGGAGTGGGAATGGGCCCAGTGTCCCCATTCCTAGGAGTTGAAAGGAATTGAATTACCACAAACTCTAATTCCCCGGAATGGAATTGGAATGGAATGGGGGGGGGGGGGGGGGGGGGGGGGGGGGGCATTCCGCAACACTGGTATCGACGTCCACTATCTCAGCTACGGTCCACGCTTTCGCAGCCCGAGCGACGTCGCGACTGAAAATAGCGAGCAGAATCTCATCGTGGGAGTCGGGCTTTAGCGCCCATTGTGCGGCGTCCACGTGAAATGAATTGCCGCAAGTCACATTATTTACGCAAAGTTTTGCCTCGTTAATTTTGCTGAAGCCGCTCAAGTAGTCAGACATTGTTAGAAGGACGTAAAATCAACTATTCCAACGCGAAAAAGAACACGGGGACTCACACCGACGCCGAAAACAACGCAATTCAATAGTTTGTTTATGGCCACGGCGGGCTTCTTGCCCACCGTCCATCGCGTATGCGCGGCGCCGGTGGCGTCCGCTAGGGGCGCTCCGGTTTGTTTATAAACATGAGTTGGTGTATACGTTTTCACCGAACATACACGCCAACGCTTTTACATTTTCACCGAACGTACACGCCAACGGACTATCTACAAACGGGCCCGCGTTTGCACACACCAGGTAGGGGGCACCGCCCGGGCAGAAACAAGATTCGCGTGAGGGGAAGCGTCTGCAGAGGTGGAGTAAACACGGCCAGGATTCATCCATGTTCACTCATGCACTCTCGGACACTGTTTCGCGCATTGTAACGGAAACGTTACGAAGCGCTCCGAAAAGCAAAGCAGTGGTCTTGTAGGAAACCGTTCAGGCAAACGAGAATTCGGCCTGTTTCCGTCAATGAGACCACCAGACGGCCACTGCGGCTTGATACCGATCCTACCTCTGCGTAACGCGCCATCACGTTGAGCGGAGGTAGAGGCTGGGTGCGTCGAAGGACGCCTTGATTGGACACGAGGCTCGGCCGAACGCTTCCGCGGCACTCGCGTTCAATCTGTGTCCGCGCTCGATCTCGCTACGATGGCGTCCAAATGCCAGAGCAGCCCTGGGCTTTCCTTATTCTGGGCGGTGTTAGTCGAACAGACCAAAGGAAGGTCACTACCTGGTGCCCCCGGTGTACCGCGGTGTGGCATACGCTTAAAGGGACAAGGACAGGGTATTTACGCTCGCCAAGGTTTGTATCTGTACATGACGTATGAGAGCCCAACTACCCGGAACACAATTTGAGGCTCGAAATTCGGTTTCTTTCCGCCCAAAAACCGCCGATCAAGAACTGGCCGGTTCCAGTCGCGTTCACTCTCTTCTCTGTGGTCACGGGCCGCTTACTGTGGTTTAGACAGAACTACCAAAGATAATCAAAATCCTGGGTCATCGAAGGCACTCACTCATAATTTAAAATACAATTTTTATTTGTCGCTTTTAAAAAACTGCAAAAACCTTGAATGAAAAAAAAAAAAAAACAGTTGTGCAGAGAGCTGGAAGCACTTTGTGCATTCTCCGCGTAATTCTGAACGTGGCGTCGTATCGCGGGAGTCGCTGGCTGCACGGCTAAACGAAGCGGCCTAAGCGACGGCGGCGGACGACGGGCGTGGGACCTCGACTTCAGAGCTGTCGTTCGCAGTATCGGCGAATCTGTCCAGCTCCGAAGGAGATATCGTTTCCCGATCAAAACCGTTGGGATTTCTTCCGTATGACAGGTTCGACCACCAAGCTGATTGGCACGAAGACTTCGTCGCTCCTTCTCCTGGCTGAAGACATCGCTTGTCTTGCGAACGCCAAATGCACTGGTAAAAGCTTAAAAAACGCACAAACGTCAAGCATGACTTGAGCGTTGGTCGTGCGACGCGCACGCTTTTCGTCCGCCTCGCACGGCCGGAAGAAAGAAGAGAAAGAAAACAAGGTCGGCTGTAGCCACGTGATGTCCGACAACTCTCTCCCCCTTCGGTCCAGTTTCGGTTTCGGTTTCGAGCAGTTGCGTTTTTTGGCTTTAGTGGTAATACACCTGACGCTGTAACAAAATATGGATTGGAAAGTCTTCTGACACTATATTGAATCGCCTGGCAAAAATAACAAATTATTATTATTTTTTTTTTTTTTTTAGGGGGGGGGGGGGGGGAAGAGAGGAGCGGGGGTCGTGTCTCTTTAAAGGAATACTTCAACGAAATTTCAAATATTCCCGTCGCGTTCAAAAATAGGTTGAATATGATCCACAATACCCGTAAATGACAATCGCACGTTTGTATTTTGATCCTGGTGGCTGTATTTTTCGTTATAAACGGCCCACTCTGGCAAGCGCTCGGAGAAGGCCCAGCTTAGAGCACGTGACATCCAACGCAATCGTGACGTAGGTCGTCTCAAGACGAGCAAAGCTACGGCGAGGCTGACGTCGAGAGGATGGCCTTGTCGTTCCAGCCACCGAAGCGGCTGCTTTTGTACGAATATTGAGTGACGGGTTAATCTTCTATAATCTTCTAGGGGGACAATAGCGACTTCTGCGACACACAGAAGGAATTCTCGGGAAGAAGGGAGTTCCTCCTTCCCCCCTTCTCTCGTCGTGGCCGGAGACGAGACAACCTCCGTCACTAGCTGTCAAGGTTCCTAGACGAGCATTACTAACGAGGCGTTAGCGACATCCACCAGGTGCTCTTTGCTAATCGTTTAATTCATTTTAAAATTCCCTTTGGAGACTTTTTTAACAAGATATTGGTATGTTCCATGTGATACTGCTCTTTTGAACACATATAGACCAAAAAATGAGCGCCGAAATTTCGTTGTAGTTTCCCTTTAAGCCCGAGTCACACTGCTCATGCCTCATACGAATTCGAACAGGGCGTTTGCTGTAAATGTGGCGAGAAAATTGTTTGCGGGCGCGCCTCGAGCACGTGAAGCATGCTGGCATCGTACATATGCGTCTGCTTCCAACCCGTCTGCAGACAGTTTTTGCATGACCAGCGTCGTACAAAGAGTGTGTTTCATGTATGAGCAGAGTGCAGCACGGCTTTTAGCCGGGGTCACACTGTTTATACATTAAGGACAGTCTGTATGCAGATTCAAACGCGAGTCACCGCGAGATCCGGCTTCGAATGCCGCGTGGCAACGAGTTCGAGTAGGAGACTTGGCACGCGGCATTCGAACCGCGGAGGATAAGCCTCCTGCGTTAATGGGGGGAGGGACGCCGTCCAAGCACAGGTTAAGACGCTAAAGGCCCTGTCACACCGAGGCAACACTTGGACAACTCTATCCGGCAACACGAGCAAATCGTGTTGCTGGCGACCCTGTCACATTGTGGCAACAACAGTCGGGCAATATATTGATGCCGCTCGGCAACCTCGTGGGCCGATTTGTTGTCCGACCACCTTGTCACACCGCGCTGACGGCGGGGACAACACGGGAAACACTCCGCCATCTTGATTGTTTATCTTCGTTCGTGCGCGGTGTCGAGTCGCTGGAAATGTGACTCTACAAAGTGCTAGTGCGTTCGAAGGACCGGAAATTACCACGGAACGACGTCAACCAGTGACTGCGATTAGAAAACTTGACACGGGGAGTATTTTTTACCCTTTATTTATTCAAAATGTTCTTTATTCCCTAACAAAGCAGATAGCTCTAACCGAGGAAAGTGATATATCGCTGATATGTTCGGGATTTACGCCACCGTATGAAGAGTTTTTGCCTGGTTGTTTCTTTCACGCAATTCCTATTTCCACTGTAAAATTGAGTTCGCACCGGCAATACCCGAAAGCGTTTTTTGTAGCGTGGTGTTGAGCTGAACTGACAGTGCTTAAAAATTGCGACACCGACACAATCGGCCTTTATCACAATCGGTAAAATAAATATTTTTCAACGCTGTCTATTTGTCCACCCCCTATGTCATCGCCCCATTCCCCAAAACGTCCTGGGTACTTTTGAAACAAATCAGGGGCCAGGTAGAGGCTGTTTCCAAGTTCCAAGCATCAACAATCATGATTAGGATGGTCGTATCAATGCTCCGATTGTTCAATCTTTGATTTACATGATTATTTCTATTATACTTCATCAGCGGGTGAGTAGGCATGCCGTTTTATTTCATTAGCAGTAATGTGAGCCGGTCTCTCGGCAGTTCTAACCTTAACAGCAGTCTGAAAATTCACGACCGTAGCTGTGGCCATTTCGACAATCTCTTTCCGTAATTACGCAGTAAAAAAAAAATTAATAAAATTATTTGAGCTGCACATCAACCTTAATTACAGTTAAATAACGTTTTCCAAACCTTTACTTGAGTAAGACGTTATTGATAGAGAATTAGCTCTGCCATGAAAGCTATCTGTGTTCTCGTGTTGCCGGTCCGAAATTCACTCAGCCAGAGATCAGGGCAACACACGCTGCCCAACACAAGTTGTTGCTGTTTTTGTTGCCGAAAGCTGTCATACCGAGGCTACAACTTAGTTGTCGTTCATGTTGTGCTGATGTTGCCACGATGTGACAGGTTTGTCGAACAACACGGGAAGCGAGCAACAACTTGCCCGACTGTTGGACATGCTGTGTTGCTGTTGCCGTCGTGTTGCCTCAGTGCGACAGGGCCTTAATTGTTCTCTGCCACCTAAGGGCTGTCGCCGCCCACTCGTCGGGAAGCAATTGTGACGAACTGCGCAAGCCTAGTGTGCCCGTTAATATTACTACGAGATTTAAGATTCTTACAAATTCCGCAAGCTTTGTCCGTGGAGCAAAGCTTGAGCGAACGTACTCTGCGTGCAGCGGCTGAAAAGGACCTACCGATGAAAATGATCCGTTTGCCGCTAGGGGCGCCCTGTCCCTTTCAAAGGCGACGATGTTCGCGCCGTCGAGGCATAAAATGTGTACCAAGTTCCGATGTGCAACGTCACCGCGAAGCAACAAGCGATGCATTATGTGTTCCAAACTGTTTTTGCCTAAAAATAAAAGAACGGGATTTTTTTCTTTTTTTTTTCGGAGCGATTTTGTGTTTTGTTTTGCAAGTGGATGTTTTTCGCGTGTTTCGCTTCCAACCGAAACGTATAGCAACCAGCTTGGGCCACACAGGTATCGCGGAGGGGCATGCAATGTGCAGGGGGCGGTATTTGTATTACAATAGGCACTCCATTGCAAGGCAATCTACGCCCTCGATCTGAGCGCCCGGCCGCCCCCGGAAATAAGCCGGAGCCATTTGATGCGCGGCCACGATATCCCGCAGCGTTGTTGCGCGCGCAACCAAAAATGCGCACACGAAATAAATATTTCCAGCACAGACAGAGTGGTTTCGACCGCGTTATCGCGATGCTCTCGATGTGAACATGCGTGTCGACTGGTGGCCTCGAGAGTGAACATGTGTCACCCCTGCTTTCTACACGAACCCTGCGACGAGTCTGTGACATGTTGACGCAGCTGGCCAAGGCGAGACGTCCCTCTGCACCACTGGCATGAATCGCAGATAAGGCCTCGAGCGATAAGGCACGGGCGGGACCGGCACGTTCCAAGGTTCCGACACGAAACACGACCGGTCGCTACAATTTTCCTCCTGGGTCTTTGGGTGGACTGAAGATCCACACTTGCGACTGCCAATGAGCGCACTAGAGAATACCTCCACTAAATGGAGCCACTAAATGGGACAAATCTCTCCAAAGCGCTCCTAAGCACTTCAAAAGTACGTAGATTCTAGAGCTCCAAACCACGTGTGTGTACGTGCCAGTAATGTGTTTGCGTGACTAATTACCATTATACTAAATGTCCGTATTCCACTGTACATTCTCTAGCCAGCCAGGGAACGAGAGTTACAGGCCAAAAAGGTAGCGGCCAATGCCCCTCAAAGGCATTCATATATCCCTCCGCCACCTCCGCATCCAATAGCGTCCCATCGTTTCCCTGACGTCGTCGCCAACGCGGGAGGGGGTTTTGTCTTAATGTAAATATTCGCTTCATCTTTCGACTTTGACTTAGCGTTGTGAAAGCCACGAGAGGGAGATTAGAGTTTTCCCCCTCCGATAGAAACAAATACGACTTTGGGGGGTTAGGTTCTCCCTCCGATGGACACAAAGGCCACTTTCAGGGGCTCGGTCCCCTCTCAGATGAGTGCATCACTCTGTAGCCAATGTCTATTCATTGAAGCGGAACAAGGGGCGTTTCCAGTGAACTATTCTTTCGACTGCGGAGGGATTTGAAACGGGCGCATCACCGCCTATAGCTACATGCGATTAGCTGATGGCTAATCGCATCTTGTTAAGACGACGAGATACCAGTCATCTTTCAAAGGATGGCTCGAATGCTTCTCACTGCACTCCGAGGGAAGCGATACAGAGATCAGGTCTTCGGTGAGTGCAACCGACGACTGCGTGAAAAGCAACAAAGGAAAAGAAAAGGTTGCGTTCTCGTTCCCGCGTGTGGCAGCCACCAGTGGATCAGGCTTAAGTTCCGAGGCGCCATCGAGGAAGCCGTGAGATGCGAGGCACGGAAGAAAAGGGAAGACGCTGGACCGCTTGGCCGCGCCTATATGGATGTTTTTTTCGACGCCGCATTTGATTCATCGCGCGGCTCAGCAGCGCCCGCGCTACCTGTTCGTGCGCGCAATATCTATTTCTTCTTTTTCTACTCCTTATATCCCCTCCACGGACGATATATGTATGTTTGAGTCCGGGAGCGAAGACGCCGGGTATACTCTACACACGGAGCGATCCATTTATCACGTCGTCGTGACAGAAGTAGCGGCGTGCTTCTTTAGTTCGGGATCTCTCGCCCGCGAACGAGAGTCCACGACGGCGCGGGAACCCAATATCGATCAGGCAGGGCTCGGAATCCATCACCTTAATCAAAAACCCTGGTCATCATTATCTTGCAATCCATCTTTCCTAAAAAAAAATGGACTACTTATTTATTTATATATATATTTCTTTTTCCCGTTCGGAATTTTCATTTTTTGGTCGCTATCGGCCTTGAGGATCAAATTACAACCCGCGCTCATCTCACCCGCTGTGCTTTGTTTTTACGCAGTTGGTCACGTCGTGAACGACGCTGTAGAAGTGGCAAGCTCTCGTCAGGAGCGCGTTCAGAAACCCGGGTGTGGTTTCTATAGACAATTGCAAGCAAGGCGCCACAAGTGGTGCCCCGTGCGTGCAAGCGCGTGCAACGCGCGGGTGAACGCAGCTTTGGCAAGCACGTAATCGCACGGGCGTGCCTGCTCGCGCAGAGAGATGGCGGCGGCCAGTCGCCCAGCTTGCAATCGTCTATAGAGCCATTTCGCAAGCGCTCCGCCATCTTGAGATATGGTCACTTCCCCCGCAACGATCTATCAGTTTCAAAAGCTCTCGGGCCGTTACACAGCGTGCGCCGCCAGCCGGTCGCGTGAGCGAACCGTGCCGCGACCGTGACGTCGCTCGCCTCGCCGCTCGAGCAGCCGGCGGCGTGCCTTAATTACCGGGGTTTGCTTTTCATTAGCCGCACAGTGCGTCGTCGGGACTCCCCGAGGGCGCCTTTCCACGCCTTCTCGGATGCTCCTTTGTGTCACCCTTCTCTCCACGCGGTGTCGTACTTGTTTCTTTGTTCTGTTGCCGTTCGCTGCGTTTTTCTTCGACGCTTCGCTGGGCGGTTGTTTGCCCACCGAAGACGGTAGTGGTAGACTACGAACTTTCCTCTTCGTGGCAGGCTGGCTTAAAGGCATCATGGAATAGCATTCCAACTTTTAACGCAAAAATTGTTTTATCGGTCGAATGTCTTAGTAGGGAGTTTTCGTAGATCGGTTTTGCCGTCCCGCAAGGCCCTCCGCAAACCGCTACGATACCCGGTACTCTACAGTCAAGGCTATGGGCGCGCAGGCGCAGTAGCGGCTTCATCGCTGCGGAGGGCTTAGCGGAGGGGGAAACGCGGTCTACGAAAACCCCCAAGTGATTCATTACGTAACGTAAGAAAACGAAAGCAAGCGCTCCTGTGCAAAAGTCCAGTCGCTCAGATGGTTAGATCGACGGAAATAGGAGTAATGTCAGACTGTCAGCTGAAACGGAACTGAGGAGCGTGTTGGTTCAACAAAAACTAAAGCTGAAAGAACCCATTTGGAACGGACGACCTTCCATCCCGCAGCAGCATAAAGGAAAGCGACCTGGGAAGAGGGAGAGCAAAATAAATAAAAGGCGTGTAAAAACTATGAGAAAGAAAGAATGATTTGCCATAAAAACTACGTTGTCAGATCGGGGCGGAGAATGAACATGCAGAGAAGGCGTCGAGAATCCAATTTCAGTCTTAGAAGTAGCGAAGGCGCGGAAACATTATTTGAACTGCGTTCATGGTGAATGATTCGATGATTTCTTTACCGTATCTGCTCTGATGTCCCTCCCTCCTCTCCTCCTCCTCTTCCTCCCCCCCCCCTTGCAATTCTAGTTTGATCGTAAGGTAGTGTGCAGGCACGACACGTGCGGGCGTGAACGACGATGGGGTGATACGATACCGCAGAGGTCGGTGACACTTGTACGTGGTGCTCTCAAGCCAGTGGTTGACGCACGTCTTCGTGCGCCCGATTTACGTAATGTTCCCAACAATCCAAAGGAACAGGATACACTTTCTTCTCCTCACACGAAATGAACTTGGTAACTTTTCGTCACTGTTCACCCGCTGACAGAACAGTTTCAAACGCATCCTGCACGAAAACACAACGGTGATGTTGAACGGGAGGCGATGGCTCTCAGGCGGTGGACGGAGTAGTGAACACATTGTATGACGACCAAACTGTCCCACTTCTTCCTCTTGGTGGCCGATCTTAACCGATCAAGACCAAGAAGGAATCTCTGCAAGGTTGCCCTGGATACCTTACCCTGACCAGTCTCTGGTGTTGAGCAAACTATACTCTCCGCGAAGCGAAAGCATGATTTCGAAAGGGATGATGACAAAAAGGAACACGGTGATGCCGTCCGTCCCATGGGTGTGGTTTATTCTTTCAGGTTCAATAATTGTCAACTCTGACGGTGTTGGTTTCGAAACGCGTTCGCTCGAGCTTCTACCGTGCTTTTTGCGCACATCATCGAACTTGCACGCATTCGAAGACCGTTCTGCCGCTGGTCGACTAGTGATCACTCGCGGTCAGCTGTCGCACCTCCAACGGCGTCTTCTGGTTTCTTCTGCGCCGTATCGCAGAAAGACAGGCCTGCCGTGATCTTTGATTCAATTTCGAATAAAGAAATCGGACGCGTTTCAATATAACCTCGGATATCATTAAGAATGCTCGCAGGCCGTAGATCGGGCAATGAGCATCAACTGACGATCTCAGAAACCACGTCAGTGCCTCCATAAGCTACCGCCTGCTTTCTTTCTTCGCTTTTTTTGTCGCTCTCCTTCTCGTTCTTTCTCTCGGGACTTCCGAAGTCGGCGTCTGTATACAAAACCCGCGTTGCGCGCGCACGTTTTTTTTTTTTTTTTTATAAAACTTTTTTAGCCACTTCCGGTCACTTTAAAACGGGTATAAGGCGCCCATCATGCGGCCGAAGTTCGACGACCTTCGTCTTGAATCTCTCCTAAAAGCAAACGCAAAGGCAGTTGCTTATAGCTCAGACCTGCCTGCGTAAACAAACAAGCAAACGTTCTCTCAACCGAACGTCATATACACGAACTCATCTCTGTGACGTCACGCCGCGGTGGTGGCGCGTCGGACGCACTTCCGGTCCGGGGCTTTGGGCGGAAGTGCCCATGTGAGATGTGTATTCCTGCGTTGTTTTGAAAGGAACCAGACAAAAACCTGCCTTCTCGTCAAAACGCCGCAACTGGGGCTGTACCAAAAGTGTCGAGAAAGATTTGAAGGTCAGTTTTCATGCGCTCGGTTCGTCCGAGAACGTGGATATGTGCCGTGAAAAGGAAAAACCAGACGCCGTCGGACCAGGATTGCTCTGGCGGGAAGAATTTTTAGTTGAATTCACGGATACTTCTGGTCATCAAATTTATTTGTTTTGTTTCAATATGAAGACCGGAAAACCGTCAAGTTGTACGGACCACCTGCGGACTACGTTCATTGCGTCTTCAAGTTCAAACGGCCGCCTGATCGTTCGAACTGTCGTCTGCTCTTTCAAACGTTTCTGCTTGTCTGCTCTTTTAGAGGACACCGGCCCGTAGACCAAACGTGGGCCCGGTACTTGCGATAAGAGGTAAGTGCAGGCCTCAAAAGACTTAAGTTTGAAGGTTGGTAAGCAGGCTGAACGTAAACAGTAGATACAATGAGATGTTGATCATTGTTACCAGTGGCCATCACCAACTTGTTATGCCTGATTCAGACGGTCCGATTCTGCTTGCGATTTTCAGTATCGACGTCGACATCTCAGCTACGGTTCAGGCTTTTGCAGTCCGAGCGACGCAGCTACTGAAAATTGCGATCGAAATCTCATCATCGAAATCCACGCGGAATGAATCGCCGTATGTCAGATGATTCACGCGAAGTTTTGCGGTGTAACGAGCCTCGGTAATTTCGCTGACGCCGCTCAAGTAGTCAGACATCGTTAGGAGGACGTAGAATCAACAATTCCAACGCCAAAAAGAACGCGGGGACTTACACCGACGCCGACAACATCGCATTTCAATGGTTTATGGGCGACGGCGAGCTTCTTGCCCACACCCCCATCGCGCATGCGGGGCGCCGGTGGCGTCCGCTAGGAGCTCTCCGGTTTGTTTGCAAACATGAGTTGGTGTATATCCATCTTCCTCAGGCTCTCGTTGAAGCAGTCGTAACTCTGGACGGGCGCCATTGTTTCGCTGAGAGCACTGCCCGGCACATCTGGACGCGGCCAAGAAGGCCGTGTCGCTACGGTATTAATTGTTTGATCGAACCGCCGCAGTTTTCCGGTAGAAAATACGTGCGCACCGCACAGAACTAAGATACAGGCGTCGTACTGGTCGCTGTCAAAGGGCTAATTCATTGAGGTGCCGCCTGAAGCGTTTGCCTTCCCAGAAAAAACTCGGGGCAGTCAAACGCGGTCATCTATAGGAGGGAGCTCCGCGAATGACGAGGATACAATTTGTTTGGACTTGAAAATGCAGTCTGTGTAATAGCGCCGAGCATGCGGTGTCACAGCGCCACAGAGGAAACGTTTTTGTTTTTTTTTTTAGGTCCAAGCTTATTTTCGGCCTCGTAATTCGCCGAATCCCCTCCCTAGATGGCAGCGTTTGACTATCCCGAGTAGAGTTGCTGTATAGGCTCCCTACTAGGCTCCCTAGGTAGCTATACAGGAACTCTAATCCCGAGTAGAGTTCCTGAGTTGCGCGTTCGTCTCCGTAGCGCCGTCTTTCCTGCACGGCATGTTGATCCCGCTCGTCACGTGACTGAATTCCGCGAATAGCGGCGCCGCGCATTCGAGGCGCGCTCAAAAGCAGGGGAACGTACGCCGGGGCGCGTAAACGTCTACTTTCCCGCACGGCCCTTGATCCGGCTCCTCAGGTGATCGGATCTGGGCGAATAGCGGCGCGGTGGCACGTGGAAAACAGAGGCGCTACTCTGGCTCCCGTAGGGATACAGCAACTCTAATCCCGAGTGCTTTGCGGGGAAGTGGGCGCTCCAGATTTCTTCCAGTGCATCTAGGGCAAATTAAGACATACTAAAATATAATTGCGATAGTATTGACCTTTTAATGAATGAAAACAAACGAATAGCTCCAGTTAGAAATTTGATGTGCATAAGCCAAAACTACTTACTAATTCATTTTTGGACAGACTCGGCGAGCGAGCTTCGTTTTCCCGAGTCCCGGAAATCCATTAAAACTCAACGCAACCGCGCGTTTTTTTTTTTTTTAATTTTTATTTTATTTAGTTTTGTTAGTTTTGAACTTGTAGCACAAGCGGTACGTACCTTTTGCGCCACCACACCTCCCGCACGTGCCCCGAATCTTTCTAAAGTACTGATTTTCGATGACGTCCAGGATTTTTCTAATTAGAACCATTTGTTCGTTTATTACTAGCAAGAAGGTTAATAATAATAAGAAAACTAATTAAGAACTTAAAGATCCTAAACGCCACGCACCTTCCTAAATTGGCCGGCCGGTAGTGATTAATTCGGCACCAATAATTTTACTCCGGGCTGGGTAGTTTTCGCTCATGAAGTGTTTCTCCGAGGTTCGGCGAAACACGCTGTGTACATATACTCGCTTCGCTGCGGGTAAAATTCTTTCGATCAAGTTCTAAAAAAATATTATAATAAAAAAGTTTTTTTTTTTTTTTTTTAAATATGTGATAACGTATTTCGCTCGACTTTACTTGTTAAACATTGTTTAGGGAGTAAGATTTGAAGATGATTATATAAAGAGGGATGTGGGCTTGCAAAATTCCGAGCAAAGCTTAATTACATTTTGTTTTCTTTCCGTTTTGCGATGCACGCGCCGCACTGCCGGCTTCGGAACTAAGGGCGATACCATTAAATCTAACAGTAAGCTGCTTTGCTTTGACGAAAGAAAAACATGTTTCATTAGACTTTTTATGTTTTAATATTTTTTTTTTTTTTTAGGAGAGTTAGCAAAGATGAAAGCTGATCGATACAGAGGCGCAACGCCATTTTGCAACAAATTTAAAATCGGGCGGTCTCCTTTGGCTAATGAGTTGGTAAGGTTAGGAACATTAACAAGTTTGTGATATCTGGTCCGTGCTAAATAGTTGGCGTGGTATTCTGATGCACAAAGCCTCTTTTTCTCCGTCAGCTTTCTTCCTAGACTTTACACAGGGTTGTTCGTTTTCGGGTAAAACCCGATTTTTACACCCCGAACATGTTTTAGGAGAATCGGGTTATACCCGATTTCTCCCCGAATTCCGAAACCACATAACCAACCCATTTAATTTTACGCCGTACGGAGTTTGCGGTGCACACACGCTAGCTAGCCTACCTCGGGACAACAGCGACCTATAGTTCATTTCGCAAGCTGCGTGCAGCACTGTGGACGCTACACGTCTCTCAACCGACTGCCCAACGAGCGCATGCCTAGCCTACCCTGACATTCTACGGAGGCCGGCTGAAGAACAGCGACAATAGGAGTTAGGGCCTCGAAGGGACATTTCCATCCCCCCGCTGTTCATGCGGAACCGCCTTGGCACGCCACGTAGCTTCGGCCCTGCTGCACGCAGCTTGTGAAATGCACTATCAATCCCCCTTCGACCGCTCTTTGGTCTCGACGCCCAGCCTGGTCTGGTCTCTCCGGGGCGATCTCGCTGGCGGTCTACCTTTCTCACGAACAACGTCCGAGCCAGTCAGTCGGGGCAGAAACTGACTCGACCCCACACTCGAATACTATAATGAAGCAGAAAGCCCGTGATACCCTCAAAAAAAAAAAAAAAAAAAAAAAAAAAAAAAGAAACGAATATATTACTTCGTACATTTGCAAATTTAACCCGAAAATACCCGATTTTTCGAACTGTTTCTACAAAGAACCCTATTTCTCCCCGATTATTAGCTTGAAGAATAGGACCCTATTTTTACCCTTCGAATTTAAACATATATAAAACCCGAAAACGAACAACCCTCGTAACACCTAAAGACAAAAAGAAAAAAAAAAAAAATGTTTACCGATGGCATTGCGCGAATCGGCAACGAAAACAAAAATGGTTGCCATAGAAAAGGATCACTTTTTGCATTTGCGACGTGTACTTTGTGAGAAAATTACAAACAAGCAACTATAAATGCTATACAGGCTGGTTATAAAAACCAATTATAACGCTTTTTACAGAGGGGGGGGGGGGGGGGGGATTTCCGGACTTCGGTCAAAGATTTCTGGAAGTTGCCCTCTGACACTTGTGAAGTAAAGAACAGAAAACCGATTTCGCCTGCGTGCCCTAATTGTTGCGTAAAAAAAAAAAAAAAAGAAAAAAAAAAGAAAAAAAAAAGTACAAGCATTCCGGGTACTCCTAAACTCCCTCCCAGTCTTCAGGGTCCCACCTGGTCCCCCTCCTAATGACGTAATTCGGGGTGCCGTGTAGGTTGCCGCGTGTTCTCTAGGAGGACGCTTCCTCTCTCTGCTGACTTTAGCGGCCGTTATGCTGCTGCTTAGAGCCGAGCAAGGCCACGTAAGCTTCTCGCCGTATAGCTCCTTCGACTGCCACTTGCGGCTGCAGGTGGGGGAAAAAACTCGACGATTATGCAAGAACCGCGAAATTTTTAATGAAGGAGGTGCTTTCTCTATCCTCCGGGACCCGATAAACAACGTAAAAAATGACAACATGCAAATTCTTTTCATCTTAAAATTGTTGCTACCCCCCCCCCCCCCCCCCCCCCCCCCTTTTTAAAGACCGACCTAAAGAATAATTTGCCCCGTACTCCTCGCCACCCTTCTCGCTTTCTCCTCTCCCCCCGGGATCTGGACGAAGGGGGGACTCCTTTTGTTGCTGCATCTTAGGGCTGGATAAGCTGGGAGCTTATCCCTGCTTTTTCAGCAGAGCGAACGCTGGAAAGGAGGCGACCTCGTCTCTAACATTCGCTCCTCCAAGGTGGAAAGAGATGGGAGGAGTCTCCCTGTACTATGGTGCCTGGATCGCGTCTCCGACTGGTGTCTTTAGCGTCCTATCCCGCCCATGCATGAAAAGTGGTCCCAAAGTGGTAACGAATGACGTCACAGAAGCCGGAGTGTCAAGCTGTTGCATGTCGCGATCCTGGCGGTTGGTCGTAGAAATGCTGGAGAAAAGCACGAGCGAACGCGAGTGTCGCTGTCGTCACGGCGTCCTAACTTCTGGCTGCCGAAGCTTCCATGGACTGTCACAGTGGGGAGCGATCTGTTACAGAAGAACAGACATCTACCGCATACACCAGCGCTGCTGGGACACCGCCAGGATCGCGACCGGCGACAGCATGGCACTTCTATGACGTCATCAGGAGGAAATCGAGAGACCACTTTTTGGACGCGGTAAACACACCAGTCGGAGACGCGTTCCAGGCACCATACCTGTACTCTTAACCCAACGTTACTATACTCGGCGAAAACTTTTCTTGGCAATGCAGTGGAAGGTACGTCCCGCGTCCCCTCTCCCATTTTGAGTGTACGCAGGCTCTCCTCCTCTTCCGGGGAGAGGAGGAGAGCCTGCGTACACTCAAAATGGGAGAGGGGGCGCGGAACGTACCTTCCACTGCATTGCCAAGAAAAGTTGTGGCAGAGTATAAAACCCTCAGTTGGGAAACCCACCCTTGAAACCTGGGCCGCTGGCGTCCACCGAGACCGAGCTAAATACGATAACAGCGCCACCCTTTAGCGACGAGTTGAAACATGAAAGTTGCTTTACATAGCTACTGCGAGATGGCCCTGCGAGATAGCGGGGCACCGGCCCTTGCCCGACTCGACGTGCAGCCGTGCAGTTCCCGGAGTGGACGCTGCGGGGGAAATGGCGGCGTTGCGATCGCCATTAGCGCGGTTCTCGAGTACGGATCGGAGCCGCTTTCTTAAAGCAGGCTCCATGGCAGTTTATCAACTGAGGGGTTCTAGTAACGTTGTCTTAACCTGTCACCGACTATTGGCGCCCGCAAGTAGGTCATCTGGGTGCCGCCATCTTGATGCTCACGCGTGTAGATCGTCTGCCAGTCGAATTTTGCTAAGGCGTGTCCAGGGTTGTCAGAATGGCGCCCAAACGAAGCATTTTCCGTCCACAGTGGCCAGACTATACTCCGTTTCTCGATAACTTGGCGAACTGTGGAGGTTACGACCCCCGCGACCCCATAAGAGCCCCGGAGCGAGACGTTTGACACCACGTCAAGGAAGGGCTAGTCAGCCGTCAGCTGTTTCCGCGATGCCTCTAAAAAAAAGGGGACGCTCTGCCACTCACTGGCGTAACAGAAAATAGGCAGACAGTTTTCTATAACCTCAAGCATTATTTTTATGTTTATTTTTTTCAGGATAGGTTCAGAAAATAAAGTAAATGAAAAAATAAAAAAATAAACAGATGCATTACGCCATCTTGGACGATCGCGACTTCAGCACACGACTTTACCAAAAGCACAAATCTCGCACATGCTTTTTCCAGGAATAGAAAATACAAGGTTATGTTAGAGGCGACAAGCAACGTAGAAATGTTATTTTGTGATCATATACACGATGCGAGCATTCAGTAATGCTAACACTAATCACTTTTCTCGGATGACGAAAACGCGTCAAAATTGGCATCCTTCATACACGCCTCTAAATACCGTACACACCAGTGATACCTTGGATTTGAGCACACGGATAGAGTGCGCAAAATAAGAAATCTGAGCGATGTTCGAGGACACAAATCCTAATGAGCAATTCGTCTGGGCCCGCACAGCACCCGCCCAGTGCAGTAAACTCTTTCTACTTTAGTAGACGAGAGACTCGCGGGCAGAGAAGGAAGCTCGCCTCTCGCCTTCCGTGTCCCATGAACCGCACTGCACCGGTGCGATGCGGGCCCAGACGAATTGGCCATTAGTCTGCGCATTGAGAGCGCGTAGCGCAGTCGTTTCTTCACGCGCACTGTTTTTGCGCCGCTAGCAGCGGATTTGCTGGAAGCCCGCCGCAGTCCGGGCTTCACTGGCAAGATCGCGGCATGCCGCGAGTCGGTCGGAAGGCTTCCGTCCCGCAGGCCGGGTGTGGCCCGCGGGCCGGGGTGTGGAGACCCCTGGTCTGTACTCTATATGTCACGAGCTCGATCGGAGTTCCAAAGTACATTCCTTTCAGAGGGGAAAAAAAAAAATCGATGGCCGCTTTTAGTGTTGCAGTCGAACTCTGTATCTTCGGATCCTCCAGAGACAGCCTCCGCCAGTGCATGCATGCTTTTTGCCGACGTAAAAGCTCCGCTAGGTCGTGGAAGCGTCTTTTCTGCCCCAGGCGGCTCTTTCCCCTCGAACCTCAAGATGGCGGCTAGCATCTGGCTTTTCCTACCTCGGCGCTCGAAATAGCCCCCAAGCTCTCCATCGGCTCCGAGACTGCGAGGCCCGAGGCATTCCGTTTCTCTATTTCTCCTTCGACCCTCCTTTCCGGTCACGTCACGTGAGTGGTGGATGTCACCTGCCTCATTCGGAGATATGGCACATGTGCGCAGTGATTTCCAAGGACGCACTGGGAAATTTCCGTAGAAATTGGGCGCCACGCAGTCAAAGCGAACGCAACCTCCCCTCATTTTTTTTTTTAATTTTACATTTATACGAGATAATTTTTGTTCACTCGAACTATGGCGTCTGGAATGAGCCTCCGACCGGTGTGTTTACTGCGTCCAAAAAAGCGGTCTTCCGAGTTCCGCCTTATGAAGTCATAAAAGTGTCACGATGTCGCCGGTCGCGACCCTGGCGGTGTCCCAGCAGCGCTGGTGTATGTGGTAGAGTCTGTTCTGTAACAGATCGCTCACCACAGTGACAGTGCACGGAAGTTTCGGCAGCAGCCAGGAGTAGGGACGTCGCGACGAGAGCGACACTCGCGTTCGCTCGGTGCGTTACACCGGTATTTCCACGGCCAACCGCCAGGATCGCGACATGCGACAGCGTCACATTCCGGCTTCCGCGACGTCATTTGTCGCCACTTCGGAAACACTTTTGATAGGCAGGATATAGGACGCTAAACGCACCTATCGGAGAAGCGTTTCGGGCAGCATATTCGAACTAACGCCTCCCCTATATAACGAAGCCGTACACAGTGCTCTGTTGGCTGGATGTTGCTCGAACGCGAATGTTCGCAGCATGGACAACAAGGCCTGGTGCCCTACGTCACCCATCGGAGGCTAGTGAGGGGCAAAGCGTTCGCCCGGGACCCGAGTTCCAGCCGGGACAATCACGTGACCCTTTAGGGACCGCGCGATTGGTGCGGATGACCCTTAGCTTTTTTTATTCTCCGATCGGAGGGAGAAGAGCGACCCAAGCGCAGTTTTGACAAGCCCTTCGTTGCCAGGTTTCGACTTGGACGAGCATCTGTATACCGCGGTGTGCCTTCGTGTATATTCACCGCCTGCGTGAAGCACGCGAAGACCCCACGCCAGCAGCCGCGTACTGCACTGACCAAAAATGTTCCTTCACAGCTCGCTACGTTTCGACGGCTGACGAACTCCACGTTGTCCGTCAACTTACGGGTCAACTTTATTCGACATAAGAAGGCAAAGTCCGGTGATCGCTCTGGCCACCGACAACTGTAGAAACGACGTCCCGAGTATCTTATCATCAGTTACTGAGAATGCGGCCTAAAAACGAATGAGGGAAATGTTAACATCAAATGCTACTCGGTAGATGACTGCAAATTGAGTACATTCTTCCTGACCTTATTACAACTATTTCGATGCTTCGATACTGACGGCCACTGAAGATGTCTCGATGGTGTCAGGCAGGTTCAGACATTTGCACTTGACCCTGCGTTAAGACTGCTTGGCCGTGTTCCAAAATTATACCCGTGCCACACGAGCAACTCAAATGCCATTAACAACGAATGACATTTGAGTGATCGGCGAATCAGCAGCGCAGTCTGTCGCGCGTGGAATGCGCTACGCCCGGAGTGTCGCGCGCTGATTGGCCGTCCGCTCAAATGTCATTCGTTGTAAATGGCATTTGAGTTGCCCGTGTGGCACGGGTATTCAGAGTTTTACCAGATCGTTTTTTCGCCCCGATAACGATACCTCCTCCCCTCGTCCGGCGGCCTTGGGCATGCATGGGATCGTTATCGGGACGAAAAAACACTCTGCTAAGTCTCTCTGGTCATTAATCTTACTCCAGGGTAAGGGTCTTGTTCTTTGGCTCTCCAAAACCCTTACCCGCGTCCAGCGTTTTTCGCTTTGTGTTGTCACGTGACTCAGCCCGCCGGAGTAACTCGGATCCATTTGGGTAAGACTCGTAACACAGCCCTTACTATCGCTAAAGACGAGATGGTTGCTATGACAACCCAGGTCCACGCAACGCGTCGTAATAGAACGACTCGGTCGGTGACATTCAAATGTACGAATCAGCCTTTATGGCACTCGCGGTTTGAGCGACACCGTGCGCCAGGACTCGCCTAGGTGATCTCACAGCCCGATTTTGGTGAGCGTGAGATATCGTTAGCAGGTGACTCGATCGCTAACGCGAGCGAAGAACGGGGTTCATCGACTGCCAAGTGTCAGTCGCAGTCGGAAAAAAAGACAAGAAAACGCCCACGCGTCGTCCGCTAATGGAACCGAAAAAAGGCGGACCGTCTGATAGAAATCGAGTCCCGCGAGAGACGTGATCGAATGCGAGCTCAAATAGGAAGAAATCGACAGCCCGGCCGTGCTTTCTTCGCAAAAATCTCGGGCTGTTTTCGTTGCCCTACAGGCACTCAAGTCCACCGGTGGGTAAAGAAATGATCGGAACGAGCCCGTCGGCGGCCGCGAGACCTACTCTACTCTGGAGTTTGCTTGTTAAACATATAGTAAAATGCCGTGAGTTTATAGATGACGTCCTGGACTAATAAGGACCACAATAAATGTTTATTCTCTCTCTCTCTCTCACCGTCTGTGTGCCGGCGAAAAGCGCTCATCCAAATTCTATACGATCTAAGAAATAATAAAAATCCAACGATAATTGCTAAGGTCAATGGTAGCTTCGAAACAACTCTACATGCATCAAAACGTAAATTATGGCGGCATTTATTTAAAATAAAATGGAATAAAATTATCCGCCTTCCGTCAGGGAAGAAACAAGCGGGAGTGAAAGTTTTGCGTCGGTGATGATAGCTTTTCCGGCAGTTCATTCGCGGGATCGAAAATTTGAGTGCTTGCTTTGTGCGCGGCCCAACCTCGAGATGTGCGCTGCAGGATGGTAGAAGCTATTGCTCATCGGTCTTGAGTCACGTGATGGCGCTTCCTGCGCATATTATTACCACGCAGAGAGTGGAGTCTGGCCATAAAAGGCAGGCGCTTGACTAGTCCTGCAAGAACGAAGCTTCTACCGCCATGTCAGCTTAGCGGTAGACGGAGTAAAAACATAGATTTCTTCAATTGTGTACTTCTTGCAAGACTAACATTTGGGATTATAATGATCACGGTCGCACGAGGCATATGACAGCGATAATAAACGGGCGTCGGTCGACAAGTTAAAGAAAAGAAAATAGGAAATTTTTTTTTTTTTCGGTCCGCGATATTTCAAGACGACAACTGTCCCCAGCCACAATATATGATTCTTTCTTTTTTCTTTTTTTTTTTTTCGTCGGGGAGCGGTTAAAAACACTTGCAGCACCGCAAAAAAAAAAAAAAAAAAAAAAGCAAAAAGGGGCGAAATTAAAAAGTCGGGATTAAACTTGGATGGGAGGCGAAACTAGAAAGACATACGCGTCCCAGCGGGAATCAGAACAGAACACAGGAAAAAGAAGGGACGACTGCAGACAATGGACGCTTTCATTGTGATTAATGTTGAACGATAGTGAAATGAGCGGTCGGCAGACGTCAAACGAAACAAAAATACCGGAATAACAGACAAAAAACTAAACTAAACAAAAAATGTTTTTTTTTTTTTTTTTTTTTAGCTGGATAAAAATGCAGACTTTT